>NW_027176240.1:20139135-20734135 GCF_023055335.1 Clinocottus analis | reverse complement strand
ACATATGAAGTTTTAGTGGCAAAGTGTATTTAAATATGAGGTATTGAGGGATGTGCAGTAGTACATGGGGTTTATACAAGCCAAATCCCACTCTTCTGTTTTCGTGATCTCTTAATCATCAGTGTAAATATGTATATATGTTTTCTCTACATATTATCTCACCTCTCTTTAATGTTTAATTGATATATCCTCAGCCAACGAGCAACATGTGGCTATAATACAGAGGCCCTACTTTTATTCTATTAATAAAGATAATTGTATTTATTGACTTTCTTTTCTTTGTTCGTGGGAACGAAGGAACTTTGGCTCATACTCCGCGACAGCAGGTGGCGCTAATGCGCCTTTAGCGAGCGCTGCCACTGTTATGTACAGTCTATGAAATAGACGAAGAAGAAGAGCACCAGAAAAAAAAAAAACGTAGAAGAAGAAGAAACTCGTTTCCGCCCCGTTTGATATGAAAGCGACAAAAGTTCAGCCGACAGGTGTGTGTGCGGCGCGATGTTGGTGGCTGGTCGCAGTGTGCCGTTAACGTCCCGCTGTGCTCGGCTTGTTTTGGCGCAACGAGCCGGGACGGCGCCATCTTTTCGCGGTGCCCGGTATCGAGGGATAGACTCACCCGCCGGGAGCCCCGGACTGACCCCGAGCCGAGCCCGCAGCAGCCCGCCGCCCGCTCCTCCAGGTCAGTGCAGGGACGTGGGGGGCACAGGACACAATGTTCATAAAGACATGTTCATAATATCCATAAAGACACGAGACTGTGTCCGTTTCCTTTTGCTCACACTTCAGTTAAACGAGAGCTATTAAAGATGTCAGTCGTTAGCCGGTATTCCGGTTTATCACGTGATTATTATGCAGTCATCACATACTGTAATTACCCCAGCCCTCACTATTCATTGAAGTTCTTCAAAACTTGGCTGAGTATTTACATGAGCATGTTGGGAATGTCATTGTCATCACAGTGCAGATTATTATATCACAGTCATAGTTTCATTTCCAACCAAATGCCTTATCACACAGAGCCATAACAACCCTATTACCATACGATATATGTGCAATATCACACAGTAAAGACCTGTACTTACTGTCGCTTTTGTGCATGTGACTATGTTTCTGTGCTGACTTGATCTGAGCACTGGGAGTTATGGGATATGAAGTCTCCTCTCACTCTGTTGTCTTCCTTTCAAGGCAAGCTGGTGAACGGGGTGCATAAGAAAGCCGTGGTGAGTCTTCTGTCATCCATTTCTTCTCTCTCCTCTTAGTAAATTCATAAGAAAAGAGTCCTACGTGCTCACACTTTGTAACATGCACCAGCAGAAACACTCAGAATGTGGCTGCAGGTCATTAGTTTTACTTTTTTATATCATTTTACAGCGATTAAATAATCATCATGTGTCACACACACAAAACGAAACAAGCTCATATCATAGTTATACGTCTTTCCTTCATCATTTCTCTTAACAAATATCACTTTTCAGATCTGCATTGAGGGGAACATCGCCTGTGGGAAGACGACATGTCTGAAGTATTTCAAAGAATCGAGCAATATAGAGGTACAACGAACTCCTTCTGCGGTTAAATAGTGCATAGAGTTGCGCAGCAATGTTACTGTTGAGTCATGATGGGGCAACACTGGACATTGGAAAAGGACATTCATAATTTTCTCTCTCTCTTTTTTTGGTTCCAGGTCCTGACCGAGCCCGTCCACAAATGGAGGAATGTCCGTGGACACAACCTTCTGGTATATAGTACATAGTTGATTTGAATATATCCAGTGGACCACGAATACAGATTAATGTTGTCCTGATGGTGGCGCCACGTTCAGAAAAGTCACCAAAAATCCTGTGGGTCCATCCTCTGGGGACCGTTATTTTCCAGAACCACCCGGCAGTAGTCCTTTCCTGCTTAGCCGTGTGTTTCTGTCCCCGCAGGCTCTGATGTACCGAGACCCCGAGCGCTGGGGCCTCGCGCTGCAGACGTACGTTCAGCTCACCATGCTGGAGCGACACACGGCCGCCATGGTGGGTGTTGCTGGAAACGTCCGAGAGTCGCGGTCGTGCTCGTGCGGAGAAAACCGGCCGCCGTCGGTCTTTCTCCCGCGTGCATTTGCATTGACGCTGTGTTCGGGGACGCCGCCAAAAACACGGCTGAAGTTCCACTCCTTAGTGTCTTAATGTCTCCCTCCTCCCTGACGCATGAAGGAACTACTTCTTCTTAAAGAGACAGTCCCACATTCCTAACACTTTCAAATCCATTCACTTCCTGAACATCAAACAGTAGTAAAAACATTCAGTGGCCTTCTTACGCATTCAACTACACATCTTTCATCATGATATCTCTTATTAATGATCATATCCCTCGTACATTTTAATGCACACATAAAACATGTCTTTATTGTACATGTGCAAGTCCAGTTTTGACAAACTAAACTGTCACACCTCTCCACTGTAGTGTAGTGGTTCATTGTGTAGTCGCTGACACATTGGTAGCTGTGACCTCATCAGAAAATCCTCTTTGAGTACTGAAAGCTTCTTGTGGGTTCCAGACGGCTCCCGTCCGGATGATCGAGAGGTCCATCTTCAGTGCCAAGTACATCTTTGTGGAGAATCTCTTCAGAAGGTATCAGCTGTTTTAGGAACTTACCAACAGTATATAGAATATTTAGAATATCCTTTCACTTTACCTCTCATGCTCGATGATATTAATATCAATATTTCATTTCACAACGGCTTCAGCAGAATTTCAGAATCAGAATCAGCTTTAGCGGTTGTGTGAGTTTCACACACATGAAACCTTTTGCCGGTTTCACTTCGCTCTTCCTACTTGTTTACATACAATAAACAAGATAAATATGTGCAAAATCCAGAATACGTTCACATAACGGTTCAGTTATTAACATTTGTTATTGATCTCTTATTGAAAAATATGCCAGTATATGAATGATAGTTGGAGTCCTAATGGGCAGGGGGCACTTTGCATGGGAGCCCCTCCCCCTCCCGTGCGTGTATGAATGAGTGAATGAGTCTTGACATATTTATTGATGAATAAGACAAAAAGGACCAGGCAGCTGCGTTTCTATATGCGTTTCTATACTTTAAATTGGCAGGAACTATTACGTCCATCACTCGGTTTTTCGCAAAAACAGTAAAAACGAATGAAACCCATTTCTTCTTCTGTATAAAAATCCAAAATTGAGCACAGAATGCTGTGAACGGCTTCTGTCCACATCAGTGGAAAGAAGACATGAAAAATAACTTCAGTGAATTAAAAATGTGGCTAACGGCTGCAGCTAACGGCCAAAAACGAGATTTGTGAAAGTCCACGCGTCTCACACAGTCTATGCATCATATAATATAAAATGTATTGTCGTTATTTTCCTTCAGCGGGAAAATGCCAGAGGTGGACTACATCGTTCTCAGCGAGTGGTTCGATTGGATCACGAGGAACGTTTCCATCCCCGTCGACCTGATCGGTGAGAAAACACAAAGCAGAGATCCTCCAGTGTGCAGAGCATCTTCCACAGAATGAGTCGTCCTCCGTCGTACTCCATCAGAGCCACCGGGCGTCCGGTCGGGACAGCGTGGTGGACGGACTCCCTCCGTCTGGTTTGAACGGCTTTGTTTTCTCTCGCTGCAGTCTACCTGCAGACATCTCCTCAGACCTGCCATGAGAGGCTGAAGCGGAGAGGCAGAGAGGAGGAGAAAGTCATTCCATTGGTGAGGACAGCGTTCAAACATATTCACAGAACAGAGCACAGGGGGAAAGGTGCGTTCACCTTTGACCTGAGAGGGATGCAGTTAACATATAGACAACTCTTCCTCATGCAGATGTTCTACTTTTACTATTATGTCTTTTTAGCATTTTCAAAATAGCTGCTTTTTAGTTTCATAGCCTAACATGTGTATATATATATATATATATATACACACACAAATGTTCATAAGTGTCATTATGGTCTGGCCCCGGTCACCAGGAGTACCTCGAGTCGATCCACCAGCTGTATGAGGATTGGCTCATCGGGGCTAAGTCCCGCCCTCTTCCTGCTCCTGTGCTGGTGAGTGACGCTTCACTTCCTGACATCGAACTCACAGATGAACTTTTTATCACTCGGCTATGACAACATGTGTTGCCTCTTCATCGCTCCTGTGATGGGATGTTAGGGATGGCCTGGAAAAAGTAAGAGTCAAGCTTCTTTTTAAGAATACAGTGAAGTGTGTGTGAAGTTAAATAGTTTATGACCGTGCTCGAGTCAGTTTCTCGTGCGTTTAAGCCAACATCAGGTGTTGTGTGTTGTGCAGCAACACGTAACAACACCTGAAGGCAGGTGTGTTGTTGTTGTGACTTCCTGCTGGTGTCACAGATGAAACGGATCAAAGAGACGCAGCGCTGTCCTGTTCGCCCTCCTAGCGGCTCCACGGCTTTAATGGGTCAAGGTTAAAGAATCTACAAGTGACCTTCAAACTGTCTTCTTCTTGTCTCCTGTCGTGTGTGTGTGTGTGTGTGTGTGTGTGTGTGTGTGTGTGTGTGCAGGTGATTCCTGCTGACCATGACCTCAAGAAGATGCTGCACCAGTTTGAAGAAAAACGTGATAAGATCTTAGCTGCAAGCTATCGCTGATACACACACACACACACACACACACATGAATCTAAGATTTGGATTACAATTTTAATTTACATTTTAGCGAGGATGTGTTTACACGGGCGAAGGCTCAGAATAAGTAGGTTTTACTCAAATATTCAGCTTTCCAATGGGAGACGTTACAGTTCCTCAAAGACTTTCACTTCAAACTGTGAAGTTCAACCGATTATTTATACACTGTGTGTGTGCAGTTTACGCCTTATATATTTATGCTCTTTGTCATGTAATGCACTTGGAGGTCATCCTCCGACCTTGACTTTGACGCGTTTGCGTCGGACCACGGGAAGGTGTCACTTCCTGACGAGGGGACCGCCGGTAACGAGCTCCATTCCACCTGCTACGAATAAATCATGTTTGTTTACTGCAACGGGATCTCTGTGATTTTTCTTCTCCTAATAAAAACCATCTTTGTGTTGTTGCTGGCTGCAAATTTAATACATAATAATTAGGGCTGGGCATGTTAATAATGTGTTAATAACATGTTAATAACGCCTTAATAACGCGTTAACTTAAACGGCTTTAAAACCAAACCTCAACATAGAAGTCGAGCGGGTTCTGTTCTTTTAGAAAACGGTGAATCCAGAGGTGGAGGTGAGATTCAACCCTCTGCCGTCACACGACCAGATGCAGAGTCCAAAAGAGGAAATCAATGAGAAGCACACAGAAAATCATTCATATTTATTCATAAGAGACAAAGAAGATTCAAAATTTGTCAATTTATCCCCCCAAAAATCCCCATCTTAAGAGTGAACCTGTGGAGATCCTAAAACCTCATGAAAATATCCGAAAACATGAACTTTAACCCTCAAAAGCTCCACTTTTTCCTTCATTTTCAGCCTTTGGTTTATGAAAGCATGGCGGTTATTCTGAGCTGTAAAATTAATCTGCAATCCCTAAACACAACACAAGTTTGATAGCATGTGATGGCACATGAAGGTCAACGTGTTGAGTCGAAATACAAAGTAGCTGCAAAGCTGTCACTGCTGACTGTTGCACATGAACACAATCCGATATTATTAATATAATTTCACCTTGTTAGTACGCAGCTTGAGCAGTTGAAGAAATTCCTGAGAGTGCAGATTTTAAACCTAAAATTGGGACAGATTATTAAACTATTCTGCTCTTTTAAACAGCGCGCTGGCAAAATCGTGGCTGACGGACATAAACGGCTCGTATTGGCTCGCTCGGACATCTTTTGTCATTGATCATTTTCATAAATATACACATGTAAAGTAGCCGGCGAGAGCGTGTTATCTATTGTGATGCTCGACCATGACGAAGCTCGCGGCATCCTCTAGTTCCCGCCACGCCGCTCGCTGCTGCTGCTGCTGCTGCTGCTGCTGCTGCTGCTGCTGCTGCTGCTGCTGCTGCTGCTGCTGCTGCTGCTGCTGCTGCTGCTGCTGCTGCTGCTCCATCGCACCGGACCGAGAGGATCTGGAGCCCCTCCCCAGCGCCGGACCTTTCACCGCCGGCCCGCCGAGGCTGTCCTCCTCGCCTTCGGCCTCGCTCTCCGTCCGGCTCCTCCTCTTGTTGCCGTTCCCCTCCTCCCTCCGGTGTCTTTCTTTGCCGCTCTTCCCTTCCTCCGCGGCGTCTCCCACGTGGAGCTGGCTCATGCTCTCCGCCAGCTCTCTCAGCTCCCGCGACTCGTCCGTTGTTAAGCTCAGAGAGGGACTCTGCGGCATGGCCGCTCTATTACTTTGCAGAGCTGGAAAAAATAAATAAATCAGGAGTTTCATGTTTATACTGCAGGTTCAGGCAAAAAGACTCAACAAATGAAACGTATGTCTTTCACACAAAGAGTCTTACTCTCAGTCATATTTCAATATGATAGTAGACTGACATTTGGCATACATTTTATACTGTGGTACCGATCCCTTTTTATATTATTATGTGATTATGGATCCTGTGGTGAGAGAATTTGAGCCCACTTCTAATGAAATTGACTCACTCAAAGGATGTACATTTAAGCTTCAGCTTTTCCTGGTATTCGGTAAACAATATATTTGAACTGGTGTCCATATGTTACCTGCAAATCTTGTGTGAGTGCTTACCTGCTCCCGTCTGCTGCCGCGTCCGGGCGTGAGGCTCAGCCGTGGCCGGAGCCTCTCCGGGTTTTTCTGCCGTGGTCGCAGCTCTCAGCGTGATGTGCAGGGAAAGGGCCCGAAGACCCCCGAGCTCGCCGTCGGCTGTGCTTCCATCAGTGGCACCCATGTGGCCGCCATCGGCGTCTCCCGCCGCGGGCCCACCACCGGTCCCGTCACGACCCACACCGCCTCCGCCTCCGTCACCTTTGGGCACCTCGGCGGCTTTAACGTCGCCGCCGGTGTTGGGAGCGTGGCCGTCTTTACCGCCGCCGTCGGCTCGCTGAGGTTTGTCCGGTAGCAGAGGACGACCCCTGAAGGCGAGGTCGGGGTAGGACATCTGCATCTCCATGATGGATTGGTCCACGCCAGCGAGACGGAAGCGTCGGGGCTTGGGCTGAGGTTTCACTGCGAGCGCGGGGTCCAAAACCAGAGGCACCTGAGAAATGGGAAGAAGCCGAGTTCAGTGGCGGGTCCAGCGAGTTTGTATCCTGGTTCGTCAGTCTGTCATGTCAGTTTTGGACATGTGCGTTTGTATTGCAAGACAAAAGAGAATTACAGTTTTTTTCGATGGCTAAACAACAGCGGGCACAACTGGAGTCACGTGTGCAAAACTCTCACTACAGTCTGCACTACCAACACTCACCTGAGCTAAACAGTTCACATCACCTGCAAAACTCATTCCAAGCAACACAACTCTTAACACATGGCTCAACACACGCTCAGTGCTGCCAAACACTGTGCACAACCTTCACTGAGATGACACACACTGTCACTCAGAACACACTGAGAGTAAAAACACGAGCATCAAACACCAACACGGAAAATACAAACATCATCTTTACAGTTTGAACTATTTTAGTGACTTCATACAAAATATTTTCTTCAAAGAAAAGAGTGACATTCTTTCCAAAATGAGTCTGAGTTCTACCTATATATATATATATATATATATATATATATATATATATATATATATATATATAGATATCTATATATCTATCTATATATCTATATCTATATATCTAGATATATATATATATATATATATATATATATATATATATATATATATATATATATCTAGATATATATATATATATATATATATATATATATATATATATATATATATTTGTGTGTGTGTGTGTGTGTGTGTGTTCACTAACAAGTCTAAAACAAGACACCTGCTCAGCCTTCCAGCTGAAGTTGCAATCATCAGTGTTTAAAGGCACAAAGCTGAACTCTTCTGTTTTGAATGTGTGTTCACGGTTTTGACAGCAGTGTGTTAGCGTTTGAACAAAGTGCTGTAAATCCACAGTGTTGTGCAGGTTGTGGTTAAAGTCATGCCATAAGTGTGTAGAGTTTTGAAAACTGTGTTCAAGCAATGAAAAACCAACTAGTTTGGTCTCCATGAACTGCTGCTGTGCAGACTGGAGTTAGAGTTTTGCACACGTGACTCCAGTTGTGCCAGCTGTCGTTTAGCAATCATAAAAAAAAACTGTAAAGTGCTCGAGCAGGGGTGTCAAACATACGGCCCGCGGGCCGGATCCGGTCCGCCAGAGGGCCCAATGAAAAAAAAATAATTTTAAATTACAAAATCATCAGAGCTGGGATTCAAACCTATGATCATGTGCTTCTAATGTAGACATTCAAACAAGGGTTGTGCGGTATGGCCCAAAATTCATATCAGGTATTTTGTAATGTCACCATGTTAGACTGCCACAGGTGTAGGCGGGATACTTGTGTGTCAGGGTTGTAACTCCAGTCATGGTTCAAACTTTAGTTGTGTATTTAACTTTATGACAACAATTTATAACCCACAACTAGCGCTCTTTAAAAGGGTTAAACACCACACCACAACACTTTGTGACACAAACCGTTTGTAAGACTAATAGTTGTACATTTATAAAACTACAAAGTCGAATTGCATGCTGGTTAAAGCGCGCAGGCAAACAGGAAGAGTACATGTTACTGTATTGGTATTGAGTAAACGGCCTGTGGCTCAAAAGTTAAATTAAAATCTTAAGTTATAAATCTTAACCTTCCCCTCCGTCAAACTGACGTAACGTTACTGTGAATAAACAATAAACTAATAAAGAAATCCTGCCGTGTTCAGGTGTCTCTCTGCCGGCAGCAGGGGGCGGTGACGCGCCGCTGCCCGGCTCCTCGCTCCCGCGAGCGGGCTTCAAACCGTCGGTAACGGTTTAAATCGGCTGATTCTCAACAAACCGACCACAGATTTGAAACTTAAACAACTAACTTCTCGCCAGAAAACATCTTAAAATTACATTTTTTTGACTCAACAACAGTAGTATTCAGAGACTGTCAACTTTCAGTTTTGATTTCTCCTCCGCCATTGTTCCCCGTTGAATTGTGCCAAAAATGCATTCCGACAAATTTGCATTTCCCAGAATGCAGTTTGGCTGTGTAATTGGGCACCATGACTACACTTAAGAACCCTGACAGGTAAGTAACTTTGCTGCGCACGCAGATTAGAGCTGTCAAATGTTTAATGTCCTTACAGGCGCAGTACACCTGTACCGCCCTAATGCAAGCCATAGATCTACAGATAATATTTATTACTGATGAGAGCCCGGCGGATAAACAGAGGGCTGATGTTTGAATGTTTGGACTTTGTTTCTAGTTCATTGTTGAAAGACTTTAAAATAGAGTTTATAGTCTAAAACCTTTTCCAATGATTTAAACACAGAGAAACATTGTCGTTAATTATGCGTTATTATGCGGTGATTTTACTGCTCCGGCCCACTTGAGATCAAAATGGGCAACATGTGGCCCCTTCACTAAAACGAGTTTGACACCCCTGCGATAGAGAGACATTTCTTTTGACACAAATTTGGCGCCTATTTTATACGTCTGTCTTCACCAGTCTTGACAAGCGTGGAACATTTGGTGACTTTTGGAGTATGACAAGTCGCCCAAAAAGCAGTCCAAAGAGAAAAAATAAGAATCCGTAATATAATAAGAAATGCATCAGTTTCAATAGGGACCCTAATAATCATGCACGGTTAGCATATATATCTCAAACTAATGATGAGGGTGTGAAGGGGTGATAAAAAATTGTAAAAAATAACAAAAATGCTTTTTAGTCCGTGGTGAGAAATGATGAAACTGAACACACAAGACCAGGATGACCACTCTGAATCCTATAGTATGCCATAAACTTTAGCATATGCTGACATAATGAGACAATTACTTTTTTTCATTACGTTTTGGAACATTACGACCGTATTTAAAGCTAAAGAAGTGTCCAAACTGCAAGGTGTCGGCACTCATTTACAAGCTTGTTTTCATCTGAGGAGACCAGCGTGATGTGACTGGATAACATGGATCAGTCAGTGTGATGTTAATTTTACATTCATATCAGGCCGTTTACCTACTTAACAAGTTCAATAATGACTACATTACTTCATGAAAGCTTTACCTCTGCTCCGGTGGAATAAGCCTGTGAGAGTTATTATTGTTCATTAGAATCACAAATTCCCACCACGTGTGGTTGAAATGACCAGTAACACGTTGGGAAAGAGTTGCTCCTTTACAGTTCTCATGGCGCTCTGGTCTCCACACCAGACCTTCTCTACCTCTTCTCTATGCGCCTCTTCCATCGGCTTGTTCTCCTCTTCCTTTTGCCGCTCCGTTGTCGTCTTCTCCGGAGGTTCATCCGGTGCCGCCGGCTCCTTCTTCCCCTGGAGAACGTCCAGAAACTCCTGCAGTGTAAAATGTACAGCGCATGAGATGAGACTGTGCTGCTGTGAGCCCTCTGCTGCCTGCATTAACATATAGAGGTGCTGCTGGGCTGGTCGACGCTGAGGATCACTGTCAGTATGTTTATGTTCAATGATAATGTACACCTGCAATGTGTGGGTTCATATCCTAAAATGTCTTCCTGTTTTTATTGCTTTCCTTGCAAACTCAAATAGAGCTGGTGAAGCCCCCCCATGGATCATGGCGGTCTGGAACCGGTCCTGTCTCCTGTCTCGGATCATGGCGGTCTGGAACCGGTCCTGCCTCTCGCCTCCTGCCCCTTGCCTCCTTTCCTACTGTCTCCTGCCTCCTGTCTCCTCTCTCCTGCCTCGGCCCTGCGGATGTCCTCCTCTCTCCCTCTTTCTGTGTCGTGGTTATCTGGATAGTGTACCACGTGTATACTATGCATTATATGTACCATCCATATACTACTCATTACATGAATAGTTTGTCATATTCATGTAATGTGTTGTGACTCTGTTATGTTGCTCATTCTGGTCACATGACATCTGTTGCTTCTGTCCATCCTGGAGAGCATCCTCCTCTGTTGCTCCTTTTTTTGTTCTTCTTTTTTTTCCCTGTGAAAGGGTTTTTTACTATCTTTATTTGGGGAGTTGTTCCAGATCCGATGTGAGGTCCTGAGACAGGATGTCATGTGCTCAGACTGTAAAGCTCTGAGGTAAAATGTTGTGTTTGTGATTTTAGGCTTAATAAATAAAACACACCTGACACAGTTGGAGGGTTTGTGGTCGTACCTGCGGTTCCAGCGGATCCTTCTCCAGGACCTCCAGGAGGTGGTCGCACTTCACCCTGGCCAGCAGCAGTTCAAAGCCCAGCAGCATGGCCCTGTCTGGGTTCACGTCCTCACAGAGTCTGTATTCACTGACACACATCACACAGTTTAGGGAACAGAGGAGAACATGATGGGGAAAGGGCCCTTTAGGGGGAGATAGCAGGTTAAAAACACACAGAGCCATTTAAAAACCTTGTTTTCCTTCCTTTTGCTCTACATTAACTGATTGAAGTTGTCAATATTGACACAATAAGGATATGTCTTTGTGTAATTTCTATTTCATGACAATATGGCACAACGGCACGCAGCTCTGTCCTACGGGGTTAGATCAGGCTCATAAAGGCCATAATGCATACAAATGCAGAAATATATATATATATTACATTATATAAATCATTGGAACGTATTTGTAAATCCTTCTGTGTGCATTTGTAAGTTGAATATATTTGTGAATTGTTCTGTGTGTATTTGCTAATTATGAGCCTGAACCAACCCCATACTGATCACACGCTCCTGTATCACAGAGCAGCGTGTTCCTCTAACTTGCATCGAAGAGAAGCTGAGCTATTTTTTGAGAGAGGACAAATCCTTCCTATACAGATTTTTATAAACATTATCCATAAGTGTTATTATATTTTAAGTTTGATGTGTGCAAATCTAATTTAACAACCTCTAGTGACTAAATCCTGGAGCACACTGGTGGTTTTTGCACTCTTTCAGGGGCTGGAAACCCTGGTTCTCAAATACACAGCAAAATCAGAAGTATCAACTTAACTCCAAATCAACACAATGCCAGTGTTCATATAATCCACTCAGGTTCAGAGCTGAATTTACACTTTGGATAGTGTTAAAATTTAACACTCAGTGTTGTCTTTCAACACACACAAGTGTTGTTTTTACCCTTAACTGTGTCAATATTTAACACTCACAGTGGTGTCTCATGACGCATGAAAGTCTGAATACACAACAGAGATAAGAACTTAATTCAGGGTTTCACATTCATAAAGTTACACCGCTGAACTGCATGCTGGGTCGTCCTATCAAACTCCACCAGACAGGATCTCAGAGGATGTAAGTAAAAAAGAAAGATTGCGAAATAACCCTAAGTGTAGATAACTTGATCAGAAGTGCATTGCGTTAACTCACCCAAACAACCCCGCCCCCAGAGCCGCGTCAGCACCCAGAAATGAGGTGACGAAGGGGGAGGGGCCTTTCAGAGTATTGCCACCTGATTTAACACAGTAAATTATCACCAACACTAGAATGCATCTTCCTCAAGCTGTTGTTGAAATAACTCTGAAAGAGTCACTGGACTTTGACACTGCATATTTAACTATGGATTTCACTGTGTATAAAGACTAAAGAAATTGATTTTCTTATTATCTCTGAGGTTTTGACATGCTTTGTCAAAACATTTTTAGTCTTAACCTTTTTGGAAACCGTGTGTGAAAATCCTCCCGCTCCCATTTTAAGTCCCACCATGCCCCATTCAGACAATCTTTTGGCATAAAATATGTAATATTTTTTCATTTTTGAACTGAAAGACACAGTTTTTCGACTGGAACTCCTTCCTAACAGACCAAGACTTTGTTTTATTGTGATGTTTGTCGCAGATTCTGTTTCTTTAGGTCCTAATCTTTCCAAAAAGGTGTCTTATTGACGCTCCAGGAGGCTTTTTTGGGGAATCTGGCTCATATCATGCTGGATGTTCATAGTTACAATCAAAATATCTTTTAAAAGTGATTTTTTTGAGGATGTACATTTTTTTTCCCAAGACTTTGCTGAACAAATACATACAATAAACACAAGTATTGGAATTAATGTGGGGTTCCTACGATGACTCAAACACAGGGAAAAAGGAGGTCTAGAGACATAATCAGTTCCAGTTTTCAACAGGTTAACTCACTATTCACGGGTGTGTGTGGTGTCTGATTCTCCTGGCAGGGAAACACCAGAGCAACCTTATTGCTCTGGTTCTGGCTCTTACTTTCATTGTTGCCTACCTTTGTGCGGCGTCAGTGTGGGGCAGGTAGCCAATGGAGCCCAGGACGGACTGAATGGTAGAGGAGCTGAGGACCGGCAGGAGGCCGTAAATAAACGGACCCGTAAACGTCTGGAAGAGACGCAGAGGAACAGAAACGGGTCAGTCGACATTTCCCCTTTAAAGCTAACACGCATTGATTAACATGAAACAACTGTTAAAGTAAATTCCGTGTGACTGGTATTTATTTTATATTGTGAATAATAATCAAGTGTTTTAAACCATATTACTGTTTTATTTAATACATGTGATGTTGAATGTGAATACGATTTAATTCATGAGAAAAAGGATTTTAAATGAAAAAAGACATAAATGTGTGATAAAAGTGACAAGAAATGATCATTAAAGAGTGTGTAGTGATATTATGTATCTTGTATTACTAAATAAAGAAACACTAGTTTATAAATGATCATTAAAGAGTATGTAGTGATATTATGTATCTATGTATTCCTAAATAAAGAAACATTAGTGTATTAATGATCATTAAAGAGTGTGTAGTGATATTATGTATCTATTTATTACTAAATAAAGAAACATTAGTGTATTAATGATCATTAAAGAGTGTGTAGTGATATTATGTATCTATTTATTACTAAATAAAGAAACATTAGTGTATTAATGATCATTAAAGAGTGTGTAGTGATATTATGTATCTATTTATTACTAAATAAAGAAACATTAGTGTATTAATGGTCATTAAAGAGTGTGTAGTGATTTGATGAGCTCTCTGGTGGACAGCTATGTGCTGTGGAAACACCAGCTGTTCCCATAATTCAATAAGAAGTATTACTTTAAGGCAGCTTGGAGTTTGTGTTCACAACAAGTGACTAAATTAATAAGTAGAACTTCCTCATTTAATCCAATACACTGCCTCCATGTTGAGTATTACTCAATTATTTCAACTCATATCGACACGGGGGAATTCAAGCATGAAAAGAAAGTAAAGAAAGAGAGAACAAGAAGAAGGCCACCTTCAGAGTCTTTATCTCTTTCTTCCAGGGTTGCAGGAACAGATTGACGCAGATAGTTTCCAGCAGTTCGGTCGCTTTCATGAACGCGGTCAGATATTTCGCTCCGTGCGCGCGGCCCCGCGCGGCGCGCTCCCGGCTCACCGCCCGGTGGAACGGGAACACGGTGAAAGCCTCCGCGGGCTCCGGGTCCCTCCGCAGGTAGCGCGCGCTCCTCTCCAGCAGCGAGGGGTCGCGGCACGGCCGCACCTCCGCGCCCGGCCGCCGGTAGAAGTTCACGTAGTCCCCGTGGAGCTCCCGGCGGGAAACCTCCGCCGGCTCTGCGGCGCTGTCGCCGTCCTTCATGGCCGTCACACCGTCACACCGCCCCGGCGCCGCGAACGAGGAAGTGCCGCTCACGACCTGACGAGGAAGCGAAAGTCAGAGCAGCTTTTTATGGGCTTTCTCTGGAGCCTCGTGGGGTTGAGTGCAAAACAAGTTTCAACGGGTTTTCTCTCCAACAAAGTGACCCTAAGATTTGAAATACATGAACATTAAACAACTGTAAGGGACAGTTCAAATAGATGAAAAGATGAAAATACATTAAATATATACATATAATAATAAAATGTGCTATACTAAGGAAATGCTGAAAGAAAACAGGTGTGCGCAAATGCATTGAAGTTAAAAAAAAAAGAAGATAATCCTGGCAAATGTACAGTCGGACGTTGTAGTGGATGTTGCACTCATCATAAACTATCACCTGTCACTGGTTGGAATTAATTTTTAACAAAATTGTACTTACTTACAATACAGCGTGACTTTTATTGTTATTTCCTGTTTTGATGTTGACTGGGTTATGGGGTCCGATCAGTCTCAATAATGGTAAATCCACAAATATATTACATATTATATATATATATATATATATATATATATATATATATATATATATATATATATATATATATGTATATATATATATATATATATATATATATATATATATATATATATAGTACATATTATTTTGTATGTATATTACAATACATACAAATGCAGAAATATATTTGCGATTTGAATTTAAAAATATATAAATCATTGGTTTATGGGGTCAGATAAGTCTCAATAATGGTAAATGCGCACATAAAGATTCACAAATGCGCACAGAACAATCCACAAATATATTACATATTATATATATGTACACTATATATATGTATTACATATTTTGTATGTATAATGCAGAAATATATTTGTGATTTTTCTAAAAAATATTTATATAAATCATTGGAATGTATTTGTGAATCCTTCTGTGTGCATTTGTAATATCTTTATGTGCATTTTCCATTCTTGAGACTGATCTGACCGCATACTGGTTTGCTTCTCGTGGCTTCGAACCTACAACATAAAAACATCCAGTGACAACATCTCGTGCTACACACTGCGGCCCGCTAGGTGGCGGTATGCACTGTACGAGCAATGGCTGCAACCCGCCGGAGAGAAGAAGAAGAAGAAGACGAAGAGGCGGAAGTAGGCGAAGAAGAACACGGCTCGTTTCCGGCATCAGCACCGGCGCACGCAGACGCACCGCCGGCTCGCCTCGCGTCCATGTGCTCGAGCTTTTAAACGCAGGAAACTATCACAACAGGAGAGTTGGTGACGTCTGACGTCTGTAAGGTAAAATAACAACTCGTTTTTTTGTCCCACTCACAGAAACGTGACTGACAATGAGCCGCTGGCGCCTTCTGCGTCGTAACTTTACGCTTCGTCATTTCTGAGAATAATAATTAACGCCACCATGAAAGTTGATCGGAAGTTGTTGGTTTGCTTGTTATCGTCCTCGTGTTTTACAGTAGCAACAAGCTATATTTAAGTGACCATAACAATGTCACTTTACTCATGATAAAGCATCAAAAGTAATGTCATCCATCATATTGACGGGCTCAAGCTCCTCTCATAGGATTTAATAATACAAATATAGGTTATAGATCCGCGCACAATGTATAATTAATGTGCTATTGTTCGTGTTGAATAATGAGTTTAGTATTGCCTACTTGTATTGGTCTATAAATGTATTTGTACACGCAATTATCTGTATGTAACGATACGTTTTTTACAATAAAGCTTTCCTTAAACTGTTTGGGGGAATGTTTCAGGCTACAGCTTTTAACATGAGATGAGTCTGACTGGAGAAAGAGTTGCTCTACATTGAAGTTTGATTTATTGCTGTCTCTGTTGATGTAGCAACTGTGTTGCATCTCTCATTTCAGTCTGTCCTGCGGACTCCAGTGAGGACAGGGATGAAGAACAGAAATGGCGGCTGTCTGGACAGCCGGCTCAAACCAAGAGTGGAGCAGGTACGAAAACCCTCCTTTAGATGTGTGTGTTATGTGTTAAGAGGTCTTTAACAGATGAGTTCATGTCTTACCATTTATTTACACACCATCCGTTTTCAGGCCACATCCTACACAAGATAAGACACTCGTGTCATTTGGCCATTTTACTTTTTAATACTCTTTCACCAAGCAAAGTAATAATAGCAGTTATAGAAAACATGTGTATAAAGTATTTATATCAAAGAGTAAAGGATGGTAACCATTCTGTCACTAGAGGCAAACACATGTACAGCATGATGCTTTATTGTTGTTGTTGTTGTTAAACCCCAAAGAAAGGTTGGGTCTGATATTGTCGCAGTTCCTCCTGACCCTGTTTGACGTTCTGGTTTCAGTACATGACGACCTGCACCAGTGAGTACGTGGACCTGTCAGCCATGGCCCTGGAGCTTCAAAAACTCTACAGGCGAGTGCATCATGGACGGATTCATTTATTGTCATGACGCGACACAGGAATGCACAAAAACTGTACAATATATAATAATTATAATATACATATTTTGTATGTATTGTACTATATATATATTGTACTATACATATTTTATATAGTACAATACATACAAATGCAGATTTATTTATTTTTAAATATTTATATAAATCATTGGAATGTATTTGTGAATCTTTGTGCATTTGCCATTATTGAGCCTGATCTGACCTCATAAGAACACGACTACAGCTGCTCTTTAGTTTACCAGGAAATGAGGGAGGACACGTTGACTGATTAAAAACTTAAGGTTAAAATTCAGATAAACTATTTCTTTTTTTTTTGATTTAGAACACAATGGACAGCATGAAAAACCACAACCCTTTAAATATGAGCATGCAGTTGAGTCGACACCTCAAAGAGTCCATAACGGTGGAGGTCGCCGCACATTAAAAATGATTTATTGTGTCTGTTAGAATGGAGTATGGCCGGAGGAACAAGAACGCTTTCAGGATTCAAGTGACGAAAGGTAAATGATCCAAATCTATTGGAATATAAACTGCGTTCAGATTAATCTAATGAGTCTTTCTTCATCCGCTCTGTTAGTGTACGACTCCATCATGAGGGAGTCCGGCCTGAACGAGCAGGAGAGCAAACACTTGGCGAAGAGAGCCAAGCACAGCCACAACGACACCGGGTAACGCTTCCTTCTAATGCGCCATCGGTTTAAATGTTGCAACTAAGGCCTTTAAGTGTGTGTGTGTGTGTGTGTGTTCACAGTGACGACGGCAGCAGCTCAGGAGAGTCCTCTGACAGCGACGACCACGTGGTGGAGAACACTGTAAGACACTTTTATGTAATTATCATTTAATTATGTTGGTTATCCCTTTTAGATCAGTCTGCATGGTCCTGTTTGTCTTTATCTTTTATTAATAAATATGTTTTTTAAAAAAAGTCCTTTTTAGGCAAAAATATTTTGCTCCTTTTTTTCAGGAGAAAATGTAACTTTCAAAATCTGGCAAGTATTTGTAATTATTATATGTTATAAAGGCTTAAACACTGTGTAGAAAGTAAAGAAACGTATTTTCATCAGATTTCTCTTTTAAACAATTGAAAATTAACTTGAGCAAAGCTTTTGAGATTACAGAAATGAAATTTAACATATTTTACATGTTAAACAGTTGTGTTTGCGTAGAGCATTCATTGTCCATGTATCGGCTTTGGAAGAGCCACTAGTCTGCTAGATTAATTGAAATGTCAGTGTTTATAATTTAACATTTACAATTATGCTCGCGGTGGAGGAACTTTATTTTTAATTTTGTTGAAAGATGTTTATGTTAATGACAGACGCTCGCACCAGGTGTTTTAATGACGTCATGATGGCGTCAGGTGGAGGGGAAAGAGCCGCTGTAGGCATGAGAGCATACAGTGTTTTTACCACGTGATCAAGGGACCGTATATTGTTGCTGAACGTTCATTTATTTGTACATTTTTGCTGCTCAGAGAATAAAAAAGCCAAAGAAATGGAATTGAGCGGTCTGATTTCATGCGCGTGCGAGAAAACTGCCTGTGCCCGCAGCTCGTTAGCTGCGTTATGAAAACGAAGACAGAACGCCGCTACAGGCTTTTATATGTGTCCATGTTTAGGCATTATAGAGATTTGTTCATCTCTCTGAAGCGATTCCTGTCCAGCTGAAGACCGAACACATGATTGCAGTACTCACACATCCAGGCAGCTCGTACCTTGTGTCCTCAGAAGGGTTAAATAACTTACATTCCTGCTCTCCAGGGACGTGTGAAGCTCTTCACCGGCTCCTCCTCTTCCCTGACGCTGAGTAGATGCTTCCATCGTGACAGCGACGTTTAACGACACCGCGTTGCTGCTTTTCTTTCTCTGCGCAGCCCACCAACCACATGAACAGCTCTCTCGCGTCTCTGTACCGGAAGGGACTCCCCGACTCCGGCGGCAGCTCCCCTCGAAGGGATCAGCAGCCGGCCAACCTCGCCGCCGGCTCGGGGACGCTGGTGTCCACGGGAGGCTGGTTCATCGACCGGGGCCAAGGGCCGGAGAAGAGCAACGTCCTGATCGACCTGTGTGACGAGGAGCCGGCGAATTTAGCGACGGATGTGAGTTTTAGTGGCGGTAAACACAGTTAACATCGTAATAGCGGATGTGTCGGTCCTGCTGCTCTGTCCTGGGCAATGCTTTATGGGTAATGGTTATTATTCAGGCATTCAGTGCTGAGAGAAGGTGGCCTCGTTGTGTTAGGAGTGTCAGTGTTGCAGCAGAAACCTGCACCTTAAACCCGATACTCTCACCACGAGCCTACGAGGGAACAAGAAGATGGGTAGATTACGGACGAGGAAGTAAAGTCCTCGGTGGTCCAATCCGGTTAGTGGATAGTCGGGGTGGGAATCAGCAGAGGTCCCACGATACGATATTATCACGATACTTAAGTCCTGTCACAATATTATCATGATACTTAAGTTCTGATATGATATTATCACAATACTTGGGTCCCGATATGATATTATCACGATACTTAAGTCCCAATACGATATTATCACGATACTTAAGTTCTGATGCGATATTATCACAATACTTAGGTCCCGATACGATATTATCACGATACTTAAGTCCCACCACGATATTATCACGATACTTGGGTCCCGATACAATATTGTCACGATACCGCGATACGTTGAGTATTGCAATGTATTACCTTTTTTTTTCACCGCAAATTCTCCCCAAAGGAAAACTTTGTGAACAAAAAGTAAATAGATTTTATTATTCCAGGACCAAAAAGTTTAGATGAAAGATCGATACTCGGCTTCCGTGTATTGATACGTTATCGCCGCGCAAAATATCGCGATACCGTGCTGTATTGATTTTTTTCCCTCTCATGTATCTGTCATTCAGGATTATAGAGTTAGTTTGGCTCAAACGAGGTTAATCTCAACGAGAGTTCTTTGTTCTCCTCATCGTGGTTCCTGTGTAGATACAATTTGCAGTTTTCTTGTTGCGTCACGTCCGTTTGTATCATTCTACTGTCGTCCTGGTTCATTTTTGCCTGCAATGGAAACTCCTCCTCCCTTGAGTCTAAACTCCTGTGTGTGATGGGGGGATTATTTATTTTTCAGGATTATTTCATGCTTTGTGTAACTTCAAATGTCCGGATTCGCTGAAATGCTGCCTTTTGTAAAATGCTAGTCTCTGGTCCTTTTCCTTCATGGGCGGGGCTCCGGCTGTGGGGGACACAAACAAGTGTACCTCCTTTTAAATGCAACAATACACCAAGGCAGGAATGAAGGCAGAGCTGAGCGCGACCACCCGACACTCCTTCTGACTCGTACACTTTACTGCCGTCCGTGTTTGCGTCTCCAGCAGACCGATGTGTCCATGCTGGAACCGGAGAAATGTCGCAAGAAGTCCAAAAGAAAGATGAAGGTCTCCGCTGAAACGGCAGAGTCTCGAATCGTGAACAAGAAAGGTACGACGCGTCATGAGCTGCAACTAACGGCTATTTTAAGAATGGGGGATGTATATGTTTGTATTTATTTAGTTTGTTGAATTGGTTGAGTCATGTACGGATAGTGGGAATCCACTGTGATGGCTGACTTTCCCCTGTACACATGATCTCTCAGTGAAGTCAAAGTCCCTGGAGCTCCAGTATCCCACGCTGAAGTTTGAAGACGTGGGCGGTAACGACGAGACGTTAACGGTGAGTACCTTTTCACCTCGCTGCAAGTTTGAACAAATAACCCCCCCCCCCCTCCCGGCGAGGCTCTCATTGGGGCTCTTGTGATGATGTCGCCGTGTCGCAGGAGGTGTGCAGGCTGCTGATCCACATGCGGCACCCAGAGGTGTACCAGCAGCTGGGCATGGTTCCTCCCAGAGGCTTCCTGCTGCACGGGCCTCCTGGCTGCGGGAAGACGCTGCTGGCCCAGGCCGTGGCCGGGGTGAGTACCTCGTGAGGCCGCCCGGGTGGAAACGCTCTCCACCGGTGATTCTCTCTTTAGGTTTCAGAGCCTCGGCGGCGCGCGTCACATGTCGGGTTGGTGATGTGTTTTATTGATCAGCTGTGAGACTCGAGGCCTCGTCTGTGGAAGCAGACGTTACGTCACCGCTCTGTTCCCCAGACGCTGCTGCTGCTTGAACGGGGAGACACACACACACACACACACACACACATTGACACACTTATAGACAAACAGACAGACAGACACACGCACGCACACACACACACACACAAACAGCGATGGATACTTACTCACTTACTTACTTTCCTGATATCCCAAAGGCTCTAAATCTGAGCCTTGGGGTCCAGACTCTTCTTCTGTTAATGACGCTTAAAGGGCTCAAACCCATGTCTTCATATCACGACTGCACTAGATGTAATTTAACATGTAATTTAACATTTAACAAAGTATTATTATTATATATTATGCACAGTAAAAAGAAATCCTGCCATGTATTTCAACGATGCCTATAAGTCCACGTCTGTGCGTCACATTGTTAGGCTGTTATCTGATTGCGTCGCCTCGTGTCAAATAAAGTCTCCGACCTCGTGACCTTGAGCGCTAAAGTTCCTTTTGTTGTGTACTTGTTACATCGGTCGAGGTAAACAAAGTGTTTGTGTGTTTCAGGAGCTGCAGCTGCCCATGTTGAAGGTGTCTGCTCCGGAGCTGGTGTCCGGCGTGTCCGGAGAGTCCGAACAGAAGCTCAGAGAGCTGTTCGAGCAGGCTGTGGTTAGTACAGGTCTCTCCTTTGATCTCTGTAACCTCCTGGTGCCATGGGATGATTATTTCTATTTGTTTTCCCTCGCAGAGCTCTTCCCCGTGTATTCTGTTCATAGATGAAATAGACTCCATCACCCCGAAGAGAGAGGTGGCCTCTAAAGACATGGAGAGGAGGATTGTAGCGCAGCTGCTAACGTGCATGGACGGTACGATGCAGAGAGACATGCGACGACCTCGAGGAAATATCACAATATTACTGTAACGAGCAGACGCTCATGAAGGACGAGACCAGGTTGAATCTGTAAAACCCAACAATGAAGGATTCTCGTCAAAATGTATGGAGTCAGATCAGTCTCAATAGTGGCTAATGCGCGTAAAGATTCACAAAGATATTACAGACAATGCATACAAATGCAGAAATATTTCACCTTTTGCGTCCCTGACACCTGGGATTGAGCTGGTGTTTTCTGTCGTTAAACTCCTGGAATAATATTCCTGGACTCTGGGAACTCCCGGGACAGGGAATGTCTAATTTCCGTTTTTTTCTTTTTTACAACAAGGTTTTACAAGGTTTTTGTTTTTTTGTGGTTCAGATTGAAATCAGTGTGACATATTAAACCCGTCTGGTAAAGAGCTGCATGTGCAGGTCACATCTACTATCCGAACATAAAAAACAACAACTTCCCGTTAAGTTTACGTAATCTCATGAACCCCGTAACCTCGCCGTCACTTTCACGCGCGGCCGTAACCTTTCACTAGATCGTCAATAAATACATTTTACAAAGTCTGATTTTAATAAAGGATACATCTATGTGACCCTCTGGGATTGTAGGAATCTAATAAGGTATGATAGATTCTTGTGGAATGTATATTAGTACCTGAAAAGACTGAACGCGTCACACGTCTAAATGTTAATACCCAGCACGCTCCAATCCGAGCATATTTAGGCATAAAGGTTATAACTTTTCCATTTTTGAACCGAACAACACAGTTTTTTGAGTAAAATCCTTGGTAACAAGCTAAGGCTTTGTTTCATTGGGATTTTTCTAATTCCTTAGGTCATTATCTTTCCAAAGAGGTCGTTTCAACTCTCTAGGTTGTTGTTTAGGTTTGAACCATGGAGTTGGAAAACCTCTGGGGCGGCTGGAAAAGGCATTTTTTGGGAAATCTTGCTCAGATCATGCTGGATGTTCATAGTTATGATAGGGGGGGGCTCACTAGGTGACTAAGTGATTGTCAAGAAAGGGAAATGAAAGAGTTCTGTGACTTCCTCGGGTGAAGTGAGTGTTTGCTGGTGTTTTCCTCCCGTCAGACTTGAACAGCGTGGCGGTGACCGCTCAGGTCCTGGTCATCGGTGCCACCAACAGGCCGGACTCCCTGGACCCCGCCCTGCGCCGAGCCGGACGCTTCGACAGGGAGATCTGCCTCGGGATCCCCGACGAAACGGCTCGTCTCAGGTCAGCCAAACAGGATCGCACGGGCTTGAAGATCGACGAATTTCAGAAGTCAATAGATGAACTGGATTTTTAATTATTTAAAACTCAACAATTAAAGATTCTCGTGAAATATATGGGGTCAGATCAGTCTCAATAATGACACATGTGCATTCAAAAATGCTCACAGAACAATTCACAACTGTATTACATACAATACATACAAATGCAGAAATATATTTGTGTTCATTTGTCATTATTGAGACTGATCTGACCCCGTAAAAAGGTCTTGAATTTAACCGGAGATTTTGATTTGATTCATCCCTGGAAAACTGCACATTAAACACTACGTTTCTTGCATTCTGGTGAATATTCGTGCGCCAGTTTATGGTTGGTGCTCCACCATTCAGTTGCAATTCTCACGTACGTGAATGCAGAAGCAGAATACCAAAAAAATAACCTCGCAGTCTGTTGTGTGTGGCGGTCTGTGTGTGTGGCGGTCTGTGTGTGTGGCGGTCTGTTGTGTGTGGCGGTCTGTGTGTGTGGCGGTCTGTTGTGTGTGGCGGTCTGTGTGTGTGGCGGTCTGTTGTGTGTGGCGGTCTGTTGTGTGTGGCGGTCTGTGTGTGTGGCGGTCTGACTGGTTGTACTGTAGCAGTCTGGGGTCGTTCTCGGGTCATGTTCACACAGGTAACAGGTGTGCGCATGGCTCTGTGCCCTGACGCAGGACTTATCAACACCGCAGTCCTCAACCTTCAGTCATGTGGTCACAGAGTTGACGAATGCGTGCCGCCTTGCCACACAACAGGTTGCGTAACCTTCACAACTTCCAGCCACTATTAACTGTGTGTGCGTCATAGGTGCACTCCGGTACTTAAACAAATAGCACTACACCCCTGGTATAGTGCCATCTGTGTGGCCTTGTTCACCGCATAAGAGATGCTGTTTAGTTGTCTAGCCTATTGTGACACGTTGCTTTTTGTGAACGTCCTCAAACTGGAATATTCCCGTGTTTGACGATCACGCTTTTCTGACTTGTCGATACCGAGCCGAATGTCTTCTGCTCTGCCAGGATCCTGAAGACGTTGTGTCGAAAGCTGAAGTTGCAGGAGGACTTTGACTACCAGCAGCTGGCCCGGCTCACCCCGGGCTACGTGGGCGCCGACCTCATGGCCCTGTGCCGCGAAGCCGCCATGAGCGCCGTGAGCAGGGTTCTCCTGGAGATGAGAACGCAGAGCCGAACTGGGAGCTCCGCCGAAGAGCTTTTAACCGCCGGCGTTCAGCCCGAGGCGGCGGCTGAGACTGACGGAGAGGTCGGAGAGCAGCAAACGACGGACACCGAGCCGGCACCTCCGGAAGAGTTGGAACAAAGTCACCTGCAGGTACGGGGAGCTCCCACAATGCACTGCAAAAGAGCCACCCGGTAGGAAACTGGACCTTCATAATATAATACATCATGTTAAATAATGACAACGTGTTTAAAAAGTGAGTTAAGGCCAAAATCTGTGTAACTGGTCACGACGCCAGCTGTTTAGTTTAACAACGGTTTAGTTTAACAGCTGATCGCGACGCACCCAAAATAAAAAATAATACATGTAGTGTATTTGTGAAAAACAATTTCATTACACTTTTCTTTTTCATTTTTAAAAATAGCTAAAACTTTGTGATTTTGGTTCAGGCCAGCAGAGCAGGCCCAGCGGGTCTGGTTCCCGCCACTGGTTTTTAAAAATAGACATCATTTAAAGTACTTGAATTTATAT
The DNA here is from genome assembly GCF_023055335.1 of Clinocottus analis. Taxonomy (NCBI): domain Eukaryota; kingdom Metazoa; phylum Chordata; class Actinopteri; order Perciformes; family Cottidae; genus Clinocottus; species Clinocottus analis. The sequence continues at coordinate 20,709,120 of NW_027176240.1, read as the reverse complement.
GTTTTGTGCAAGAATAGAAATTGAAAGTACTTGAAATATTTTAATGCATTTATGACTCTTACGTCGGTGACAATTGTATGGAGAAAAACAAAAAAAAATCATAATTATGACTTCTTTTTTTTTGTGTGGCTTCCATACAATCGAGACCCGAGGCAGCGTGTCTTCTGGTGGTCCGTCCTTGAGGATGAAGAGATGTGATGTTGTTGGTCAAAGGTCACTGTGAACGCGTGAACATCTTTAGCATCTTCTAATATATTTGTCACAAACGTCCGTGAGGCGATGATATTTTGCACAGACGTGGACATAAACTTGAATCCGACCGGTTGGCGAAGACATTCACACACTCGAGCCTCTCTGTGTTGTACTCTGAGCTTCTGTAACGCCTGCTGCTTCCTGTCGACCTCATGGGTTGTGTTACGGGGGTCCAGCAGGGGGATCTGTGGCACCTGCTGCAGCTGTTAAAGAACACCGCCATCCTGTCGGAGGAGCAGCTGGCCGGCCTGTCCATCCTCACGTCGGACTTCCTGGCCTCTCTGTCCAGTGTCCAGCCCTCGGCCAAGAGGGAGGGCTTCGCCACCGTGCCGGATGTCACCTGGGAGGATGTGGGAGCGCTGCAGGACATCAGGGAGGACCTCACCATGGCCATATTGGTAAACGCACAACGCTTCCTCATGGCTGACGTCATTCCCTGATCAGAACAATGTGTTTACAAACTGTATTCATAGGGAGAAAACCTACCTTCATTTACTCCTTTCTCCTCTCGGCTGAGCCCCTGCTGGGTTCAGGAGTCCTGCATGGCGCTCTCCCGTGCGGTCATGTTAGGACATGTTGTTCAGGATCGGAAACAGGCTTCCTGTGGTTAATCTTCTCAGTGAATCCATAGATTGCCCCGAGGACATTGTCCCTTTTTTAATACACAGAGAAGTGAATTCCCAAACTGTGATCTGACTGTTCCTCCCCCTCTCTCTTTCTTCAGGCTCCGGTGCGTTCTCCAGAGCAGTTCAGGGCTCTGGGGCTCAGCGCTCCGTCTGGTGTGCTGCTGGCCGGACCTCCTGGATGTGGAAAAACACTGCTGGCCAAGGTCACTCTCTCACACTCACTCACTCTCTCACACACTCTCTCACACTAACTCTCACTCTCACTCACTCTCACTCACTCACTCTCTCTCACACTCACTCTCACACACTCACTCTCACACACTCACTCTCTCACACTCACTCTCACACTCACTCTCACACACTCTCTCACACTCTCACACAATCACTCTCACTCACTCTCTCACACTCACTCTCTCACACTCACTCTCTCACACTCACTCTCTCACACACACTCTCTCACACACTCTCACACTCACTCTCTCTCACACTCACTCTCTCACACTCACTCTCTCACACACACTCTCTCACACACTCTCACACTCACTCTCACACACTCACTCTCTCACACTCACTCTCACACTCACTCTCACACACTCTCTCACACTCTCACACAATCACACTCACTCTCTCTCACACTCACTCTCTCTCACACTCACTCTCTCACACTCACTCTCTCACACACTCTCACACTCACTCTCACACTCACTCTCACACACTCTCACTCACTCTCTCACACTCACTCTCTCACACACACTCTCTCACACACTCTCACACTCACTCTCTCACACACTCTCACACTCACTCTCACACACTCTCACTCACTCTCTCACACTCACTCTCTCACACACACTCTCTCACACACTCTCACACTCACTCTCTCACACACTCTCACACTCACTCTCACACACTCTCACTCACACTCTCACTCACTCTCTCACTCACTCTCTCACACTCACTCTCACACAGTTACCCACTTTCTCACACTCTATCTCTCTCAGTCTCTCACAAACACTCTCTCACTAACTTTCACAGTCACTCTCACACACACACACACACACACACACACACACACACACACACACACACACACACACACGCACACTCTTACACTTAATAGTAAGTAACAAAGCACTGTAGTATATTTTAACAGTTGTAGTGTTATCTAAAATGTTGATTTTATCTGATATTCTATAATTGTCGGCGTACCGCAAATTATTTGTAATCAAAACCGACTCTGAATGATCAGTTTATGGCTAATTTATATCTATCTTTGAGAATGTTTTTTTAATTCTCATATCTGAGGCCTGTTCTCGCAGCTCTAAACATTTGTACCTGAAGGCCACCATTGGTTAGTTTTCCTAACTTCACACCTGAAACAACGTCCTCAGGTGCAGTTTGCTCTGCGCTGTTTTAGGGGCGGGGTTATCTTCAGCCGTCTGCCAAAAAAAACAAAGTTCCAGTCATCAAAAATCAATCCGCGCACCGTAGTTCCACTTTCAATGTCCTCCTCCGCTCCCTCACCCGCAGCCTGCGAGAACTAGCTCTTAAAGCTACAGTAACACAATTCTAACACATGCAGACTATTAACAACCATTCACTCCTGAATCACTATACAGTATTCTTAGTTACATATCTGTCATAATATCCCTTATTAATTATCACAACCCTCATATATTTTAATGTACGCATTAAACATTTCTTTGTTACACATGTGCAAGTCCAATTTTTACAACCCAAACTATTACACTGCTACAAAACCCAACATGGAAACAGTTCTTGTGTGGCCACCGCTGGGTGCAGGGACTGTGATCCGCTCGGTGAAGTCTGGTCACCGCGGTGAGGTTGCCAGATCTGATACCGTCGTGCCTCTGCGCGCTGGGCTGAAATAAGTGAACGTGCGGGGGCCAGATGTTCACCGTTACTCTGTTGTCTCCTGTCAGGCAGTGGCCAACGAGTCAGGCCTCAACTTCATCTCTGTCAAGGGCCCCGAGCTGCTCAACATGGTGAGTCACCGAGCTGCTTCCACGGTCTCCTACCAGATTGTTTAGCATTCAATATTTTTGAAAGATCTTGAAGCGTTATGTCCGTTATCCACCACGAGTCGGAGTTATCGCGTGATTGCACTAACTGATAGGGGTGCGAATCACCAGAGGTCCCACGATACGATATTATCCCGATACTTATACGGTACGATATTATCCCGATACTTATACGGTACGATATTATCCCGATACTTATACGGTACGATATTATCCCGATACTTATACGGTACGATATTATCCCGATACTTATACGGTAGGATATTATCCCGATACTTATACGATACGATATTATCCCGATACTTATACGATACGATATTATCCCGATACTTATACGGTACGATATTATCCCGATACTTGAGTCCCGGTAAGATATTGTCACGATGTTTAAGTCCTGATATGATATTATCACAATGTTTAAGTCCTGATACGATATTATTATGATGTTTAAGTCCTGATACGATATTATTACGATGTTTAAGTCCTGATACGATATTATTATGATGTTTATGTCCTGATACGATATTATCACGATGTTTAAGTCCTGATACGATATTATCACGATGTTTAAGTCCTGATGCGATATTATTACGATGTTTAAGTCCTGATACGAAATTATTACGATGTTTAAGTCCTGATACGATATTGTCACGATGTTTAAGCCCTGATGCGATATTGTGACGATGTTTAAGTCCTGATGCGATATTGTGACGTTACTTAAGTCCTGACAATACTCCCGATACGGTATTATCACGATACTGCAATAAATTGAGTATTGCGATGTATTGTCTTTTTTTTAAACCGCAAATTGTCCCTAAAGTAAAACTTTGTAAACAAAAAATAGATTTTTATTGAGAATTGATTAAATAAAAGATCGATACTCGGCTTCCGTGTATCAATAAAATATCGCGATACTGTGCTGTATTGATTTCTTTCCCGCCCCTTCTTCTTGTGCAGTACGTGGGCGAGAGCGAGCGGGCCGTCAGACAGGTCTTCCAGAGAGGACGCAACTCGGCTCCTTGCGTCATCTTCTTCGACGAGATCGACGCTCTGTGTCCTCGGCGCTCGGGCCACGAGGTGAGAGGGATATCCCACAATGCAACGCAGCAGCCACATGGGGCAGCACACCCAATGGGGGGGGGGGGGGGGGGGGTGAGCAGTCGGTACAGTAGCAGGGAGGCGAGTATCCAGGGAGTAATTAAGATCTCATGTATTTTCCTCCCTGGTGAGGCGATGCACATTCACCTTGGGACAAAGATAATTGTACAAACAAGTTGTTTGGAAATGGCAGAGAGTGTATTGATGCGAGTCATACGTTACTTTTCACGATTTCAACCAATAACCAAAGCGTCAGACTTTTAGACTGTTGCCACATGTCACTAGAAACCTGCTGCTAACAGAAGAAAAACAATTTACTATCTTCTAAAACTGTTGGATCACATTTCCGACATCTTTAGCGCAGCCCGCTCACGTGATCTGCTGTCGTGATCCGTGTCGCTTGCTTTGGACTCGGCGAAGTGTGTATGAGCAGTGTGTGTGTGTGTGTGTGTGTGTGTGTGTGTGTGTGTGTGTGTGTGTGTGTGTGCGTGTGCGTGTGCGTGTGTGTGCACGCAGTCAGGAGCCAGCGTGCGGGTGGTCAACCAGCTGCTCACAGAGATGGACGGCTTGGAGACCCGACGGCAGGTCTTCATCATGGCTGCTACCAACAGACCAGGTACAGATCCAGACCGACATGAACCCCACGGTGTGTGTATGTGTGTCTATGTGGGTGTATGTGTGTAAACACGTACAGTAAAGTTTGGACGCACCCGCCACAAAAGCCTGATCCACGACAGCTTAGATCTGCCACTCCAGGATGTCTGACTGCTCTGTATGTGTCATGCTTTGAGCTTGTAGAAAGTCATCTTCACACATGTTATTTTTAACATGTGTGAAGATGAAACAAGAAACACACTGGACTTTTCTCACTGAGGAAGAAAAAAAGTGAATCAATTGCTGGTCTTTAACATCTTTAAGGTAAGCAACAGACTGAACATGGACCAAAGAAGGAGTGGTTTGTCCCTCACAGGGACCCTTACTACTGAACATGGACCAAAGAAGGAGTGGTTTGTCCCTCACAGGGACCCTTACTACTGAACATGGACCAAAGAAGGAGTGGTTTGTCCCTCACAGGGACCCTTACTACTGAACATGGACCAAAGAAGGAGTGGTTTGTCCCTCACAGGGACCCTTACTACTGAACATGGGCAAAAGAAGGAGTGCATACGAGGAAGCACGGCATAATATCAGCCGGGGCCATTCATTATTATCTTTTGACACATTATGCTGAGAATAAATCTGTGCTTTGAAGTAAGTAGCATTTAAAATGCAGGTCTTTTCCTGGTAAAGTATTTTCTACATTGTTGTATTGGTGCTCCGTGACAAGGACTCTAAACCAAACGGATTATTTGTGATGAACCTAAACGTCTCGTCTCTTGTCAGATATCATCGACCCCGCCGTCCTGCGGCCGGGCCGTCTGGATAAGACCTTGTACGTGGGCCTCCCCCCTCAAGCCGACCGCCACGCCATCCTGCTCACCATCACTAAGGTACGCGCCGCCCAGAGACGCTGCGTCACGGCGCCGGCTTCAAGTGGTATGAGCTGGATGTGTATCGCTCACAGTCTGCGCACATCTCAGAGCGCGTTTGACCAGCTGTTGCTCTCCTGCAGGGAGGAACCAAACCTCAGCTGGAGCAGGACGTCTGTCTCCGAGCGATCGCCTTCGACGAGCGCTGCGACTGCTTCAGGTGACTCCCAAGCTGGAGAAAAAAAACGAAAGCTTTCCACTTTGCACTGCGGGACTAATAAAGGATTCTCTTATCTTATCTTTTAACGGCCGTGGTGAACTTCTTTTCCTTTTTCTTTATCAACTTGCAATGTTTGTTTTCTCGCTGACTAAACGTAGAACTACACTTCTAATGAACTGGATAGTGTGTCACTCCGATTGTGAATGTGTGTGCGTGTGTGTGTGTGTGTGTGTGTGTGTGTGTTTTCAGTGGCGCTGACCTGACTGCGTTGGTGAGGGAAGCATCCGTTAACGCCCTGAGGGCCCACCTGAAGGCTCGGCCTTCACAAGCTGCTTCTGGTAATGTGACTCATGTCTCATTAATGTAACTGAACAAAGGTGGTTTTAGTTGTTTGTTTTTTTTGCAAAATGCAAGACAATGTTTTGTATTTTTCATATTTGCATCCAACAATCATTTTGCTGTGTACTGTATGTTGGGGATTGGGTTGAAATGTGACCTTCCACTCAACTTCCAGCCATTTTCACCTTAATAAAATGGTACGTTTCAGTGTTTCTGCCACAGAGAGCTGTACTTAAAAGCACCTCTAGTCTGAAGCGGGTTCAAGATTCAGTTTATTCCGATAGAAAATATTCCTGCAAAACGTTGCAGGCTGACTATGATAATCTGGTATGTTTGTATACATTTGCATGCATTCTAACATTAGGAACAAAGACACATGATTTTAAAAAAAGCATTAACTGTGTTTACTTCCTGTTGAGTTCGCTGCTTGTAGAAAAGAGGAAACGCATGATTCACAGTTGCAAAGTGTTACTGGAACGTGAAAGTGGACAATGATAACTTCAGTAACACAAGCAGCAACCTCTAGTGAGACGGGGACGTGACAAAAATTACATTTCTTCTGCTAGCTAGCTAGCTCTTTTGCCTCAGTGTGTTGATGTTTGTCTTTCAATAGAAGCACCTGTTGGATTTTAAGCTCAACTTTTACGCATTTGTTTTACCTTTTCAGTTTCAAAAACAACATTTCTTCTGCTAGCTAACAATCATTTTGTGTATACTGTGTATATATAGCTAGCTAGCTGAAGAAACTTAAAGGTAAAACAAAAGCATAAAAAGTTGAGCTTAAGATCCAACAGGTGCTTCTATTGAAAGACAACCGTCCAACTTACTGATTTCGACACACTGAGGCAAAAGAGCTAGCTAGGTAGCTAGCAAGCTAACTAGCAGAAGAAATGTCGTTTTTGTCACTTCCCCCGTCTCACTAGAGGTTGCTGCTTGTGTTACTACAGTTATCATTGTCCACTTCCACATTCCTTTGACACTTTACAACTGTGAATCATGTGTTTCCCCTTTTCTACAGCAGCGAAGCTCGCTAGCTAGCTAGCAATCCCCGTCGACCCCATTGTACAAACTTTGCTGAAGAAATAACACATTGTACAGCGTTGTACTAATGGAAGGTTTGGGTCTCTCTAGCTAACCTCGCTTTACATGACATGTAAATAGGCTTAAAGTTGGGCATAATTGAGGGCATGAGTGCAGGCGGGTGCCCTGCTAGCTGCTAGCTGCTAGCTGCACTGCGTCACCTCGGCTCCACCAATGGTTCACCCCTTATGCCATGTCTGGATTATTTGTGGACAGGATGTACCATGAACGGTGTCTGGTGCCCGTTCATTGACTCACAGCTGCGTTCACAGGTCACACGTTCACCTCGGGCTCCGTGGCCGACATCAGAGTGAGCCAACAGAACTTTGATGATGCCTTCAAGAAAGTTCGGCCATCCGTGTCCAAAAAGGTAAAGTATGCATGGATTGATGTGGAAAATGATCAAAGTAACTAAATGCATTTTGCTGCTTTTGATTTTTGGTACTTTGACTCCGAAAACTCTACAGTGTATCATTTACAGTAATGAACACAATGTGTGTTACAGCGGCCATTTTGACTTAGCAAAACAGACGTAGTGTAAAGAATAGTCATAAGACACACACAGACGCACGCACTCTCACACTCACGCGCACACACACACACACTCTCACCCGCGATCTCTCTCTAACTCACTCTCTCACTCTCACACTCACACACACAGAGCACTCCTTAATACATGTGAGTACCAGCATCATCATCATCATCATCATTAGTGAACTAATAGCATTGTTGTGTCTTTGAGTTCAATAAGAACAGAAAGATAATTGGGTGAAGGTGTGTTACGGCATTCATTTCATTTTCTATCGCCCAAAGTCACTAATTTGCCTCAGAGGGCAAAACAACTTTAAATAGAAGAAAGGACTGAACCTCAGGGAGAGCAACAGCAGAGGAAGAGGACCGTCCTCTTCTTTTCCCACGGACAGGACTGACTTTCATGTTGCCGTTCTCATCCCCGTGACTGTTCCTCTGCAGGACCAGAAGATGTACGAGCTGCTCAGAGAGTCCCTCAGCCGATGAACTACAAGAACCAGAACCCTGTGACCAGCAACGGCTCCACACAATTACTCACCATTATTTTTAAAGTCAATGTATTTATACACATCTTGTTATGGTTGCGTCATAATACGGAGTCCTGCTTTTTATAATAAAGTGTGTGTAGAAACCAGACTTCCAGGCTCTTCTGTTTATCCGGTATTTGTTTTTTATTTGTATGTTCATAAAACAGACGAGGTATTAGACAATGATATTCAGACACATTTCACACGCCACTACTTTCTCCAACTGCTATTTTTTAAGGTAAAGATTAAGCTTTCAGTGTGATTTTGGTGTGTGTCTTCAGCAGATCAAGGACTTTTTAAACAAATCAATGAAAACCGTAAAAGTAAAAACTCATCAGAAGCAACAGCGATGCGTTTGATATACATGTGTGTGTGAAGATGTGGACAATAATTGTGTATTCGAGGCTCCACATCAGGAACCTCTGCACACTTCACATCCTCCAGACAAGTTGCTCCCTCCTCACTTCACCCCGAGAAGTCGTCTACTTCCTGTTGTGTCAACATGTATGCACCCTGAGGCTAAATAGTACGTTTAATAAATGATTTGTTTGGTTTTAATTCCACTTCACGATGTCGGGACGGGTTTGAAGCCCCCTGGTCTAAATGCTTATTGTCAAGAAGAACATTGTAACAGGTAAAAAGTATTTTTTATTATTTATTTCATTGGCTTTTAAGTAGTCAAAATTAGCTTCATTTCATCAAAGCTGAATAAATTCATAACATTTAAATCAACACTACAAACAGAATTGAAAACGAAGCTCTGAGGCACTGAGGAATAATACACGTTCAACTCTAGACTGATGTGTTACGGTCACAGTTTGTAGCACGGAGCGAGACAACAGGTTGCGTGTTGTGTTACATGAAGTGTTGCATGTTAAAGAGCAGGTCAGTAAAATAAAACTACATTTAACAAAGTGAGTTTCCCCGTGAGCGAGTCCTTTTGAAACGCAACAGATCAAGTTCCAACAAACTGAAGTCATACGAGGAGCTCAAGGACACGACAACTTTGGTCCACTTGGACGGACGGACACACAATCTCAAACAACCTTACACACACACGCACACACACAATCTCAATCGCACAAACACAAAATCGAACACACAATATCTCAAACAATCTCACGCACACAATCTCAATCGCGCACACACAATCACAAACAAAACCACAATCGCGCACACACAAACAACCACACACAAACAATCATAAACAATCTCACACAAACAATCATAAACAATCTCAGACACACAATCACAAACACTCGCACACACACTTTTAGGTCATTGACCTCTCCCCGTTGAGTCAAGAGGAGGCTCCATGTCTCCGTTCATTCTCTTGTATATTAATATTAATATTAATAATAATATTAAGCTCCATGTCTCCGTTCATTCTCTTGCGTGTTAATCTCTGTTGCAGAGTACAAACGCGTAGACGTGGCTGCTCTGGATCACAGCGCCGCATCGTTAATATTCATGTGGAACAACTATCTGTCAGAGGCTCAGACTCGTCCTCCCTCAGACGGTGAAATTTGGGGGCAGATTGGAATGTGAAGTTACAACAGCAGCGTCTGCGTGTCAGGACAGAAGACTCACACTCGCAAATGGAAATGCACACACACGCACACACACACACACACGTCATTAGTGTGGCAATGAACACTTCGCGGCCTCGAGAGATATTTATAAATCCAATAAACGACACACGAGCGAGACTCGTGAACGAGTCTGATCCCAATGCAGACGCCTGCAGCCGACGTCTGGGTTAGTTTAGAACCACAATTTGGGTCAAATTGAGAACATTTTGTATTGTGAATATTTGGAGGATGCAGGAGATTCATCCTGAGGGCGACAGGAATGTGAATACCAAACTTTGTGACCACCCAACAGGTTACATTAGAATACATAGCAAAAACTGATTTGTTCGATCAAGGCAGGTGCTGCTAATAATCACTCAAACAAACTCTTGTGTTTAATCTGACGTCATTATCGAAGCACTCGAGGGGGAAAGCGCTCGTTCACTATTTCCAACGCTGGATGGATTAATATGCAAAAGCTGAGGACCGCCGAAGCGTCGGGCGAAGTCACTCCTGTTTGACGTCTCCCCTCAGCTTCCTCTTCACTCGAGAGTAAGGGCTCAGCGCGTCGTCCATGATGAAGTCGTACAGGACTTTCACCCAGGAGGAGTACTGCGGCAGGTCGTCGTAATACTCCGCTGCTATTTTCTTCACCTAAAAACAAAGAAGCGACAAAAGAATGATCACCGATTTGATCTCAGAGAGCTGTTTACAGTTTACACAACATATGCGTGCTTTCACCAATCAAAAATAAATAAATTCTCTTTTTACAGCTTTTTCCTGATATTTTACACCTCTTGTTTGTAATGTATCAGTTATTTTGTAATCCTTAATACTATTTAATAGTATTATATTTGTTCATAATACTTACTTTTAGCTCTTATGAGTAAGTATGTGAGAAGCCATGACTGTATTGTAGGTGAGAATAAACATTACACACATTTAGCATTTAGCATGCTAACCGTTGACATATATAAACAAGGTTGTTGACCGTCATGTCAGGCTGCGAATGTGCTACTGGAACAATTTCCTTATGGATTTATGTGCACTGCACAGATCAAACACCATAAAAAGTAGCAAAGTGCATATAGATAAATAATTAATCGTTACCGTTGCCAGTTGATGGAGTAAACCTTTACAGTTCAACTCATTTTTTGACAGAACCAGATTGTAAGAACCGAGCATCGAGTGCGATCCTTCTATATTATAAATGTAAAGAAGGTAAGAAGGGTCATTGTAAATATGTTACTTTTGGACCCGCAATATAAAATCATGACCTAATTATCTCATATAATGCGAGATAAACATTCACTACCGTTCAAAGGTTTGGGGCCGCTTAGAAATGTCCTCATTTTTCAAAGAAAAGCAGTGTTTTTTTCAATAAAGATAACAGGAAATGAATCATAAATACCCTTTCTGCATTGTTAATGTGGTAAAAGACTATTCTAGGTGGAAACGTCTGGTTCTTAATGAAATACCTACATAGAGGTGTATAGAGGCCCATTTCCCTTTGGGGATCAATAAAGTAAGTAAGTAAGTAAGTAAGTAAGTAAGTAAGTAAGTAAGTAAGTAAGTAAGTAAGTAAGTAAGTATGTATCTATCTGATGGTACATTGTGTTTGATCAGCGCCTTAGAAGTCTAACGGAGGAGGAGAAAACCCTTGTGATGATGTCACACAGCTGAAAACAGCTCTGCTGGTGAGAGAAGCTATAAAACTGTGGGTTCATTAACTCTCAAAATGGCCAGAAACTCTCCAGTCTGTTCTTGTTCTTAGAAGTGAAGGATGTTCCATGAGAGAACTTGCGGAGAACCTGAACATGTGTCTGTGTGACTAACTTTTGAACAGTAGTGTACATTCTGTAGCTATTTATATTCTCTCGCTCTACTGATTTTTTAGTGTTTTAATATCAAACACTTTCTGGTTTCTGTATCAACCCCAAACTCCCTTTGTTTTGCGTCTGTCAGAGGATTTAGTTCAACTTCCTGCCAAGTTCGATTTCCATCCACCCAATTGATGTCGTCCTGCCGAACCTCCTGTGAATGCAGCACACAGGAGGCTCCGCACCACCTGTGTGGGTAACAATAATCCCCCATAGCCATGCAGCGGTACTCACCATGGGCAGCCTGCATCCCGGGATGCTGGGGAAGTCGTGGTGCTCGTTGTGGTAGCCCACGTTGAAGGTGAGCAGGTTGAGGGAGCCGTAGTAGGAGTAGGTCTCGTGGCCCTTCAGGAACATGTAGTGCTCAGCTATGAAATGGCCGGAGATGGGGTGCAGGCCCATCCCCAGCATGGAGCCGGCCAGCATGTAGACCACGGGCTTGGCCCCCCACAGCCACCAGAGCAGGACGTCGAAGGCGAGCTGGACGGCCACGTTGGTCACCTCCAGCTGAGTGATGGGCTTGGGGTTGATGCAGAGGGGCCGGACGGCGTAGAACAGCGGCTGCAGGATAATCCAGACGAACTTGCGGAGGCGCGTGCAGAAGAACCAGCCTTCGAACTCGGTGGGGATGTCCACGTCGATCCCGTCGCCGCCCAGGTAGCGGTGATGATCCAGGTGGTAGCGTTTGAAGGAGGCGGAGTAGGGCAGACCGATGGGCAGGTTGGCGAACATGGCAAAGTAGCGGTTCCACATTGCTTTGTTGTTTCCAAAGGCGGTGTTGTGGGAGATCTCGTGAATAGCAAGGGTCATTGAGTGGTTGATACAGCTGCCGAAGGCGTAAGTCCAAAACAGAACCCACTTCCAGTCCAAGTCTTTGACCATGTAGAAAGCTAGAAACTGTATCGCTACCATCATGCACACGACCCATTTCAGCCTCGTGTCCGGACCCATCAACGACTTGATTTCAGGGTATTTGGCTGCAGGAGAAAAAACAAGAGACTACAGTTAAAAACTCTAAGATTCTTATGCTGGAAATAAAAAAGAAGGTGTACTTTGTACCTGTATTCAATCATCGGATTTCATAAGGTGGACATTTAAATGAAGGAAGTAGGCTAATGAGAGAGAAAAGTTGTGTACAGTAGCATTATTTAGATTAAGCTAATGTAAGAACAAGCAGACTGGGCACAAATAAGCCTTTCAATGTCCTGACATGTTGGGGATCAAGTGTGTGCAGTTACAAGGTATCCAGTGGAAATGTTCAAAAAGCAGGCGAGAATTGTTCCAGTGGAGTGTTTCTTTAATTACTGAAAACACGGAGGGTAAAGTAAAGCAGGAACATGGACTCCGCATCAAGCAGTTTTCCGAATCCGAAGTCCTGCGAATCTCCTGATTTTGCTGCATTTATTGGGTGCAAAGTGTAATAATTCAACCCAGGAGAGACAGCTGTGCTGTCAATGAGTATCTTTATTTGTGCTCTCACTCAACACAATAGCGTTACTTTGTGTTTGCCAAATAACTTGTGTGTCTGTTGTGTTAAAAGTGAGAAGATGCAAAAACAAGCTGTACAGAGTGCTTTCCATCCTAAAAGATACAAAACCAGTCCTGATCCAAGGGGATTGAAGCAGATCAGCTGATTGTGTGAAAGTCACCGTTAATGACAAAGGAGGCCTTTGTGTTTGCCACAGTGAAAGGAGCGTTGTATACGGGGGCTGACCCTTAAGGTCAATGATGAGAATCATTCGCAGTAGAGCCTTGAAATCCAATGGTCAAGTGTCTCGGTCCAATCGTGGTATTGGGGCTCAACAATAAGGATGGCCCAATTTTCCAGTGCAGCTGATGATGGAAATGTGCGTCCATCAGTCTGACCGCAATGTCGACAACTCACCGGACCCATCTCGTTTATCATGTATACAACCAATGTGTTAATGACCAGACAATGAACAAAACACAAGAGAACCCCGGCGCAGCGGAGGTTACTGATCAAGAAGGTGACGGCGAAGGATATGATGCAGAACAGCGGGTGAAAACGCTAACGCAGCTAACCAATGTATTGCTAAAGGGCCTCACACAACTTTCTAAGGAGCTTATTGGGTTTCAATCACTCAAGGAGAAACAACCTCTGCATTTATGGACTCCCGGATGATAAGGAAGGAAGATCGGTCACTGAATTTGAGATTGACTTGTTTAAAAAGAGACATCTTACGCTTCACGGCGGCGTTAAACTCCAAATCCAGGGAGCTCACAGGGCCATGATCCCAAAGCCATCTGTGACCTCAACCCCAAAGATCCATAATGGTTAACTTTCTACAGTTTTAGTGTTGAAGAGCTGGTACTTAGGAGAAGAAGAACGAGGTGTAGTCAAGGAAACGTACCGACGCAACAAGACAGAAAGGGATTGAAGTGAACCAGATAAGTACTAAACACTGATTTGTGATTTTAATAAGACAAAGATGGGACACACACGTTTCCTAAATGTCCTGCAGGGTTCAAAGTCTATTTTATGCATTTCAGAGTCTTTTGTTTTGCAGCAACTTTTGAGCATCAATATATGTTGAACTTTGTACATATTTAAAACATACACAGCCTTTCAGGGTTAGGGTCACTTTGAATAACAAACAATGGCTCCGTCTCTCCCGTTGCTTATTTCAAACTGCCATTTTCCAACCTGCAACCCAAGCTTGAGGTCTTATAAAACAGGATTTTTTTGTTTCGTTTTGCTTGTTAGGGTCTCTGCCATCTAAAAAACCCCTGGCCGACATATTTAGAAAGACTCCATTGAACATTTTTTAAGCGTCATGGAGTGACCGAGCCAGTCTCTGGACCTTAATCCCATTTCACATCTGTGGAGGAAGCTGAAGCTTGGAGTTGCTAAAGCCTTGAAACCGTCAGGATTTGCAGAGGATATGCAAAAACCAGTGCCCCAAAATCCCTCCGGAGGTGTGTGCAAAGCCAAGTAAAATGATGTTTTGCAAAGGGATCACATCCTCGTTTACAATGATCAAATGCAAATCAATTTAAAACTTTTCCATGATGGGATTTTCAGATTTTTTTGTGTAAATTTTGTCTCTCACTGTTACAATAAACCTTCCATTACATGTATGGACTGTTCATTTCTTGGTCAGTGGGCAGATTTCCTTCACTGTATATCAACTGGACACACTTGTCCAGGCGGGAACAAGAGAAGATGAAGAGGTTTGGCTAAGCAAATACATTTTATAGTTCATCCCACCAGGTTGTCTAACTCAGTGAAATTTGAATGTACTAAAGAAATGAGGGATAAAGAAGGCAAATGTATGATTGTGAAAGGAAAGGAATGATACAAGATAGCATTATTCTTGAAAATGGAAGGAATCATAACACGGAGCAGGGAGTTTAATACACACTTGAGTTGACTTTTCTTACATGAATAAAAAGGATATATGCAGAGTTATGGAGTGTGAGATTAGAGCAGACGACGTGTCGGACCACTGCGCAGTTTATTATTATAATGTACAAGTAGAAAGAACAGGAGGAAAATAACGTTTTGGAGGTAAATGTTGGATTACATCATGCCAAAAAGAAAATGACAACGGAGAGGTTTATTTTGTGGGACGCTCTCAAAGCAGTTAGAAGAGTCATCGCTAAGACAGCCACGATCAATTTTAATCTTTTACTTTCTCATTATTTGAACCGTGTTTTTACAAAGGAAGAACAAAAAAACAGTATAATTAACTAAGTAAAAGGATAGCGCTTTAAAACAAATTGCATGCTTTACACAGATATCAGAAGTGAAATTATCTTTGGGACGGTGGTGAAAACCAATCGTCTGGAGCCTTGCAGACCAGCTGCTGCAATCACACAACAAAGTGTGTATCTGGAGCTTGTCAACAACACACACAGGGGGGTAGACTTTGTTCTCGGCTCCGGTTAGCAGCATATTGCTCCAGTGATTAAATCAATCCATGACCGCTTAAAGTTTCAAGTACTGTCACAGCAACACTTTTGGAATTTGATGTCAAGTATTTTTCTGATCAGGCATCTTTCAAGAGAAGATGATTGAACACGATATGGAAAATTATATATATACCAGAGGTCCCGGACGTCGTTGTTTCCAGACCTTGACCTCTATAGATGATTACATCACACGTATAGAGAAATATTCCATTTTGACGGAGCGCTTTTATAGCACTTTTACAGCTCTCCTTCAGCGGTCCAGAAAACACACTGACCAATTACATGTGTCATCGGCCAATAAAAGACGCTGTGTTGAGAGAAGCATTACGTTTTGACTGATGAATACACACACAGGGAGAGAAACAGGCAAGGAAACGAATAGTCAGCGTGGAGGTACGAGATTCAGAGAAGTTTGATTTGACAGTCAGGTGTTGACAATATAGACAGATGTTAATAACTACTGAGCTACTTCAATATGGAACTATATCACAGTGCATATCATTATTGTGATGTTCTGGACTTTTACATGAGGAAATGCTCTCTACCTGGACCAAACTAATCCCACTGTGTCATCATTTATGAGCCACTAGAAGTGTGTGTCAGTGTCTGTACCTTTGACCCTGTCCTTTGCCAGTCTCTTCTCTTTTCATTCTTATTTTGCTGTGGTTTTGACTCTTCTGGGTATCAATGAATGATGTACCGCTTTGTTCTCATTTGTCTTGCAAACAGTCAAAAACCAAAAGCTATTGAATTTGCTGTCATTTAAAACACAGAAAACCATTTGATTGAATACAATGTGTTGATTACTTGCTCAACTAATCAATTTCAGCAGGTAGACCTTATAACATACATCACATGCAGTTGACCAATGACCTTTTGTTTATAACATACACATGTTATACATGTTACATATACATGTTATAAACTGGTGCAGTCAAACCAACATGAATATTTCATAATAATATAACTTCAAAAGCAATATTAGAAGAAGTAGATACAGAACCCACCGTATTTGAAATAGTTTAGTTGGCGTTAAATTTCGAATAGACCATTATAACATAAAATAATCCTTTATTAGTCCATCAGTGGGGGAATTACAGGATTACAGCAACATTGCTCACAAGTAAATAAAGATTAAAAAACAACTGCTTTTAAATGTATGACTGTGTGCTCTTTTATTTATTTTATTCTATTTGTTTTATTGCTCAGCTCAAAGGATATTTTAACAGTTATGTCAAGTGACTTTGAGTACTTAGAAAAGCACTATATAAATAAAACGCATGTAATATAAATAAACAGTAGAATAGTAATGAAACAAAATTAAACAGTAAGAAGAATTTTGAATATACAGATTGAATAAAAATACAAATGTGAGTAAAAGTACTTCAACGTAATGTATTATGTTCATACTTTGGTAGACATGACATACTGTGTAGCACACTCGCATCACTTTAGTTTGAGTCCTGCAAAACAAAAGTTTTCTCCTTATGTAATGCCGGCTGCTTATTTAATCTCTCAAAAGCCAACGTGAACCGTGAGTGTTGAGCACGTTGTGTTACGTTGTGTTACGTTGTGTTACAGTGTGGGAACGTATGGCGGCGTGTGAACCGTTACTGCCCTAACTGTCCTGCGAGAAAGTGAGTTGGCGTTGAGCCATTTTAGGGAGTGGCGAAGCGACTGCTGGAACTTAAAAAAAAAAAAAAAGGTTACATAGCTGACATGTCCCGTTAAGCTAACTATCTGCAACGAGTTGTTGCATTATTTGACGGTTCATAGTTTGATAAAAGGACATGGTGACGTCACGTCACCCACCTAGAACCTTAGCGTGAGAAGTTAGTTTGCGTTTGGCGAATACACGGGCGGATGTGGAACCGTTAGCTTAAGTTGCGTTAGCAAGCCGGGTCAGCTGATGTGCTGGCAGTATTCAGTTACACCCTGTTGTGCGTTTAACCGACGACTATTCAGCAACCACACCGAGTTAACACAGTCATATCTAACTTACGCTAACTAGGTTTACCCAAAACACGCAGACGTATATAAACTAGCTCACCCAGTATCTCTTTTCTCCTGTCGGCGTGCGGCTGGTCCGTGTACACCCATTCGTAGTCCTCACGGGCGACCCGATTCCCCATCTCTTTGAACAACGTCGCCGATTTTTGAACTACCTTCCTTGAAAAATAAATAATTCAATATCACAAAAATATCTTCCTTTCCTCTGTGGTCCTTCTCCTCTCCTCTCTCCTCTCTCTCTCTCTCTCTCTCTGCAGTCTATCGGCCCGCCTTGCTGGCCTGATAAGTCAGCTCCGCCCTCCCTCTGTTGAATCTTCGCCCATTCTCTGCTGAAGCTCCGCCCACTCTCTGAATCTCCGCCCACCAGCTTCACTGGACTTGGAGGCGGAATTGTTGAATGGCGCAGTTGTTAAACTAACAGTGGTGGGTACACTTTAACACATTTTACCTTTCCGTTTACATTCCCGTGTGCTACAGTAGTGGATGTATGTAGGAAGGAAACCCAGTGTCTTGTATTATCAAAGTAAAGGGACTGATAAAAATAAGTATAGCTACACTTCATCACAAACTCTCTCAGCTCACTGTACCAGCCCCCACCTGTCAGTGGGTAACAAACGTCCTGACAGACAGGACGCAGCAGGTGAAGCTGAGAAAAATCACATCCAGCACCCGGACTATAAGCACTGGCGCCCCACAGGGATGTGTCCTCTCCCCACTGCTCTTCTCCCTCTACACCAATGACTGCACCACTGGGGACCCGACTGAAGTTAGCGGAGACACAGCGGTTATCGGCCTCATAAGGAACGGTGACGAATCTGTGTACAGACAGGAGGTTGAACAGCTGGCCCTTTGGTGGTCAGAACCACCTGGAGCTGAACAAGTCCAAGACTGTAGAGATAACAGTGGACTTCAGGAGGAGCCCCCTAACACTACCCCCTCACCATACACAACAGCACTGTTTCTGCGGTGGAGTCCTTTGGGTTTCTGGGATCCACAATCTCCCGGGACCTGAAGTGGGCCTCCAACATCAACTCCATCTGCAAGAAGAGTACAGAAAGTACAAGGAAGGAAGCAAGGAAGGAAGCAGGTTGTATTTCCTGGGCCAGCTGAGGAAATACAACCTGCCTCAGGACCCTGTTCTACTCCGCCATCATCCAGTCTGTCCTCTGCTCTTCCATCACCGTGTGGTTTGGATCGGCCACCAAACAAGATAGAGCCAGACTGCAGCGGATCATCAGGTCTGCAGAGAGAACTATTGGTTCCAGCCTGGACGGGCTGGAAAGATCACTGCAGACCCCTCTGTAGCGTGATTGGAGATCTTGCCGGGGGAAGAGGAGCGGAGGAGTGGGGAGAGTAGGAAGGCAAGACCTCTTTACCTAAAACGGTGGCACTCCGTCAACTATTATCTCAGTGATCTCGGAGGAAATGACAATCGTCATCTGATAATGAGTATAATGGTCTTTTATCTCGCCCCGGGCTCAATCTTTAGGATTTTTGAAATTTCGAGTTAAGTTACAGGTTTTGGCGAGGGTGTTTTACAGCTCTATGCTGTCAAGTCCCCACACTGGGCTGTAACTTGTCTATGTATAATATGAAAATAGTTATAATAAAAAAGAAAATAGTTATACGTTTTTAATGATTACACTTTTTTACTTTCATAATTTCTCAATCTCTCAACACCTCACACCCTGGACACAAGCTGTTCCAACTACTCCCCTCTGGTACGCCAAAACCACCAGACACAAGAACAGCTTCTTCCCACTGGCTGTCAGTCTGTTGAACAACTGAACAAATAGTCAGACACTTCCACCTGCACGAGCTGCACTATCTGGACCATTGTTTACTGTTACACTGTTTTTATGTTTCCTTAATGTATTATTTTTGGTCTTTCTTTTATATTTATCTTTATATCTAATGCAGAATCCGGCGTCAAATTACACAAATGTGAAAATGTACATAGCCATTAAAGCTGATTCTGATTCTGATTTCAATGTCTGTCTATGTATTTCATGTTCGAAGTTAAAACAGGGATGTTTTAAATATTTGTAATATAAGATCTGACTGCGTGAGACACGTGGACTTTCCCAAATCTCGTTTTTGGCCGTCAGTTGTAGCTGTTCGTAGTGCTAAACCATCCGGCGGATCAGAAAGGGAAAGCAGGGCCTACCCCAGGCTGTTCTCAGCGGGGGAGGGGAACTGCTGACTCGGACTGGGGACATCGTCGGACGGTGGAAAGAGCACTTTGAGGAACTCCTAAACCCGGCCAACATGTCCCCTGGGGAGGGGGCAGTGCCTGAAGACCTTGGGGTGGGTGCACCCATATCCCTGGCAGAGGTCACTAAGGTAGTTAAAGAGCTTCTTGGTGGCAAGGCGCCGGGGGTGGATGAAATCCGCCCTGAGATGCTGAAAGCGCTGGACATTGCTGGGCTGTCTTGGCTGACACGCCTTTTCAGTGTCGCATGGGGATCGGGAACAGTGCCCATGGACTGGCAGACCGGGGTGGTGGTTCCCATTTTCAAGAAGGGGGACCGGAGAGTGTGCTCGAACTATCGTGGTATCACACTACTCAGCCTCCCGGGAAAAGCTTATGCCAGGGTGCTGGAAAGGAGACTCCGACCGCTTGTCGAACCTCGGATTCAAAAGGAGCAGTGCGGATTCCGTCCCGGTCGTGGAACAGTGGACCAGCTCTTTACCCTTGCGGGACTACTGGAGGGGTCTTGGGAGTTTGCCCAACCAGTCTACATGTGCTTTGTGGACTTGGAGAAGGCTTTCGACCGGGTCCCTCGGGGGGTTCTGTGGGGGGTGCTGCAGGAGTACGGGGTGCCGGATACGTTGGCACGGGCTATTCGGTCTCTATACGCCTGCAGTAGGAGTTGTGTCCGTATCCTCGGTATTAAGTCAGACACGTTCCCGGTGGGTGTTGGCCTCCGCCAGGGCTGCCCTTTATCACCGGTCCTGTTTGTGACCTTCATGGACAGGATTTCTAGGCGCAGCCGGGGGGCGGAGGAAATCCAGTTCGGGGGCCTCGGGATCGCCTCTCTGCTGTTTGCAGATGATGTGGTCCTGTTTGCTTCCTCGGAACGTGACCTCCAGCATTCGCTGGGGCGTTTTGCAGCCGAGTGTGAAGCGGCAGGGATGAGGGTTAGCGCCTCCAAATCCGAGGCCATGGTTCTCTGCCGGAAACCGGTGGATTGCTCCCTTCAGGTGGGGACAACATGCCTGCCCCAAGCGAAGGAGTTCAAGTACCTCGGGGTCTTGTTCACGAGTGAGGGTAAGGTGGAGCGAGAGATCGACAGGCGGATCGGTGCGGCTGCAGCAGTAAAACAGGCGCTGTACCGGTCCGTCTTGGTGAAGAGGGAGCTGAGTCGGAAGGCGAAGCTCTCTATTTACTGGTCGGTCTACGTTCCAACCCTCACCTATGGTCACGAACTCTGGATCGTGACCGAAAGAACGAGGTCGCGGATGCAAGCGGCCGAAATGAGCTTCCTCCGTAGGGTGGCCGGGCTCAGCCTTAGAGATAGGGTAAGGAGCTCGGACATCAGGGGGGAGCTTGGAGTCGAGCCGCTGCTCCTTCGTATCGAAAGGAGTCAGCTGAGGTGGTTTGGGCATCTAATTCGGATGCCTCCTGGACGCCTCCCATTAGAGGTTTTCCAGGCACGTCCAACTGGGAAGAGGCCCCGGGGAAGACCCAGGACACGCTGGAGGGATTATATCTCCCGGCTGGCCTGGGAACGTCTCGGGGTCCCCCAGAACGAGCTGGAAAATGTTGCGGGTGAGAGGGAAGCCTGGGTCGGTCTGCTGGGTGTGCTGCCACCGCGACCCGACCCCGGATAAGCGGCGGAAAATGGATGGATGGATGTCTAAGGGTTAAGCCACACATCAAAGAAAAATAACTATTTATGAATGAGTAAAAGTGGATCTGTATGCTATCTTGACAAGGTGTTACGTACTTCCAGCAAAGAATGCCGGGAATTCAGCTGGGGCTTACCAAAATGTGGAAACGCTTCACGAATTTGCGTGTCATCCTTTTGCCTCTGTGGGTTCCATCTCCTCTGTTTGAATTGTTCTGACTCTTCAGCAGCCAATCATGTGAGGCAAGCTTTTGCTGTCCAATCAGAAGCCTGGATTTGTTCCGATTTCAGAATCTGGAGCGGCCATGTTGGATGCCCGCTAAGCGGCGTGGACTTTTTGTTTTCACATGGGGCCATACTAATCTTCTCTGTATTGTTTCCAATTTATTTTATGTACAGCCTTAGCTAGCACATTGAGCCCAAAGGCGCTGCCTACTATATGACCTCCGTGTTCTCGGGAAAAAACATTTACAACGGGATTGGTGCCAACTCCCGAGTACCCCTAGGACACAATGGGATTGGTGCCCACTCCCGAGTAGCCCTAGGACACGACAGGATTGGTGCCAACTCCAGAGTACTCCTAAGACACGCCCCCTTTTATTCCAATCCGAACCTGTCCGGAAAATTCCGAGTCTCTGGCCATCCGCGTGACAAGCGGAGATACTGTCCACTATACTAACGAGGACGGGTGAAGTCAGATTTGGGGCTGGTTTTTCGACGTTTACCGTTTACATGTTTCTTTAGTCAGAGAAGGAGACGACAGGTAAGTTGGGGTTGAATGAGTAGCTGGTGTCTGCCTAGTGCTAAACTCAAATCACTCACCTGCCTGCCTAAATATCACTAATGGTGCACGTGTAGAGTAACAGCTTCTTCACCAGCCTTTCCCTCAGTACCCTGAGTAACTCTGCTGCCTGCACCCCTCATCATGTCTGATCTGGTCTCATCAGTTTCGCTTCACCTCCTCTAGTTGTAATTGCAGCTTGGCTCAATGTGTGTCTGTCTCTCCATATTAACACAAAGCACTCTCGTCGTTTCATCTCAGTGAAACAGTTTATTTCTTTTTAAGCCTCAGATGTACAGGCCCCTCTCTCGCTCCTCCCTCCACCTCCTCCTTCTCTTCCTGCTCCCTCCTCCTCACCACACCCTGGAGCTGGTGACCCTGCGGTGCTGGACGAGCCCACAGATGAGGAGCTGCTGGAGGCCTCGCAGGACCAAGAGGACTTAGTTCAGCCTCCAGCAGCCCTCGTCATGGTCCAGCCTGCAGAGTCATCAGGTCCCTCGCTGCAGCCGCCACCCGGACGCCGCTGGAGGAACAGGAGGAGACCGGTGCAGCCTTCCTCCCTCCTCCACCGCCTGCTGACAGTGCTGAGGTGAGTCTGTCTGTCAAACATATGACGCCTCAGGTGTCTCTGCTCCCTTTTATTACTATCATTTATTACTTAAGATGTCCCGTATGTTTATGTTGTCTCACCAGTTGCTGCCTGAGTCCTGGCGGGCAGCTCTCAATGCCGAGCAGCAGAAGTGGATCGGTCGGGTGCTGTTTACCAGGGACAGCAGGGGGAGGTCTCGACTCATCAGTGAGCTGGATCTCTGGTGGAACCCTCCCCAACCCCGGCCGATCTACACCCAGCCTCCCGCATCCCCCGACCCCTTCTTTGCATGTCGGCTGTTCCTCTGGGTGCCACACCGGATGTGGCATCTGCAGCTGACGTGCCCCCAGCCTTTGTGCACCGGTTCCATGACAAAGGCTGGGCTGTACACGACCATCCGGAGGGTCCTGGACATCGACGGCTGGTACCTCATGGCCACTGAGTACCTGGAGTGCCGTCGGTGTAAGAAGAAGGTCGGAGGGTGGTCACAGGGCATCATCAGGCAGCTGTCCCCCACCCACAGCTGCCAGTTCCCAGCTGTACTCACGTACAAGTAAGACATGAAATTAACGCCTTTGTTGTTTGTGTTGAACATCCTGCTTGATGTGTTTCTGTGGTGAAACACAAGCTGGACTACAAGTCTGTGCTGTGGTTCTGCAGGCTGTCCTGTGACATGAGGGTGCTTGTGCAGCTGAGGTCTCGCACTCTGGGCAACAGTGCGAACCAGCTGTTCAACACCCTCCGGGAGCAGCACTCAGAAGCCTGGATGCGGAGAGGGATCCGGTACCTCGGCATTTGCGAGCAGTTCCTGGCCTTGTGCTCGGCGAGGGGGCAGACACCACCACCACCACTACCACCAATGCCCCCTCTGCCATCACCCGTCTGGCTGCTGACGGTGTACAGCTACGATGTGCTGTCGCGGCTGGACGAGTACAAGGCCAGGATCACGTCCACCTTCGGATCCATCTTAAAGATGGATTCAACCAAGAAGGCGAGTGAAGTTTGTCACAATGTCATATTTTCTCACAGCTGCTTTGAAACCACGGTTGTGTTTGTGTTTATCACTCATTATCTTTTCTCATCTCTTTCTCCAGGTGACGAAGAAGCTCGCTGGTGCCGCCTCCGACACGGCCGCCTGGGTTACCAATGTCGGTAACGAGCACGGGCAGGTCCTCAACAGCGTCCTCACCTGCTCTGAGGGCGCCGGGGGCCTGTCCCGGATGGCGGCCGGAATAATGAGGCGGTACCGACTCGCCGGGGTACCAGCCCCCCAGCTCATGTACGTGGACCGCGACTGCTGCAACCGAGACGGCGCGTCTAAGACAGCTGCCTTGGTCCAGGTGTGAAACCGACACTGTTGATATTAAAACTGTATCGGTAGTATGAAACAGTTTCAGATAATTAATCCACATTGTATTTCCTCCTCTCAGGAGTGGGAGCAGCTCGTGGTGCGGCTCGACATTTGGCACCTGATGCGACGCTTCGCGTCAGGTGTCACCACCGAGACCCACGAGCTGTACGCCACATTCATGGGGCAGCTGTCTCACTGCATCTTCGAGGTCGACCCCGGAGATGCGCGCTGTCTCACTGAGGCCAAGCGGTCCGAGCTGGAGGGGAAGCACGGGATGGTCGGCCTGACTGACGGCGAGGTGATGAAGAGGATCTCCAAACAGGAGTGGAGGCTCCACTGCCGGAGGAGGACACGTGGGGCAGAGGAGTCCACCCTCCACATCCAGGAGCTCCTCGACACCTTCGCCGGACCAGCAGGACGCGACAACCTGGACATCCCGTTGCTGGACGCTCTCCGCATCCAGGACATTTGGAGTACGCAGAGGCCCCACCTCAGCTGCATACAGGACCCACCAGGTGTACAGCTGTACACCGAGACCGGCAGGCTGACCAAGGGCGGAATCAGCCTGCCGGTCTACCGCTGCGCGAGGGGCTCCACGTCTTTGGAGTCCTTCCACCTCCACCTCAACCGGTTCATCCCAGGTACTCTTTTGTCTCTCACAGCTTGTGATCACATATATTCTGCTTTTACATTTTCATTGAAACTCAAACACCTGTTTCTTTAGGGACGCGAGCAAGTGGGAAACATTTCCAGGCGTTCCTGGTAGATGGACTGGTGAGGTGGAACGATGACCGCGCAGCGGCAGCAGCAGCTGAGGGACAGGTGGGGACTCTGCACTCCTACAGTGGCCACCTCAAGCACGTCCTTAACCAGAAGAGGCAAAGAGTGCATGGTCTTCAGTTGGTTAAGGACTTCACCAAGCCGGCTGAGTACACGGGTATGTGAAGAGAAAAGCACTTTATTCCAACATCGCGACTGAGGAAGAAGAGCAGCTATTAAATACTTTGTGTGTTTACAGGAGAGCTCATTGGAGTCGAGTACCTGTACCAGCAGACGGGAAAAGGGCTTGAGGACGTCAGCTTGGACCCTGACACTCCGGACGAGGCTGCTGCCATCGAGTCGCTGGAGGAGGAGGATGAGGGCATCGGTGAAGATGACGAGGACCCGACCATCTTCCAGCCCAATGCCCCATCCGCCAGCGCAGCAGCAGCCCGGTCAGGTGATCCAGCTGACGCGCCGTCTGAGCCATCGAGTCTGGCCGCCCGCAACGCCTCTCTCGAGGCCCCTGAGGTTCCCCAGCAGCCCTCCTCAGACTCTGAGGTGAGACCAGCGACCACAATAATGTGTAATAATGATGACAACTGTGAAGATAGAATATTTCACGGGATTATATAGAGTATTTCACAGCGGTCTGTGCTGACTGCCTCCATTCCTCCTCCGCAGGAGAACGTCCAGGGTCCTGACGGCCAGCCCGGGTACCAGCACGTCCTCAAGCTGGCCCAGGCCCTGGTGGCAGGAAGGAACCTTCAGGGGCTTCCCGACAGCAGGGTAGACCGGCTCATCCTGCTCTGGAATCGCTTGCCGGAGCAGGACAAGCAGCGAGTGGTCTACCCTTCCCGATACCGGGAGAGGCAACCCAAGGGGCGGTTCAAGGCAGCGAAGGGGAAGGACACTTCCTGTCCTGGCAAGGAGAGTCTCCAACGGTGAGACTCTTTACAAATATCAATGTGTCCTCTCTTAAATATCTGCTGTATATTAACTCACACTTTACTCTCAGCTGCCTTCTCGGAATCAACTCGGGCCCAGCAACTTGGCCCAGCACCAGTCGCCTGGTGGAGGCCATTTGCTGCCAGCTCTGCCACCTACACCCAGCGGCCGTGCGTGTCTGCGGGGTCAAGAGGACGCGGTGGTCCCTCATCCTCGCGGACTACACGGCCATCCAGGAGGCAGTGCTGGCCAGCCCGAGGCTTATGGCTCAGACGGCGATCCAGCTCTTTGAGCTGAACCAGAGGACCCTGACCCAGTGGTGAGACTTCTACATGAAGCTGTTCTGGTGTTTTTATAATCTGTGCTGTGATTTATTGTTTGACTCTAACCACATCCTCTCTGTCTCTCAGGTTCTCTCGGCGCCAGAAGGCTGAAGGGAGGTCTGTGCTGCTGCAGGGAACTGGCGTCGTCCCTGCGGCAGCTATTGCAGTCCTGCCCCTCCCTCCAGCCAAAGGGCTGTCCCGTGTTCAGGTGGGACACGGGCGGCCCTTCCACTTCGAGGTCCCCTATGAGCAGCCAGGACCCTCATCAGGGACCTCCGCCCCCTCCCCTTCCCCTCCTCCATCTGATGGGGAACAGCCCGGCCCGTCCTCTGCCGGCCTCCCCCCTCCCCCTCCTACTCCTCCTACCAGCCAGCCTCCTCCTCCTGGACCACGCGTGCCCAGGACCACCGCCTACAGGAAGAGGAAGGCGGCCGAGGCTGCTGCGGCAGGACAGGAGCCTCGGCCCGGCACCAAAAAACGCCGGCAGCCGACGCATTACACCTGCAGCGCGTGTGGCCAGCCTAAGAGGCTGGACACGGGCCACACGCGCCTGTATGGTGTGGCTTACTGCGCGGCTGTCGGTGGGAAAACTGTGGAGGAGTGGAGGGAGGAAATGAGAAAAAAACACGCTGGGGGGGGGGGGGGGGGGCGTCCATGAGGGACATTGTTTTATTATATATATATATATATATATATATATATATATATGTCTGTTTCCTTTTTATTTCGTTATTTATTATTTGTTTCATGATATATATATATGTGTGTGTTTCCTTTTTATTTATTATTTGCTATCATTTATTTATTTTTCAATAAAAGTCTCCGCAAGCTGAACTTTGTTTGAAGCTTTATTATTTCTTATATGATCTTCAATACAAGCTCTCCACATTATGATGAGATATGGTGACATGACAATGAATAGCTAAACATGGACCATGAAGCTCAGGCTGTCCAGCTATTTGATGAACTCATGTAGTCCAGCATCAGAAGATGTGCAGCATCAGGAGACCAGGACAGATGTGCAGCATCATACAGCTGTGAATGACAATGAATAAATAACTAAACATGGACCATGAAGCTCAGGCTGTCCAGATGTCTGGTGACATTATGTAGTGCAGATGTCTGATGACATCATATAGTCCAGCATCAGCAAATGTGCAGCATCTTCTTTCTTCTTCTTCTGGGTTCGAACCACTGACCCTGGGCTCAGCAAAACCCCCTGTGTTCAGGTGCTTATCCCCCGCAGAGCCCCCACCTTTTTTCACTCGGATCCCTCGCAAAACCCCCCTGCTTTCACAGAGAACAATGAACCATATCCTTTTCGCAGGGGCCATGCTAATCTTCTCTGTATCGTTTCCAATTTATTTTATGTACAGCCTTAGCTAGCACATTGAGCCCAAAGGCGCTGCCTACTATATGACCTCCGTGTTCTCGGAAAAAAAAACATTTACAAAGGGATTGGTGCCAACTCCCGAGTACCCCTAGGACACAATGGGATTGGTGCCCACCCCCGAGTAGCCCTAAGACACGACAGGATTGGTGCCAACTCCAGAGTACCCCTAAGACACGCCCCCTTTTATTCCAAGCCGAACCTGTCCGGAAAATTCCGAGTCTCTGGCCATCCGCGTGACAAGCGGAGATACTGTCCACTATACTAACGAGGATGGGTGAAGTCAGATTTGGGGCTGGTTTTTCGACGTTTACAGGGAATTCAATGCATTTTACCGTGGAACTTTTGAGGTCATTCCACATTTACCATCGGCTCTCGTGCTGGTGTGAACGCGGGCATTGGTCGTTCAATGGTAGAATGCTCGCCTGCCACGCGGGACATCCGGGTCCGATTCCCGGCTGATTCCCGACCGTGTTTCTTGGTGGTTAGTTGCTGATCCCCGGGCGATCATCTTGCCTCGTTTGTGGAGCTGACTGACGTAATTGGATGGATTATTATTGTTGATGCTGGCTCAGGGCTAAGCCACACATCAAAGAAAGAGAGCTATTCATGAATGAATAAAAGTGGATCGGTATGCCATCTTGACCAGGTGTTATGTACTTGCAGCAAAGAATGCCGGGAATTCAGCTCGGGCTTACCAAAATGTGGAAACGCTTCACGAATTTGCGTGTCATCCTTTCACAGGGGCCATGCTAATCTTCTCTGTATCGTTTCCAATTTATTTTATGTACAGCCTTAGCTAGCACATTGAGCCCAAAGGCGCTGCCTACTATATAACCTCCGTGTTCTCGGGAAAAAACATTTACAACGGGATTGGTGCCAACTCCCGAGTACCCCTAGGACACAATGGGATTGGTGCCCACCCCCGAGTAGCCCTAAGACACGACAGGATTGGTGCCAACTCCAGAGTACCCCTAAGACACGCCCCCTTTTATTCCAAGCCGAACCTGTCCGGAAAATTCCGAGTCTCTGGCCATCCGCGTGACAAGCGGAGATACTGTCCACTATACTAACGAGGATGGGTGAAGTCAGATTTGGGGCTGGTTTTTCGACGTTTACAGGGAATTCAAAGCATTTTACCGTGGAACTTTTGAGGTCATTGCACATTTACCGTCGGCTCTCGTGCTGATGTGAACGCGGGCATTGGTCGTTCAATGGTAGAATGCTCGCCTGCCACGCGGGACATCCGGGTCCGATTCCCGGCCGATTCCCTACCGTGTTTCTTATTGGTTTGTTGCTGATCCCTGGGCGATCATCTTACCTCGTTTGTGGAGCTGACTGACGTAATTGGATGGATTATTATTGTTGATGCTGGCTCAGGGCTAAGCCACACATCAAAGAAAGAGAGCTATTCATGAATGAATAAAAGTGGATCGGTATGCCATCTTGACCAGGTGTTACGTACTTGCAGCAAAGAATGCCGGGAATTCAGCTCGGGCTTACCAAAATGTGGAAACGCTTCACGAATTTGCGTGTCATCCTTTCGCAGGGGCCATGCTAATCTTCTCTGTATCGTTTCCAATTTATTTTATGTACAGCCTTAGCTAGCACATTGAGCCCAAAGGCGCTGCCTACTATATGACCTCCGTGTTCTCGGGAAAAAACATTTACAACGGGATTGGTGCCAACTCCCGAGTACCCCTAGGACACAATGGGATTGGTGCCCACTCCTGAGTAGCCCTAGGACACGACAGGATTGGTGCCAACTCCAGAGTACCCCTAAGACACGCCCCCTTTTATTCCAAGCCGAACCTGTCCGGAAAATTCCGAGTCTCTGGCCATCCGCGTGACAAGCGGAGATACTGTCCACTATACTAACGAGGACGGGTGAAGTCAGATTTGGGGCTGGTTTTTCGACGTTTACAGGGAATTCAAAGCATTTTACCGTGGAACTTTTGAGGTCATTGCACATTTACCGTCGGCTCTCGTGGTGGTGTGAACGCGGGCATTGGTCGTTCAATGGTAGAATGCTCGCCTGCCAAGCGGGACATCTGGGTCCGATTCCCTACCGTGTTTCTTATTGGTTAGTTGCTGATCCCCGGGCGATCATCTTGCCTCGTTTGTGGAGCTGACTGACGTAATTGGATGGATTATTATTGTTGATGCTGGCTCAGGGCTAAGCCACACATCAAAGAAAGAGAGCTATTCATGAATGAATAAAAGTGGATCGGTATGCCATCTTGACCAGGTGTTATGTACTTGCAGCAAAGAATGCCGGGAATTCAGCTCGGGCTTACCAAAATGTGGAAACGCTTCACGAATTTGCGTGTCATCCTTTCGCAGGGGCCATGCTAATCTTCTCTGTATCGTTTCCAATTTATTTTATGTACAGCCTTAGCTAGCACATTGAGCCCAAAGGCGCTGCCTACTATATGACCTCCGTGTTCTCGGGAAAAAACATTTACAACGGGATTGGTGCCAACTCCCGAGTACCCCTAGGACACAATGGGATTGGTGCCCACCCCCGAGTAGCCCTAAGACACGACAGGATTGGTGCCAACTCCAGAGTACCCCTAAGACACGCCCCCTTTTATTCCAAGCCGAACCTGTCCGGAAAATTCCGAGTCTCTGGCCATCCGCGTGACAAGCGGAGATACTGTCCACTATACTAACGAGGACGGGTGAAGTCAGATTTGGGGCTGGTTTTTCGACGTTTACAGGGAATTCAAAGCATTTTACCGTGGAACTTTTGAGGTCATTGCACATTTACCGTCGGCTCTCGTGCTGGTGTGAACGCGGGCATTGGTCGTTCAATAGTAGAATGCTCGCCTGCCACGCGGGACATCCGGGTCCGATTCCCGGCTGATTCCCGACCGTGTTTCTTGGTGGTTAGTTGCTGATCCCCGGGCGATCATCTTGCCTCGTTTGTGGAGCTGACTGACGTAATTGGATGGATTATTATTGTTGATGCTGGCTCAGGGCTAAGCCACACATCAAAGAAAGAGAGCTATTCATGAATGAATAAAAGTGGATCGGTATGCCATCTTGACAAGGTGTTACGTACTTGCAGCAAAGAATGCCAGGAATTCAGCTCGGGCTTACCAAAATGTGGAAACGCTTCACGAATTTGCGTGTCATCCTTTCGCAGGGGCCATGCTAATCTTCTCTGTATCGTTTCCAATTTATTTTATGTACAGCCTTAGCTAGCACATTGAGCCCAAAGGCGCTGCCTACTATATGACCTCCGTGTTCTCGGGAAAAAACATTTACAACGGGATTGGTGCCAACTCCCGAGTACCCCTTAGACACAATGGGATTGGTGCCCACTCCCGAGTAGCCCTAGGACACGACAGGATTGGTGCCAACTCCAGAGTACCCCTAAGACACGCCCCCTTTTATTCCAAGCCGAACCTGTCCGGAAAATTCCGAGTCTCTGGCCATCCGCGTGACAAGCGGAGATACTGTCCACTATACTAACGAGGACGGGTGAAGTCAGATTTGGGGCTGGTTTTTCGACGTTTACAGGGAATTCAAAGCATTTTACCGTGGAACTTTTGAGGTCATTGCACATTTACCATCGGCTCTCGTGGTGGTGTGAACGCGGGCATTGGTCGTTCAATGGTAGAATGCTCGCCTGCCAAGCGGGACATCTGGGTCCGATTCCCTACCGTGTTTCTTATTGGTTAGTTGCTGATCCCCGGGCGATCATCTTGCCTCGTTTGTGGAGCTGACTGACGTAATTGGATGGATTATTATTGTTGATGCTGGCTCAGGGCTAAGCCACACATCAAAGAAAGAGAGCTATTCATGAATGAATAAAAGTGGATCGGTATGCCATCTTGACCAGGTGTTATGTACTTGCAGCAAAGAATGCCGGGAATTCAGCTCGGGCTTACCAAAATGTGGAAACGCTTCACGAATTTGCGTGTCATCCTTTCGCAGGGGCCATGCTAATCTTCTCTGTATCGTTTCCAATTTATTTTATGTACAGCCTTAGCTAGCACATTGAGCCCAAAGGCGCTGCCTACTATATGACCTCCGTGTTCTCGGGAAAAAACATTTACAACGGGATTGGTGCCAACTCCCGAGTACCCCTAGGACACAATGGGATTGGTGCCCACCCCCGAGTAGCCCTAAGACACGACAGGATTGGTGCCAACTCCAGAGTACCCCTAAGACACGCCCCCTTTTATTCCAAGCCGAACCTGTCCGGAAAATTCCGAGTCTCTGGCCATCCGCGTGACAAGCGGAGATACTGTCCACTATACTAACGAGGACGGGTGAAGTCAGATTTGGGGCTGGTTTTTCGACGTTTACAGGGAATTCAAAGCATTTTACCGTGGAACTTTTGAGGTCATTGCACATTTACCGTCGGCTCTCGTGCTGGTGTGAACGCGGGCATTGGTCGTTCAATGGTAGAATGCTCGCCTGCCACGCGGGACATCCGGGTCCGATTCCCGGCCGATTCCCTACCGTGTTTCTTATTGGTTTGTTGCTGATCCCCGGGCGATCATCTTGCCTCGTTTGTGGAGCTGACTGACGTAATTGGATGGATTATTATTGTTGATGCTGGCTCAGGGCTAAGCCACACATCAAAGAAAGAGAGCTATTCATGAATGAATAAAAGTGGATCGGTATGCCATCTTGACCAGGTGTTACGTACTTGCAGCAAAGAATGCCGGGAATTCAGCTCGGGCTTACCAAAATGTGGAAACGCTTCACGAATTTGCGTGTCATCCTTTCGCAGGGGCCATGCTAATCTTCTCTGTATCGTTTCCAATTTATTTTATGTACAGCCTTAGCTAGCACATTGAGCCCAAAGGCGCTGCCTACTATATGACCTCCGTGTTCTCGGGAAAAAACATTTACAACGGGATTGGTGCCAACTCCCGAGTACCCCTAGGACACAATGGGATTGGTGCCCACCCCCGAGTAGCCCTAAGACACGACAGGATTGGTGCCAACTCCAGAGTACCCCTAAGACACGCCCCCTTTTATTCCAAGCCGAACCTGTCCGGAAAATTCCGAGTCTCTGGCCATCCGCGTGACAAGCGGAGATACTGTCCACTATACTAACGAGGACGGGTGAAGTCAGATTTGGGGCTGGTTTTTCGACGTTTACAGGGAATTCAAAGCATTTTACCGTGGAACTTTTGAGGTCATTGCACATTTACCGTCGGCTCTCGTGGTGGTGTGAACGCGGGCATTGGTCGTTCAATGGTAGAATGCTCGCCTGCCAAGCGGGACATCTGGGTCCGATTCCCTACCGTGTTTCTTATTGGTTAGTTGCTGATCCCCGGGCGATCATCTTGCCTCGTTTGTGGAGCTGACTGACGTAATTGGATGGATTATTATTGTTGATGCTGGCTCAGGGCTAAGCCACACATCAAAGAAAGAGAGCTATTCATGAATGAATAAAAGTGGATCGGTATGCCATCTTGACAAGGTGTTACGTACTTGCAGCAAAGAATGCCAGGAATTCAGCTCGGGCTTACCAAAATGTGGAAACGCTTCACGAATTTGCGTGTCATCCTTTCGCAGGGGCCATGCTAATCTTCTCTGTATCGTTTCCAATTTATTTTATGTACAGCCTTAGCTAGCACATTGAGCCCAAAGGCGCTGCCTACTATATGACCTCCATGTTCTCGGGAAAAAACATTTACAACGGGATTGGTGCCAACTCCCGAGTACCCCTTAGACACAATGGGATTGGTGCCCACTCCCGAGTAGCCCTAGGACACGACAGGATTGGTGCCAACTCCAGAGTACCCCTAAGACACGCCCCCTTTTATTCCAAGCCGAACCTGTCCGGAAAATTCCGAGTCTCTGGCCATCCGCGTGACAAGCGGAGATACTGTCCACTATACTAACGAGGACGGGTGAAGTCAGATTTGGGGCTGGTTTTTCGACGTTTACAGGGAATTCAAAGCATTTTACCGTGGAACTTTTGAGGTCATTGCACATTTACCGTCGGCTCTCGTGGTGGTGTGAACGCGGGCATTGGTCGTTCAATGGTAGAATGCTCGCCTGCCAAGCGGGACATCTGGGTCCGATTCCCTACCGTGTTTCTTATTGGTTAGTTGCTGATCCCCGGGCGATCATCTTGCCTCGTTTGTGGAGCTGACTGACGTAATTGGATGGATTATTATTGTTGATGCTGGCTCAGGGCTAAGCCACACATCAAAGAAAGAGAGCTATTCATGAATGAATAAAAGTGGATCGGTATGCCATCTTGACCAGGTGTTACGTACTTGCAGCAAAGAATGCCGGGAATTCAGCTCGGGCTTACCAAAATGTGGAAACGCTTCACGAATTTGCGTGTCATCCTTTCGCAGGGGCCATGCTAATCTTCTCTGTATCGTTTCCAATTTATTTTATGTACAGCCTTAGCTAGCACATTGAGCCCAAAGGCGCTGCCTACTATATGACCTCCGTGTTCTCGGGAAAAAACATTTACAACGGGATTGGTGCCAACTCCCGAGTACCCCTAGGACACAATGGGATTGGTGCCCACCCCCGAGTAGCCCTAAGACACGACAGGATTGGTGCCAACTCCAGAGTACCCCTAAGACACGCCCCCTTTTATTCCAAGCCGAACCTGTCCGGAAAATTCCGAGTCTCTGGCCATCCGCGTGACAAGCGGAGATACTGTCCACTATACTAACGAGGACGGGTGAAGTCAGATTTGGGGCTGGTTTTTCGACGTTTACAGGGAATTCAATGCATTTTACCGTGGAACTTTTGAGGTCATTCCACATTTACCATCGGCTCTCGTGCTGGTGTGAACGCGGGCATTGGTCGTTCAATGGTAGAATGCTCGCCTGCCACGCGGGACATCCGGGTCCGATTCCCGGCTGATTCCCGACCGTGTTTCTTGTTGGTTAGTTGCTGATCCCCGGGCGATCATCTTGCCTCGTTTGTGGAGCTGATTGACGTAATTGGATGGATTATTATTGTTGATGCTGGCTCAGGGCTAAGCCACACATCAAAGAAAGAGAGCTATTCATGAATGAATAAAAGTGGATCGGTATGCCATCTTGACCAGGTGTTACGTACTTGCAGCAAAGAATGCCGGGAATTCAGCTCGGGCTTACCAAAATGTGGAAACGCTTCACGAATTTGCGTGTCATCCTTTCGCAGGGGCCATGCTAATCTTCTCTGTATCGTTTCCAATTTATTTTATGTACAGCCTTAGCTAGCACATTGAGCCCAAAGGCGCTGCCTACTATATGACCTCCGTGTTCTCGGGAAAAAACATTTACAACGGGATTGGTGCCAACTCCCGAGTACCCCTAGGACACAATGGGATTGGTGCCCACCCCCGAGTAGCCCTAAGACACGACAGGATTGGTGCCAACTCCAGAGTACCCCTAAGACACGCCCCCTTTTGTTCCAAGCCGAACCTGTCCGGAAAATTCCGAGTCTCTGGCCATCCGCGTGACAAGCGGAGATACTGTCCACTATACTAACGAGGATGGGTGAAGTCAGATTTGGGGCTGGTTTTTCGACGTTTACAGGGAATTCAAAGCATTTTACCGTGGAACTTTTGAGGTCATTGCACATTTACCATCGGCTCTCGTGCTGGTGTGAACGCGGGCATTGGTCGTTCAATGGTAGAATGCTCGCCTGCCACGCGGGACATCCGGGTCCGATTCCCGGCCGATTCCCTACCGTGTTTCTTATTGGTTTGTTGCTGATCCCTGGGCGATCATCTTACCTCGTTTGTGGAGCTGACTGACGTAATTGGATGGATTATTATTGTTGATGCTGGCTCAGGGCTAAGCCACACATCAAAGAAAGAGAGCTATTCATGAATGAATAAAAGTGGATCGGTATGCCATCTTGACCAGGTGTTACGTACTTGCAGCAAAGAATGCCGGGAATTCAGCTCGGGCTTACCAAAATGTGGAAACGCTTCACGAATTTGCGTGTCATCCTTTCGCAGGGGCCATGCTAATCTTCTCTGTATCGTTTCCAATTTATTTTATGTACAGCCTTAGCTAGCACATTGAGCCCAAAGGCGCTGCCTACTATATGACCTCCGTGTTCTCGGGAAAAAACATTTACAACGGGATTGGTGCCAACTCCCGAGTACCCCTAGGACACAATGGGATTGGTGCCCACCCCCGAGTAGCCCTAAGACACGACAGGATTGGTGCCAACTCCAGAGTACCCCTAAGACACGCCCCCTTTTATTCCAAGCCGAACCTGTCCGGAAAATTCCGAGTCTCTGGCCATCCGCGTGACAAGCGGAGATACTGTCCACTATACTAACGAGGACGGGTGAAGTCAGATTTGGGGCTGGTTTTTCGACGTTTACAGGGAATTCAAAGCATTTTACCGTGGAACTTTTGAGGTCATTGCACATTTACCGTCGGCTCTCGTGGTGGTGTGAACGCGGGCATTGGTCGTTCAATGGTAGAATGCTCGCCTGCCAAGCGGGACATCTGGGTCCGATTCCCTACCGTGTTTCTTATTGGTTAGTTGCTGATCCCCGGGCGATCATCTTGCCTCGTTTGTGGAGCTGACTGACGTAATTGGATGGATTATTATTGTTGATGCTGGCTCAGGGCTAAGCCACACATCAAAGAAAGAGAGCTATTCATGAATGAATAAAAGTGGATCGGTATGCCATCTTGACCAGGTGTTACGTACTTGCAGCAAAGAATGCCGGGAATTCAGCTCGGGCTTACCAAAATGTGGAAACGCTTCACGAATTTGCGTGTCATCCTTTCGCAGGGGCCATGCTAATCTTCTCTGTATCGTTTCCAATTTATTTTATGTACAGCCTTAGCTAGCACATTGAGCCCAAAGGCGCTGCCTACTATATGACCTCCGTGTTCTCGGGAAAAAACATTTACAACGGGATTGGTGCCAACTCCCGAGTACCCCTAGGACACAATGGGATTGGTGCCCACCCCCGAGTAGCCCTAAGACACGACAGGATTGGTGCCAACTCCAGAGTACCCCTAAGACACGCCCCCTTTTATTCCAAGCCGAACCTGTCCGGAAAATTCCGAGTCTCTGGCCATCCGCGTGACAAGCGGAGATACTGTCCACTATACTAACGAGGACGGGTGAAGTCAGATTTGGGGCTGGTTTTTCGACGTTTACAGGGAATTCAAAGCATTTTACCGTGGAACTTTTGAGGTCATTGCACATTTACCGTCGGCTCTCGTGCTGGTGTGAACGCGGGCATTGGTCGTTCAATGGTAGAATGCTCGCCTGCCACGCGGGACATCCGGGTCCGATTCCCGGCTGATTCCCGACCGTGTTTCTTGGTGGTTAGTTGCTGATCCCCGGGCGATCATCTTGCCTCGTTTGTGGAGCTGACTGACGTAATTGGATGGATTATTATTGTTGATGCTGGCTCAGGGCTAAGCCACACATCAAAGAAAGAGAGCTATTCATGAATGAATAAAAGTGGATCGGTATGCCATCTTGACAAGGTGTTACGTACTTGCAGCAAAGAATGCCAGGAATTCAGCTCGGGCTTACCAAAATGTGGAAACGCTTCACGAATTTGCGTGTCATCCTTTCGCAGGGGCCATGCTAATCTTCTCTGTATCGTTTCCAATTTATTTTATGTACAGCCTTAGCTAGCACATTGAGCCCAAAGGCGCTGCCTACTATATGACCTCCGTGTTCTCGGGAAAAAACATTTACAACGGGATTGGTGCCAACTCCCGAGTACCCCTTAGACACAATGGGATTGGTGCCCACTCCCGAGTAGCCCTAGGACACGACAGGATTGGTGCCAACTCCAGAGTACCCCTAAGACACGCCCCCTTTTATTCCAAGCCGAACCTGTCCGGAAAATTCCGAGTCTCTGGCCATCCGCGTGACAAGCGGAGATACTGTCCACTATACTAACGAGGACGGGTGAAGTCAGATTTGGGGCTGGTTTTTCGACGTTTACAGGGAATTCAAAGCATTTTACCGTGGAACTTTTGAGGTCATTGCACATTTACCGTCGGCTCTCGTGGTGGTGTGAACGCGGGCATTGGTCGTTCAATGGTAGAATGCTCGCCTGCCAAGCGGGACATCTGGGTCCGATTCCCTACCGTGTTTCTTATTGGTTAGTTGCTGATCCCCGGGCGATCATCTTGCCTCGTTTGTGGAGCTGACTGACGTAATTGGATGGATTATTATTGTTGATGCTGGCTCAGGGCTAAGCCACACATCAAAGAAAGAGAGCTATTCATGAATGAATAAAAGTGGATCGGTATGCCATCTTGACCAGGTGTTATGTACTTGCAGCAAAGAATGCCGGGAATTCAGCTCGGGCTTACCAAAATGTGGAAACGCTTCACGAATTTGCGTGTCATCCTTTCGCAGGGGCCATGCTAATCTTCTCTGTATCGTTTCCAATTTATTTTATGTACAGCCTTAGCTAGCACATTGAGCCCAAAGGCGCTGCCTACTATATGACCTCCGTGTTCTCGGGAAAAAACATTTACAACGGGATTGGTGCCAACTCCCGAGTACCCCTAGGACACAATGGGATTGGTGCCCACCCCCGAGTAGCCCTAAGACACGACAGGATTGGTGCCAACTCCAGAGTACCCCTAAGACACGCCCCCTTTTATTCCAAGCCGAACCTGTCCGGAAAATTCCGAGTCTCTGGCCATCCGCGTGACAAGCGGAGATACTGTCCACTATACTAACGAGGACGGGTGAAGTCAGATTTGGGGCTGGTTTTTCGACGTTTACAGGGAATTCAAAGCATTTTACCGTGGAACTTTTGAGGTCATTGCACATTTACCGTCGGCTCTCGTGGTGGTGTGAACGCGGGCATTGGTCGTTCAATGGTAGAATGCTCGCCTGCCAAGCGGGACATCTGGGTCCGATTCCCTACCGTGTTTCTTATTGGTTAGTTGCTGATCCCCGGGCGATCATCTTGCCTCGTTTGTGGAGCTGACTGACGTAATTGGATGGATTATTATTGTTGATGCTGGCTCAGGGCTAAGCCACACATCAAAGAAAGAGAGCTATTCATGAATGAATAAAAGTGGATCGGTATGCCATCTTGACCAGGTGTTATGTACTTGCAGCAAAGAATGCCGGGAATTCAGCTCGGGCTTACCAAAATGTGGAAACGCTTCACGAATTTGCGTGTCATCCTTTCGCAGGGGCCATGCTAATCTTCTCTGTATCGTTTCCAATTTATTTTATGTACAGCCTTAGCTAGCACATTGAGCCCAAAGGCGCTGCCTACTATATGACCTCCGTGTTCTCGGGAAAAAACATTTACAACGGGATTGGTGCCAACTCCCGAGTACCCCTAGGACACAATGGGATTGGTGCCCACCCCCGAGTAGCCCTAAGACACGACAGGATTGGTGCCAACTCCAGAGTACCCCTAAGACACGCCCCCTTTTATTCCAAGCCGAACCTGTCCGGAAAATTCCGAGTCTCTGGCCATCCGCGTGACAAGCGGAGATACTGTCCACTATACTAACGAGGACGGGTGAAGTCAGATTTGGGGCTGGTTTTTCGACGTTTACAGGGAATTCAAAGCATTTTACCGTGGAACTTTTGAGGTCATTGCACATTTACCATCGGC
Organism: Clinocottus analis; assembly: GCF_023055335.1. Lineage (NCBI taxonomy): Eukaryota > Metazoa > Chordata > Actinopteri > Perciformes > Cottidae > Clinocottus > Clinocottus analis. Next base: position 20,669,987 of record NW_027176240.1, on the reverse strand, counting down.
TCTCGTGCTGGTGTGAACGCGGGCATTGGTCGTTCAATGGTAGAATGCTCGCCTGCCACGCGGGACATCTGGGTCCGATTCCCGGCTGATTCCCTACCGTGTTTCTTATTGGTTAGTTGCTGATCCCCGGGCGATCATCTTGCCTCGTTTGTGGAGCTGACTGACGTAATTGGATGGATTATTATTGTTGATGCTGGCTCAGGGCTAAGCCACACATCAAAGAAAGAGAGCTATTCATGAATGAATAAAAGTGGATCGGTATGCCATCTTGACAAGGTGTTACGTACTTGCAGCAAAGAATGCCAGGAATTCAGCTCGGGCTTACCAAAATGTGGAAACGCTTCACGAATTTGCGTGTCATCCTTTCGCAGGGGCCATGCTAATCTTCTCTGTATCGTTTCCAATTTATTTTATGTACAGCCTTAGCTAGCACATTGAGCCCAAAGGCGCTGCCTACTATATGACCTCCGTGTTCTCGGGAAAAAACATTTACAACGGGATTGGTGCCAACTCCCGAGTACCCCTAGGACACAATGGGATTGGTGCCCACCCCCGAGTAGCCCTAAGACACGACAGGATTGGTGCCAACTCCAGAGTACCCCTAAGACACGCCCCCTTTTATTCCAAGCCGAACCTGTCCGGAAAATTCCGAGTCTCTGGCCATCCGCGTGACAAGCGGAGATACTGTCCACTATACTAACGAGGACGGGTGAAGTCAGATTTGGGGCTGGTTTTTCGACGTTTACAGGGAATTCAAAGCATTTTACCGTGGAACTTTTGAGGTCATTGCACATTTACCGTCGGCTCTCGTGCTGGTGTGAACGCGGGCATTGGTCGTTCAATGGTAGAATGCTCGCCTGCCACGCGGGACATCCGGGTCCGATTCCCCGCTGATTCCCGACCGTGTTTCTTGGTGGTTAGTTGCTGATCCCCGGGCGATCATCTTGCCTCGTTTGTGGAGCTGACTGACGTAATTGGATGGATTATTATTGTTGATGCTGGCTCAGGGCTAAGCCACACATCAAAGAAAGAGAGCTATTCATGAATGAATAAAAGTGGATCGGTATGCCATCTTGACCAGGTGTTATGTACTTGCAGCAAAGAATGCCGGGAATTCAGCTCGGGCTTACCAAAATGTGGAAACGCTTCACGAATTTGCGTGTCATCCTTTCGCAGGGGCCATGCTAATCTTCTCTGTATCGTTTCCAATTTATTTTATGTACAGCCTTAGCTAGCACATTGAGCCCAAAGGCGCTGCCTACTATATGACCTCCGTGTTCTCGGGAAAAAACATTTACAACGGGATTGGTGCCAACTCCCGAGTACCCCTAGGACACAATGGGATTGGTGCCCACCCCCGAGTAGCCCTAAGACACGACAGGATTGGTGCCAACTCCAGAGTACCCCTAAGACACGCCCCCTTTTATTCCAAGCCGAACCTGTCCGGAAAATTCCGAGTCTCTGGCCATCCGCGTGACAAGCGGAGATACTGTCCACTATACTAACGAGGACGGGTGAAGTCAGATTTGGGGCTGGTTTTTCGACGTTTACAGGGAATTCAAAGCATTTTACCGTGGAACTTTTGAGGTCATTGCACATTTACCGTCGGCTCTCGTGCTGGTGTGAACGCGGGCATTGGTCGTTCAATAGTAGAATGCTCGCCTGCCACGCGGGACATCCGGGTCCGATTCCCGGCTGATTCCCGACCGTGTTTCTTGGTGGTTAGTTGCTGATCCCCGGGCGATCATCTTGCCTCGTTTGTGGAGCTGACTGACGTAATTGGATGGATTATTATTGTTGATGCTGGCTCAGGGCTAAGCCACACATCAAAGAAAGAGAGCTATTCATGAATGAATAAAAGTGGATCGGTATGCCATCTTGACAAGGTGTTACGTACTTGCAGCAAAGAATGCCAGGAATTCAGCTCGGGCTTACCAAAATGTGGAAACGCTTCACGAATTTGCGTGTCATCCTTTCGCAGGGGCCATGCTAATCTTCTCTGTATCGTTTCCAATTTATTTTATGTACAGCCTTAGCTAGCACATTGAGCCCAAAGGCGCTGCCTACTATATGACCTCCGTGTTCTCGGGAAAAAACATTTACAACGGGATTGGTGCCAACTCCCGAGTACCCCTTAGACACAATGGGATTGGTGCCCACTCCCGAGTAGCCCTAGGACACGACAGGATTGGTGCCAACTCCAGAGTACCCCTAAGACACGCCCCCTTTTATTCCAAGCCGAACCTGTCCGGAAAATTCCGAGTCTCTGGCCATCCGCGTGACAAGCGGAGATACTGTCCACTATACTAACGAGGACGGGTGAAGTCAGATTTGGGGCTGGTTTTTCGACGTTTACAGGGAATTCAAAGCATTTTACCGTGGAACTTTTGAGGTCATTGCACATTTACCGTCGGCTCTCGTGGTGGTGTGAACGCGGGCATTGGTCGTTCAATGGTAGAATGCTCGCCTGCCAAGCGGGACATCTGGGTCCGATTCCCTACCGTGTTTCTTATTGGTTAGTTGCTGATCCCCGGGCGATCATCTTGCCTCGTTTGTGGAGCTGACTGACGTAATTGGATGGATTATTATTGTTGATGCTGGCTCAGGGCTAAGCCACACATCAAAGAAAGAGAGCTATTCATGAATGAATAAAAGTGGATCGGTATGCCATCTTGACCAGGTGTTATGTACTTGCAGCAAAGAATGCCGGGAATTCAGCTCGGGCTTACCAAAATGTGGAAACGCTTCACGAATTTGCGTGTCATCCTTTCGCAGGGGCCATGCTAATCTTCTCTGTATCGTTTCCAATTTATTTTATGTACAGCCTTAGCTAGCACATTGAGCCCAAAGGCGCTGCCTACTATATGACCTCCGTGTTCTCGGGAAAAAACATTTACAACGGGATTGGTGCCAACTCCCGAGTACCCCTAGGACACAATGGGATTGGTGCCCACTCCCGAGTAGCCCTAGGACACGACAGGATTGGTGCCAACTCCAGAGTACCCCTAAGACACGCCCCCTTTTATTCCAAGCCGAACCTGTCCGGAAAATTCCGAGTCTCTGGCCATCCGCGTGACAAGCGGAGATACTGTCCACTATACTAACGAGGACGGGTGAAGTCAGATTTGGGGCTGGTTTTTCGACGTTTACAGGGAATTCAATGCATTTTACCGTGGAACTTTTGAGGTCATTGCACATTTACCGTCGGCTCTCGTGCTGGTGTGAACGCGGGCATTGGTCGTTCAATGGTAGAATGCTCGCCTGCCACGCGGGACATCCGGGTCCGATTCCCGGCCGATTCCCGACCGTGTTTCTTGTTGGTTAGTTGCTGATCCCTGGGCGATCATCTTGCCTCGTTTGTGGAGCTGACTGACGTAATTGGATGGATTATTACTGTTGATGCTGGCTCAGGGCTAAGCCACACATCAAAGAAAGAGAGCTATTCATGAATGAATAAAAGTGGATCGGTATGCCATCTTGACCAGGTGTTACGTACTTGCAGCAAAGAATGCCGGGAATTCAGCTCGGGCTTAACAAAATGTGGAAACGCTTCACGAATTTGCGTGTCATCCTTTCGCAGGGGCCATGCTAATCTTCTCTGTATCGTTTCCAATTTATTTTATGTACAGCCTTAGCTAGCACATTGAGCCCAAAGGCGCTGCCTACTATATGACCTCCGTGTTCTCGGGAAAAAACATTTACAACGGGATTGGTGCCAACTCCCGAGTACCCCTAGGACACAATGGGATTGGTGCCCACCCCCGAGTAGCCCTAAGACACGACAGGATTGGTGCCAACTCCAGAGTACTCCTAAGACACGCCCCCTTTTATTCCAATCCGAACCTGTCCGGAAAATTCAGAGTCTCTGGCCATCCGTGTGACGAGCGGAGAAACTGTCCACTATACTAACGAGGACGGGTGAAGTCAGATTTGGGGCTGGTTTTTCGACGTTTACAGGGAATTCAAAGCATTTTACCGTGGAACTTTTGAGGTCATTGCACATTTACCGTCGGCTCTCGTGCTGGTGTGAACGCGGGCATTGGTCGTTCAATGGTAGAATGCTCGCCTGCCACGCGGGACATCCGGGTCCGATTCCCGACCGTGTTTCTTGTTGGTTAGTTGCTGATCCCTGGGCGATCATCTTGCCTCGTTTGTGGAGCTGACTGACGTAATTGGATGGATTATTACTGTTGATGCTGGCTCAGGGCTAAGCCACACATCAAAGAAAGAGAGCTATTCATGAATGAATAAAAGTGGATCGGTATGCCATCTTGACCAGGTGTTACGTACTTGCAGCAAAGAATGCCGGGAATTCAGCTCGGGTTTACCAAAATGTGGAAACGCTTCACGAATTTGCGTGTCATCCTTTCGCAGGGGCCATGCTAATCTTCTCTGTATCGTTTCCAATTTATTTTATGTACAGCCTTAGCTAACACATTGAGCCCAAAGGCGCTGCCTACTATATGACCTCCGTGTTCTCGGGAAAAAACATTTACAACGGGATTGGTGCCAACTCCCGAGTACCCCTAGGACACAATGGGATTGGTGCCCACCCCCGAGTAGCCCTAAGACACGACAGGATTGGTGCCAACTCCAGAGTACCCCTAAGACACGCCCCCTTTTATTCCAAGCCGAACCTGTCCGGAAAATTCCGAGTCTCTGGCCATCCGCGTGACAAGCGGAGATACTGTCCACTATACTAACGAGGACGGGTGAAGTCAGATTTGGGGCTGGTTTTTCGACGTTTACAGGGAATTCAAAGCATTTTACCGTGGAACTTTTGAGGTCATTGCACATTTACCGTCGGCTCTCGTGCTGGTGTGAACGCGGGCATTGGTCGTTCAATGGTAGAATGCTCGCCTGCCACGCGGGACATCCGGGTCCGATTCCCGACCGTGTTTCTTGTTGGTTAGTTGCTGATCCCTGGGCGATCATCTTGCCTCGTTTGTGGAGCTGACTGATGTAATTGGATGGATTATTATTGTTGATGCTGGCTCAGGGCTAAGCCACACATCAAAGAAAGAGAGCTATTCATGAATGAATAAAAGTGGATCGGTATGCCATCTTGACAAGGTGTTACGTACTTGCAGCAAAGAATGCCGGGAATTCAGCTCGGGCTTACCAAAATGTGGAAACGCTTCACGAATTTGCGTGTCATCCTTTTGCAGGGGCCATGCTAATCGGCGTGCACTATTTTTTTTCACCAGAAAATAGCTGGACTTGAGTACAATACTTTCTATTTTATTACACTTTATCAATGCCCTCATTAAATACTGTAACGCATGTCTGTGTAACATATTAGTGCTCATATAAGTGCTATTATTTGTGGCTGACAGTCCCGGAGTTACTTTTAATCAGCCCGTCTGTATGACTGTTGTAGCTTGCAGAACAACACAGAGACGCGAGTGCAATACGAGTACATTTTATTCAACTTTATTGACGTCGTGCTTATAAAATAATGTTACGTATGTCTGTACAACATATTAGGGCTCATATTAGTGCTGTTATTTGTGGCTGACAGTTCCGGAGTTACTTTTAATCAGCCCGTCTGTCTGACTGCTGTAGCTTTGTTGAGACGTCACGCAATGGAGCTTTGTTGTTCATGTAAGTTAATATATGTGAACAAACAGAAATTAACTCGTTTCATTAGTAGTTATTAGTTGTCATAACTTTGGAGAGTTGTGTTTTTTACATAAGTTGTCTTACACATATGTGAGTAAATAAAACACTAACTGTTCCTGTTTTACAGATCTCAAGTTTAAACAAGTGTGTCACATGATCATCATCATTCATTATTCTTTATGATCTTGAAGTATTTACTGCTAATGTTCCACTTTATGTTCAGATGGAACATCCAACATTTGTGAGGGCCCCCAATGGGACCCTTGCGATGAAGGCATCGCCAGCGGCCCGAACCTTTGGCGCTCGGCAGAGCCAAGGCTACAGGGCGAAGAAGCCAGAGGAGGCGGAGGTCAGGGCCCACGACGTCTCCGAGGGTGGCGACCCTGCCAACGCCACCCTTGTCCTGAGCCGGTGGACAATACAGTTTGGTCGCTACCAGGGCCAGACGTTCCACTGGCTCTTGGAGAACGACGTGGGCTACTGCGTCCAGCTGGTCTCCTCCCACCAGAAGGAGCGAGAGAGGACAGGGTCTCAGTCTCCCCTGATGGCCAACAAGGTGGAGTCCTTCAGTACCAGTTGATACTGGAACACAAATAAGAGAAATGACAGTTTTAACCTCCTTTGTGAACTTGCAGGACGCCATCTCCCGCTACTCCTCAGCGTACCCTGACTTTGTGGAGGCAGTCAGGTTCCACAGTGCGTTTGAGGAGGCGCGGGAGAAGTCCCTCCAGCCCGGTCAGGAGGGACAGGCCCTTGTTGGCTTCGGCGACTTCAAATGTGAGACCCTGCTGAGCCTGTACGAGTCTGAGGACTCCAAAAAAATCCGGTATGTCGTTGTTACATTTTAATGAAAAGTTGCTGCTGACCATCGATCAGAATAATAATAGTCTGATTTGTGCAGATTTGTCAACTACCTGCGGAGGAAGGCACCCATTACAGGGACACAGATGGAGAATGCCGTCCGATACATCAAAGGCAGAGACAGACAGAGGACCAGGGCTGCTGCTGGCACCTCTAACCCCAGCAGCAGCACCAGCAGTCCGACCTCTGTCCCGGCCGCAAGCCTGAACGCCAAGAGACCATCCCAGTACGTGTTTCACTGAGCTGGATGACTTCCCTGAAGACATGTGAGTATTTGTAATGTCGTCTCATTATAAAAGTAATTTTTTCTTCTTCTTCTTTCTCCAGGCCTCTTGGTTCAGCGCTTGCGGCCTTTGTCTCTGGGCGGCGTTCTCTGTCTGCGTCGGAAATGCAGGCTCAGGTGAAGAAGATGGTGGCCCCTAAGCCTGCATTTCCAGGTAAATCCAGCCCAAATGATAGTTAATTCATCTTCATTGAACTTCCTGTTTACTTACTGTTTTCTCTCGCTCATGTGATTACAGCCTCACACTTCGGACCAGCTCCTCCGTCCTCCTCGAGGTTATCTGGGGAGACTTTGGATGAGGAGCTGGTCAGGGCGGTAGTTGACTTGGAGAAATGTGAGTAAAACATCTCGTTGTAATCTGGTAACAATTTGTTTATAACAGAAATACTTGAATTTATTGTTGACCATTCAATTTGCTCTCAAATGTTTCTTTAGTCAGAGAAGGAGACGACAGGTAAGTTTGGGTTGAATGAGTAGCTGGTGTCTGCCTAGTGCTAACCTCAAATCACTCACCTGCCTGCCTAAATATCACTAATGGTGCACGTGTAGAGTAACAGCTTCTTCACCAGCCTTTCCCTCAGTACCCTGAGTAACTCTGCTGCCTGCAACCCTCATCATGTCTGATCTGGTCTCATCAGTTTCTCTGCACCTTGTGTGCTCCTCTAGTTGTAATTGCAGCTTGGCTCAACGTGTGTCGGTCTCTCCATATTAACACAAAGCACTCTCGTCGTTTCATCTCACTGAAACCGTTTATTTCTTTTTAAGCCTCAGATGTACAGGCCCCTCTCTCGCTCCTCCCTCCACCTCCTTCTCTTCCTGCTCCCTCCTCCTCACCACACCGTGAAGCTGGTGACTCTGCGGTGCTGGACGAGCCCACAGATGAGGAGCTGCTGGAGGCCTCGCAGGACCAAGAGGACCTAGTTCAGCCTCCAGCAGCCCTCATCATGGTCCAGCCTGCAGAGTCATCAGCTCCCTCGCCGCCGCCTGCAGCCGCCACCCGGACGCCGCTGGAGGAACAGGAGGAGACCGGTGCAGCCTTCCTCCCTCCTCCACCGCCTGCTGACAGTGCTGAGGTGAGTCTGTCTGTCAAACATATGACGCCTCAGGTGTCTCTGCTCCCTTTTATTACTATCATTTATTACTTAAGATGTCCCGTATGTTTATGTTGTCTCACCAGTTGCTGCCTGAGTCCTGGCGGGCAGCTCTCAATGCCGAGCAGCAGAAGTGGATCGGTCGGGTGCTGTTTACCAGGGACAGCAGGGGGAGGTCTCGACTCATCAGTGAGCTGGATCTCTGGTGGAACCCTCCCCAACCCCGGCCGATCTACACCCAGCCTCCCGCATCCCCCGACCCCTTCTTTGCATGTCGGCTGTTCCTCTGGGTGCCACACCGGATGTGGCATCTGCAGCTGACGTGCCCCCAGCCTTTGTGCACCGGTTCCATGACAAAGGCTGGGCTGTACAGGACCGTCCGGAGGGTCCTGGACATCAACGGCTGGTACCTCATGGCCACTGAGTACCTGGAGTGCCGTCGGTGTAAGAAGAAGGTCGGAGGGTGGTCACAGGGCATCATCAGGCAGCTGTCCCCCACCCACAGCTGCCAGTTCCCAGCTGTACTCACGTACAAGTAAGACATGAAATTAATACCTTTGTTGTTTGTGTTGAACATCCTGCTTGATGTGTTTCTGTGTTGAAACACAAGCTGGACTACAAGTCTGTGTTGTGGTTCTGCAGGCTGTCCTGTGACATGAGGGTGCTTGTGCAGCTGAGGTCTCGCACTCCGGGCAACAGTGCGAAACGGCTGTTCAACACCCTCCGGGAGCAGCACTCAGAAGCCTGGATGCGGAGAGGGATCCGGTACCTCGGCATTTGCGAGCAGTTCCTGGCCATGTGCTCGGCGAGGGGGCAGACACCACCACCACCACTACCACCAATGCCCCCTCTGCCATCACCCGTCTGGCTGCTGACGGTGTACAGCTACGATGTGCTGTCGCAGCTGGACAAGTACAAGTTCAGGATCACGTCCACCTTCGGATCCATCTTAAAGATGGATTCAACCAAGAAGGCGAGTGAAGTTTGTCACAATGTCATATTTCATGACATTTCTCACAGCTGCTTTGAAACCACGAATGTGTTTGTGTTTATCACTCATTATCTTTTCTCATCTCTTTCTCCAGGTGATGAAGAAGCTCGCCGGTGCCGCCTCCGACACGGCCGCCTGGGTTACCAATGTTGGTAACGAGCACTGGCAGGTCCTCAACAGCGTCCTCACCTGCTCTGAGGGCGCCGGGGGCCTGTCCCGGATGGCGGCCGGAATAATGAGGCGGTACCGACTCGCCGGGGTACCAGCCCCCCAGCTCATGTACGTGGACCGCGACTGCTGCAACCGAGACGGCGCGTCTAAGACAGCTGCCTTGTTCCAGGAGTGAAACCGACAGTGTTGATTTTAAAACTGTATCGGTATTATAAAACTGTTTCAGATAATTAATCCACATTGTATTTCCTCCTCTCAGGAGTGGGAGCAGCTTGTGGTGCGGCTCGACATTTGGCACCTGATGCGACGCTTCGCGTCAGGTGTCACCACCGAGACCCACGAGCTGTACGCCACATTCATGGGGCAGCTGTCTCACTGCATCTTCGAGGTCGACCCCGGAGATGCGCGCCGTCTCACTGAGGCCAAGCGGTCCGAGCTGGAGGGGAAGCACGGGATGGTCGGCCTGACTGACGGCGAGGTGATGAAGAGGATCTCCAAACAAGAGTGGAGGCTCCACTGCCGGAGGAGGACACGTGGGGCAGAGGAGTCCACCCTCAACATCCAGGAGCTCCTCGACACCTTCGCCAGACCAGCAGGACGCGACAACCTGGACATCCCGTTGCTGGACGCTCTCCGCATCCAGGACATTTGGAGTACGCAGAGGCCTCACCTCAGCTGCATTCAGGACCCACCAGGTGTACAGCTGTACACCGAGACCGGCAGGCTGACCAAGGGCGTAGTCAGCCTGCCGGTCTACCGCTGCGCGAGAGGCTCCACGTCTTTGGAGTCCTTCCACCTCCACCGGTTCATCCCAGGTACTCTTTTGTCTCTCACAGCTTGTGATCACATATATTCTGCTTTTATATTTTCATTGAAACTCAAACACCTGTTTCTTTAGGGACGCAAGCAAGTGGGAAACATTCCCAGGCGTTCCTGGTAGATGGACTGGTGAGGTGGAACGAGGACCGCGCAGCGGCAGCAGCAGCTGAGGGACAGGTGGGGACTCTGCACTCCTACAGTGGCCACCTCAAGCACGTCCTTAACCAGAAGAGACAAAGAGTGCATGGTCTTCAGTTGGTTAAGGACTTCACCAAGCCTGCTGAGTACACGGGTATGTGAAGAGAAAAACACTTTATTCCAACATCGCGACCTAGGAAGAAGAGCAGCTATTAAATACTTTGTGTGTTTATAGGAGAGCTCATCGGGGTTGAGTACCTGTACCAGCAGATGGGAAAAGTGCTTGAGGATGTCAGCTTGGACCCTGAAACTCCGGACGAGGCTGCTGCCATCAAGTCGCTGGAGGATGAGGATGAGGGCATCGGTGAAGATGACGAGGACCCGACCATCTTCCAGCCCAATGCCCCATCCGCCAGCGCAGCAGCAGCCCGGTCAGGTGATCCAGCTGACGTGCCGTCTGAGCCATCGAGTCTGGCCGCCCGCAACGCCTCTCTCGAGGCCCCTGAGGTTCCCCAGCAGCCCTCCTCAGACTCTGAGGTGAGACCAGCGACCACAATGTGTAATAATGATGACAACTGTGAAGATATAATATTTTACGGGATTATATAGAGTATTTCACAGCGCTCTGTTCTGACTGCCTCCATTCCTCCTCCACAGGAGAACGTCCAGGGTCCTGACGGCCATTCTGGGTACCAGCACGTCCTCAAGCTGGCCCAGGCCCTGGTGGCAGGAAGGAACCTTCAGGGGCTTCCCGACAGCAGGGTAGACCAGCTCATCCTGCTCTGGAATCGCTTGCCGGAGCAGGACAAGCAGCGAGTGGTCTACCCTCCTCGATACCGGGAGAGGCAACCCTAGGGGCGGTTCAAGGCAGCGAAGGGGAAGGACACTTCCTGTCCTGGCAAGGAGAGTCTCCAACAATGAAACTCTTTAGAAATATGAATGTGTCCTCTCTTAAATATCTGCCGTATATTAACTCACTTTACTCTCAGCTGTCTTCTCGGACTCAACTCGGGCCCAGCAACTTGGCCCAGCACCAGTCGCCTGGTGGAGGCCATTTGCTGCCAGCTCTGCCACCTACACCCAGCGGCCGTGCGTGTCTGCGGGGTCAAGAGGACGCGATGGTCCCTCATCCTCGCGGACTACACGGCCATCCAGGAGGCAGTGCTGGCCCGAGGCTCATGGCTCAGACGGCGATCCAGCTCTTTGAGCTGAACCAGAGGACCCTGACCCAGTGGTGAGAGTTCTACATGAAGCTGTTCTGGTGTTTTATAATCTGTGCTGTGATTTATTGTTTGACTCTAACCACATCCTGTTTGTCTCCAGGTTCTCTTGGCGCCAGAAGGCTGAAGGGAGGTCTGTGCTGCTGCTGCAGGGAACTGGCGTCGTCCCTGCGGCAGCTATTGCAGTCCTGCCCCTCCATCCAGCCAAAGGGCTGTCCCGTGTTCAGGTGGGACACGGGCGGCCCTTCCACTTCGAGGTCCCCGATGAGCAGCCAGGACCCTCATCAGGGACCTCCGCCCCTCCCCATCACCCCCTCCATCAGATGGGGAACAGCCCGGCCCGTCCTCTGCCGGCCTCCCCTCTCCCCTTCCTACCAGCCAGCCTCCTCCTCCTGGACCACGCGTGCCCAGGACCACCGCATACAGGAAGAGGAAGGCGGCCGAGGCTGCTGCGGCAGGACAGGAGCCTTGGCCCGGCACCAAAAAACGCCGGCAGCCAACGCAGTACACCTGCAGCGCGTGTGTCCAGCCTAAAAGGCTGGACACGGGACACGGGTCTCCGCAAGCTGAACTTTGTTTGAAGCTTTATTATTTCTTATATGATCTTCAATACAAGGTCTAAACATTATGATAAGATATGGTGACATGACAATGAATAGCTAAACATGGACCATGAAACTAGCCCCCACCTTTTTTCACTCGGATCCCCCGCAAAACCCCCCTGCTTTCACAGAGAAGAATGAACCATATCCTGCTTCCCCTGGGAAATATAATCAGCAGGCATGGGGTATCCTATCACTGCTATGCTGATGACACACAGCTCTATATGAGGACAACCCCCACTTCTTCTGCTTCTCACTCTTTATCTACACTCACCACCTGCCTGTAGCACATAGCGACGTGGATGAAACTCAACTCTCAACTAAACAGTTCAAAAACAGAAGCCATCCTAGTTGGCACACCACATCAGCTCCAATCTTCCACCGTAACCTGTATCACCTTCTCTGGTCAAAACGTCCCTCTCTCCTCATCTGTCACCAACCCAGGTGTTAAAATGGACCCCAAACTCACTTTTGACACCCACATCAAACACGTCTGCAAAACAGCTTTCTATCACGTCAGGAACATTGCCAAACTCCGTCCAACACTCACCCTGACAGATGCAGAGAAACTTGTCCATGCCTTTGCCTTGTCTGACTGGATTACTGCAATGCTCTCCTTGTCGGAAACTCTACCAGGAACATCCAGAGACTGCAACATATCCAAAACAGCGCTGCCAGGATACTGCTAAGAGTCCCCAAATACAATCACATCACCCCTGTTCTGAAATCATTACACTGGTCCCCATCACACATAGAATTCATTATAAGCTCTCCCTCCTCACTCATCAGTGCATTTACGGACATGCCCCCCAATACCTAAAAGAACTATTCACCCTCCGTTCTGCGACCAAAAACACCCTCCAAGTCCCCAGAACCAAGCAACGCACTATGGGCGATCGGGCCTTTTCCTCTGCAGCTTCGAGGCTGTGGAATACCCTCCCCGACCATCTTCGGGCCCCACAGACTGCAGAGGCTTTTAAACCTGACCTGAAAACTCACCTTTTTAAGAAAGCGTACTGCTAAAATATCTTTTATAAGCTCTGCTTTTAAATATATCTTAAACATGTTCTGGTTTTATTCTGTTCTGTAGCACTTTAAATTGCTAAAATATAAAGTGCAATACAAATGAAATGCATTATTATTATTATTATAATTATTATTAACTAGACAACAAAAGCGGTGCAGGGGCTGTTGTTGATGGGTGAATTGGAGGACCAGGCCAGAGGGGACTTATTGTAAAGTCTAATAGCAGTGGGCAGGAATGTTTTCCTGTATCGGTCTATATACATTTACAATATGCAAGAGTGCATTACAATCTAAATTACTTAGATTTCCCGAGGTGAAATTTGTTTGTCACAGTAATAAAACAACTTAAATATGAGACAAAAAATAAAATTAAAATAAAAATCTGCAAAAATAAATATCACAAACGCAAAGTACTCAATAGATACAACAAAACAAAACAGTAAAGCGTAAAAATGTAGGAAATGAAACAATAATTTACATTGAACTATTTACAATACGCACATTGGGCATGATAATGTCAAATACTTACAATATGCCAGATCATTTGCATGACTAGCTAAACTATAGACAACATGCCCAAATATGTCCATGTAAATCTAAAGTACTAATGCTCCATCTTGTCCACCTGAGAGGTGAAGTGTTCATAGCTGCATTTGATGTGGGTATTTTTTTAAACAGATGGAGTTCTCCACTACATATGCCGAAGAAGAAAAGACCATGCGGTGGAAGAGGCTAACCAAGTGTTCATGGATTTTCACAGCAGTGATCTTGGGTCACATTGTGGGGTTGAGAAAACTCATCACGCAATTATCAGCCGCTATTACTGGCCAGGCATGGAAGCTGATATCTGCAAATGGGTAAGAAGTGACCCGCAAGTTATCTCCCTCTTTTTCCCAAAACGTCTACTAAAATTTATCAAAGCTTTAATGAAATATTTGGAAATAAAAACGCTCAAATAAATCTCCTTTACTTGTTACTGTTTGTGCTAGACCAAAGGTCTACATACATTTAAAATGAATATTATTTGGCTACAGGTCGCTCAGTGTCCATAATGCCAAACAAGTGAGTTTAAGAGAAAAGACTCAATATAACCCAATAGAGGTGAGGTTATTGTCCAAATAAATTTTCCATGCAGCTAAATGTGCTTACATTTCAGTTACTTCCTACAGTTGTCTAATTATCGTTCAACTCTTTCAGGTTGCAGAGCCATCTGAGCTTGTGGGAATGGATTTGATGAAGCTGACCGTAACCGAGGGTGGTAATCAATACATTTGTGTAATGGTTGATTATTTCACAAAGTGGGCAGAGGCCTACCCTCTGAAGAATAAATCAGAGCTGGTGACCAAATGTATTATTGATTTTGTATACAAATGTGGTGCACCTCAGAGACTGCTGACAGACCAAGAGACAGAGTTTAAAAATAAGGTAAAGTAATGACAAATGTTAGCTGTTTTCATGCAAAACTGTAAATGCTGACTTTGCTTTTAAATCACTTATTTTTGCGTAATAAAGACACAAATCTACCTTCAAAGTGTGTTGCTAAATGCACTTTAAGGTGAATGCTGAACTCTGTAAAACCCTTGGTATCAAAAGAAGTTTCTGTTCGCCTCCTCACCATCCCCAAACCAACGGGTTGGTTGAGAAGCTCAATGGGACTAAACAGACGTAAGATGCATTTTATGAAATGATCAAATCAAATAAATTGTTGACTGGAAATGTCTGTTATGTGAAATATTTCAGGTCTTTCAGCAAACTTGCCAGACAAAATCCAAACAAATGGGATCAATATCTGCAGGCCACAATGTTTGGCCTCAGAACGAAAAAGCAGCTCACCACCCAGTAGAGCCCGAACTATTTAATGTTTGGCAGAGAGGCTCAATATCCATCCGAGGGGCCAAACGTGGATGAGGTAAGAAGCTCCATTTCTTTTGGAGTGAAGGGATTAGGATTACTTGAATAAATAGCTTGGAATATAACACCACTTGTGTTTTATTTGTTTACTTCAGGTGACAAGTGCCAAAGTTGAAAATCTTGCTATGCAAGAGCAAGCATTTCAAGGACTCATGCAACAACCCCAAGTACATGCTAAAGTGCAGACAAATGTTCTGAAAAGTCAGGACAAAATCCGTAAAACGAAGTTGGGATAGCGGATGAGAGGACGACTTCCAAGTTGGATACCTCAAAAAACCTCCGGCAAGAGCAGAGAAAAGTGGGAAATGGAGAGTGACATGCTTGGGCCATTTACCATCACTGCCATAAAAAGGGAGAGTAATTCATTTGGAAAATAATCTCACAAAAACGATCGCGGACATTGACCAAATGACACATTATACGAAACCTGAGGAGAGGATTCCTTTGAAAACATACGAAACTTGGCCAATCCCCTTTGCTTACGTCACCCCAACGACCACCCTCCAGCCCTGACGAACCCCCTCAAAGCCCTTAAACCAAAAGACCAACGCCACTAAATATCAAGCTCAGAATATTGCACATTAAAACTATCCTTTCTGTTCAAGGCCATGTATCCGAACAAAGGACGGGCTGTGTTCGTTGATCCATTTGGAGCCAATTCAGCTCAATTAAAACATTGTCAGGATTCAACAAGGTATATTTTATCACTTGTTTCATGTCTTATGTATGGTGAATGATGTGATTTTCGCCTTTAAGGCTTTCGTGCAGATTTTTTTTTTTTAATTTATCAAGATGGACGTGTGACAGTTTCACATCGCCATCAGCAGGATTCAACATCCTGCGCAGTGCTCAGTGTTTCCCCGAGGTTTACAGCTTCAGTTAGAACAATGAAAATAAAGTCATATCTGTGCAAAAAAAAATTTTTGTAGCTACTACTAAATAGCTCATTTTGGAAAACTAAAAGCAAATTACAAAACAGTGTGGATGTGTGAGCATCAGGTTGTATCAGTGTTAGTGCTGCAGGGAGCTGCTTTCCTCTACACACGTTTCACGCAAGTGTGACGACCCTCTCTGCCACTGGCAGTTGTCCTGCAGGTGTGCAGGTGGGCGTGGCCGACAGGGTCGTCAGGAGAGTGGGGACACCTGGCGCTCGTTAGGGTCAACGAGGTAAAGGGCTCCAGGTTGAGTGTTCTCTCTCTCTGCCCCACCAGACTCCAGTGGGCTGGTGGAGGAAACTCTGCTCAAACTAATTTAACAAGTTAAAATAAACCTTTTTCTGTTAAACCGCTCTTTGTGTCTGTGTCTCTCTTCTTTTTGTCACGGCTGTACGGTCCGGTTCGTGAAAGTTAACATTTATATACACACACATCTACACAGACATGCTTATCCACATGCATCTACATCCATATACATACCCGCACTGCATACACACATTTATACTTTTACACATGCACTCCACAAGGACTGAGTAGCTGAATTGAGTACAACTAATTTGTGCACATCAGTTGGACAAAATGTACATCATTCCACTTCCAAACAATGTTGAAAGGGATTAACAACTAACTGATTCTGGAGGAGCTACTTTCAGTTTTCTAGAGATGAGCACGAAACCAACTTCAACACACATTTCCTTTAACCATGAAGCTGTGTGTACACACATTCTGCAGTTAATGTGCAGTGCCAAACGTTTCTTTTGGAGTGAAGGGATTAGGATTACTTGGATAAATGGCTTGGAATAAAACACCACTTGTGTTTTATTTGTTTACTTCAGGTGACAAGTGCCAAAGTTGAAAATCTTGCTACGAAAGAGCAAGCATTTCAAGAACTCATACAATAACCCCAAGTATATGCTAAAGTGCAGACAAATGTTCTGAAAAGTCAGGACAAAATCTGTAAACGAAGTTGGGATAGCGGATGAGAGGACGACTTCCAAGTTGGAGACCTCGTCTTAAAAAAAACATGGAGTGTGACATGCTTGGGCCATTTACCATCACTGCCATAAAAGGGAAAGTAGTTAATTTGGAAAATAATCTCACAAAAACGATCACTAACATTGACCAAAGGACACGTTATACAAAACCCGAGGAGAGGATTCCTTTAAAACATACGAAACTTGGAAATCCCTTTTGCTTACAATCGCCCCAACGACCACCCTCCAGCCCTGACAAACCCCCTCAAAGCCCTTAAACCAAAAGACCAAGGCTTCCCCTCCTGGAGTCCACAGCTCTGACCCTTCACCAGCCAGAGTCTCAACCCGTCCATCAAATAAATAACATTTCTATTTTCATTGTGTCCAGGAATTTGGTTGCTTCCAAGAGTGTCTCCAACTCCTGTTCCCCTCCTCTCCAGGAGCCACCAGGGTCCTGCTCCCCTCTTCAGGACTCTGAGCAGCCAGAGACCTCGAGCCAAAGAAGGTTCAGGTCCACGCGAAAGAACCAGTACCACTTCCAGCATAAGGGGGCTGTTTACTGTCCTACCATAGTAAGGTCCACGATGGGAGGACTGGCTGAAGGACACGGGGGTGCCCAAGACCACCGTTTGGCGTCTGAAGAACAAATATTTAAAAATATATGAAATGGTACGTGCCCCCCCCCCCCTCCAAAAGAAGGTCCAGGTCCTCTCGAAAGAAGAGCCACCGTCCTGCAGACGAGGACCCTAAATGTCACGGTGGACGAAACAGTGGAGGTCCAAGTGTACCTGGGAGAACCAAATAATACAAGATTGGATAACCGCTGGAGTATTGGGAAGGACGGAAAAATGTTTATCCAAATCTGTACAAATTAGCTGTTGGTTTTCCGTCTACCGCGGCTTCATCTGTGAACTGCTTTTCAAAAGCTGGCAAAATTGTTTAAAAAAAAATAAAAAAATGCCCAAAGCCCACATGGTGGAAATGTTGCTCTTTTTAAAAAAATAAAAATGGATAAACTGTTGTCCCAAGTAACATAAGCACAGTCTACCCAATTTGTTTCCACTTTCCCTTTTGACCTTGTCATATCATAAAGACAGACACCATATTAATAAGTTCATAATTTATGTATTGACATCACAAATATTAAATTCGGTCATTTATTAATTTCAAAGCTTCGAACTCCAAAGTCATGGCGTTATAACCACTGCCTGTTTTACATTCATTGTCCACTTGTTGACGCAATAGAGCAACTGAAGCACCATGACGCCTCAGCCCATGAGCAAACCAGTTGGATGGAAAGAATCACTAGAAGAAAGCCTCAAAGCTTCACAAGGCTTCATCTTCTCGTCCCTAAAGGAACCCAGAACAGGACGGCAGCAACGTGTGTGTGTGTGTCTCTCCAGTAAACCTGTGCAGTGAGCATCTTGAGTGCAGGGCTCTTATGCAGTTTCCTCTTTCAGGCCCAGGTGCTCTGCATCCTGCAATCAAGCACACCTGCAGTGATCAGGGGCCGTCACGCAGCCTCACTTGTTGAGCAGAGGAATATGTCCACCGTTGTTTTCTTTGTGTTAATTGGGTTGTCCTGAAACTAACAGCAAAGACGTGACGTTACGAAGATAAATTCATAATTATTCTGGGTTTTTGATATTGTGTCGTATCTCTATTGACATGTATTTCATAAGAGATCTGGATGTCATTTTGTTGTTGTATTAATACCAAACTGTTTTTAAGGCAGTTAAAGTATCTTTTTTATTATTTATTTATTTATTTGCACACTTCAAACAATAAAATAAAATTACAATAGAGATAAATGAATATAAAAGTGCAGGAAGAGACAAAAAGCCAACTGGGCTTATTTGAAGCCTCCACCTATTAAAGTTAAAACAAAAAAATAACTAAATAACAGTTAATACAAAAATAATACAATAGGTAATACAATAACTAATAACAGGTAATACAAGAAAGACATGAACACTAATACATAAACAAAACAAAAAAAACCCTCTTACAAAACAGCAATTAGAGTTTCTTTTAGGCTTTTTTAAAAAACATTTAATAGAAGGACATTTCTTGGTTAAGTGGGAAAAGCCATTGCATAATTTGGTTGCACGAAATCTAATAGAAAATTGACCCCTAGTCAGTAAATTAGGAGGATGAAGATCTGAAGATTGACGAGTTAAGTAAGAATGAACCTGCGAATTTACTTTAAAGAAGATCTTGAAATGATAAGGGATATTTCCTTCACCTAAAATAATCGTATACATGAAAATTCAAGTTAACGAAACGTT
This sequence comes from Clinocottus analis, assembly GCF_023055335.1. NCBI lineage: Eukaryota > Metazoa > Chordata > Actinopteri > Perciformes > Cottidae > Clinocottus > Clinocottus analis. The sequence goes on along the minus strand of NW_027176240.1, from coordinate 20,651,055 downwards.
AATGTCAGAAATAGTAAGAATCTGAAGTTTGTGAATTAAAGAAGCACCTGAGATGTGAGACTGTGATCGTGTTGCAATCCTAACAAAATGGTTTTCGAGGACCAGCATTTTTTTCAGAGAAGTAGGAAAAGTACTTGCCCAAACTATATTGCAGTAAGAAAGATAAGGATAAATTAAACTGTAATAAAGAATAAAGAGACAGTTTGCAGAGATTTTTGTTAAATCCTTCGAGTAAGATTTTTTTACCACTGAAAGTAATAAAATGAGACTTTCTGATATTTAAAGATAGCTTATTTATTCACCATGAAGCGTAGGCAGTTAAACCAGCAATAACTTCCATAATTGGAGAATTGAAATTTGAATGAGAGAGAACTCGGGTTGTGTCATCAGAAAAATACTCTTTGACACATTGGACAAATCATTAATATAAAGTAGGAACAATAATGGACCAAGAGTGGAGTCCTGTGGAACCCCGCATACCAGTCTAGCCCCGTCTGAATACCAACCTTTAATACAAACTGTCTTCTGTTTGTGACATAACCTTTTAACCATGTGTATGTGATGTCATGAAAACCATATTCATCCAAAAGAATATTATGGTTTACTGTGTCAAAGGCTTTGGAAAGATCTATGAAAATACTGCAAACAAATTCATTGTTGTCAAGTGCAGAGATAACTGGTGTTTGTAAAGAATTGAATTAGACTCAATATGAAACAATATCCTTTTTTGTGTAATCTTTTCCAGTATTTTTGAAAAACAAGGCAATATTGATATGGGTCTATAGTTGCTAGAACAAAATGGGTTTTCTGCTTTAAACAAAGGAATAACTTTCGCAAATTTGAAATCATCTGGTACAACACCTGTTTTCAAAGACAAGGTGAAGATGTGGACAAGTGGCTGCAGTAATGACTGTTTCACTTGTTTGACAAGAATATCTGGAGGCATAAAATTAGAGATAAAAGGGATATTTGTTGGAATTAAATCCAGTGGATTCCCATGACAAGCTGGAATATTGTTTGCTAAATCCTGACCGATGTTCACGAAGAATTCATTACATTTTTTGAGCGATGTCAAACGGCTTTTCAATATAATTGTCACCATCCAAAAGGACTGAAGGGAGCTCTTTGGTAGTCTTTTCTCTTTGCAGAACCTGGTTGATTACTTTCCCGGTGTTTTTTTGTATCATTTCAACACTTCACAAATGTTTCACTGTAATATTTCCGTAGCACTTAAAGCACCGTGAGTAAGAGGAGTAAGAGTGAAATGATATTTCCTGTACAGTTTATATTTTTTCTTCAGCAGCTTCACTAAATGTATTGTGAACCAGGGTTTACTAAATTGCTTGCTTTTCTTGGTGGAACTACAAATTGGAAAACAATCATTGAAACTAAGGTGAATAACTTTCATAAACTTCTGATATGCCAAATCAGCGTTATTTTCCACATATAAATCTTCCCATGAAATGACAAGAATATCATTAAATTTAGAAATATTTGATTTGCTCATAATTCTTTTCTGCATAATTTTCTTAGTATGTTTTATTTTTTTAATTTGAACTCCTTCACTCAGATAATTGGTTAAGATGTTATCAATCAAAGTCACTGAATTTTCTGTAACTCGTGTTGCTTTATGAATAAGAGGGAAAAAGTAACTAGAAAAAATGATATTAAGAAAATCCCCAGTAGGAGTATGTTGTCGATTTTTTAGAAGGTGTATATTGAAATCGCCTTAAATGCAACAAGGTTTATCCTCATTGTCTATCAGGTCAAGAGAACGACCCAGACTGTCATTAAAAACTTTGATGACAGTCAGGTGGGCGACAGATAGCACCCACAATAACATTGTTTCCACCAGAGAGCTCTAAAAAAACAGATTCCACTTCATCCCTCTCTGACTTCAAAGTGAGATCATCCCTAATTTTGAAATCATAATCACAATGAATAAACAGAGATACTCCACCTCCAGATCTATTCCCTCTTACATGGTGAACTGAGTTGTATTTTGGTATTTTAAAGAAGTCTCTTGAATCCTCAGTAAGCCATGTTTCTGACAGGGCAATAACGAAAAAATCATGCTTCAGTAAAGATAAATAATGAATCAGTTTGTCAAAGAGACATAAAGACTTCTTCTATTTAGATGAAAAGTAGAGAAAGTATTCCGTGGCAGAGAAACACATCAATCATTAAACTGAGTTTCATCATAAAAACTACAGAGGTTAGAGACATCAAGTGATAAAAAAAAAATGTAAATGAGGGTCAAAATTATAAGAGTCACTGGTAAAGGGATCAACAGGTGTAAAGGTCTGGCCTTCCAGATCAGATGTGTTGTAGCTCATAGTGTATGTAAGGAATCATGTATACAGATAAAAACAAAATAAAAAGTACTTAATGCATACCTAAGGTTGGAGACTGAGGAGCCTGACTGAACATTTCTTTGTTGGTGTGGGCTTTGGGTAGGTGGATGGACAATAAGTTTGTCGTATCTCAAATATGCAATGTCACCTCTTTCTCATTTTAAGACCGTAGGCCTCATCAATCAAGACCATCTTTTTGCTGATCCAAAAACTCACGCATTTTAGCCACGGTGACATATTCCTCAGTGGCATTGCTAGAAGCTTTGGGTGGCATGGCGCCATCCTTAGGCTTCACGGCCTACCAGGCCCAAAGACCAGCAGAATGAAAGACTTTGAAATCTGTGATTTGACGCTTGTCATGTTTAACGAAGAGGGAGAGGGAGAGATATACAGGCAGGAGTCTCTGTGGGGAAGAAAGACTCTCTGACGTTTTCCTGCGTGACCAAGACGTTGAAATAAAATCACAGTGAATTAATACAAATCTTCCAAGAGATGCCACCACGGAGGATGCTCCTGTGAAGGTCCTTTAATTTATCCAGACCAGAGTTTTGATAAGTTTTAAGTTAGAATATTTTGGATTGCATTTGGTTATACAGCAGGCTCGTTCGTTAGAGCTGCTTCTTGCCTGGAATCCAGAGAGAGCAGGTGTCCGCTGCAAGAGGCTTTAAAAAAAAAACTGAGGTCAAGTCGGACAGTTTAAAGCCGCCTTCAAAGTATTAACAGGAAGTCATATCAATAATGACTTCCTGTTAGTGCACACACACACACACACAAACACACACACTTCTATAAACTCAGCTGATTTCCAGGAAATGGAGAGGGGAGGAGCCACAGTGACTGGTGATCCAGGAGGCAGGGAGAGAAGGAGGTCTGGAGTCACACAGTCCAGACTTCATTTCCAGTCGAGAGCAGAAGAGATGCTGGAGGCTGAAGCAGGGTGAGTGTTGACCCAACATTTAACCCTCCCCTTACTTTAATGTCTGCTTCAATGCTCTTGCATTTAGGCTAGGGATGGGCGGATGAAGCCTTGTGAAGCATTGAGGCTTTCTTCGTCTCTGTACTGAAAATGATTCAACAGCAACATCTGGTGGCAGACTGGAATGACAGCAGCTTGACAGTTTAACACTGTGGCTGAAGCACCAGAACAACGCCTCAATGTTTTAATCTCACATTTCTGCAGTAAAAGTCAATTAAAGCTGCGTGTTCGTTCAAAGATTTGATGTTATATACAACCGTTATACATGTTGCTTCTGACATTTTTTACATTGCAATAAAACTAAATGCTGGTTAATAATATGAAAAGACTTGTTCATGCTGGGACTCGATCCTCTCCACATAACACAGAAGAGGTTATTAAGCATGTGCATAACCTACTAGACTATAGATACGTATACAATATAGTTTATTGTTGTTTTATTACGGCCCTAAAGTTTTATGCCAACAGATTTATAATTAGTATTTGTCCTAGCTTCTATTAGTGAGGTAAGATGTCATAGGAGTGGCAGTGGAAGGTGCTTATGAACAAGGCATGGTGGAAGTGGCAGTGTTTTGTGCAACATTGAATTATTAACCTAGATAGTTGATTGACACTGAGGCATTATATGGAGAACAGTTAGGCGGCAACACGTTCAAGCTGTCCAACGCATCAAACCATTAAAACGCTTTGTGAAGCACCAGTGACGTTCGAAGCTTCGTGACAATTGTCATTTGATACAAGCTCCGACACTTAGAGTCGACACACAGTATGTTCAGTAGACTGACATAAGCTTCGGAGCGCAGGTAGTAAAGTTATAGCTATTTTATAATATAATTATATATATATTTGTATATATATAATTAAAAGTTATATCTATTGTATAAAGAAATTGTTTTTCACAAATACGCTACATGTATTATAAGTATTTTTCCCTATTAGCTTATGTTCTCATGTTCCCAGCTCCTGTCCGTCTCTTGCTGCCTTGCTTTCTGTTTCTGTAGCCAGGTCGCTGGCCAGCTTGAGGCGGCTCCTTAACGCTCTTTGACCAATCACATCTCACCTGGTAGCTGGTTCTGTCTTACTCACACTGAGTCAGTAGGAGTGAGTCTGTGTAACACTTATGCTGTGTTCACACCGAACGAGGCACAAAAATTAGCTTTGCATCAGTTTACTCGCTTGACAATAAAAGGGTGTTCACAACAGACACGGCGCGATTATAATCGCAAATATTTATATTATGAAACTACTTCACATCTTCCTCTGAAGTTCCACTGGTCCTGAACAAATGATCCTCAGTTGAAATTCAACATCTGTGATCACGTCAATGGAGAGTGGACCAGTTCTCAGGGTTAGGGTTATCTAAACTGGGTTAGTTAGCTGAAATGGGTTACAGTTAGCTTAACTGGGTTGGAGATAGCTGGGCTGGGATTACAGGGTTAGTCTTAGGTTATAAAACCCACAACTTATTTGAGATCGCTCATTGGTACTCTTCGCACTTTTCGGCAGAATAACAGCCCTCTATGAATTTACTGTACAGTTTTTAATAATGATCCTGTGATGACGGGTCGTCACTGCAAGGACTAGTGATATGATGAACTGGAAATATTGTAGATGGCATGGAGATACTTACCTGTTTCCTCTTTGCCCAGGGTGTTCGGGCAAAAGATTTGCCCGGGTGCCTAAGCACCCACTTATAGTTCTGGGTGGGACCAAGTGGAGGAAAAGGAAAGGGGGAAGTGACAAGGTTTTTGCTGTCTTGGGTGAAGTAAATGAGAAGTGTTATAAGTTATGTTATTGATACCGGGTCTAGATGTTAGTAAGTTAGTAGGGTTATTTTCGGGGTTGGCACAATAACATAAATGTTTAGGGCACATATTTTTGGGTGGTGAGACGGACCTATCGAAAGATGGTCTGGGCCAATTAGTCACCAAAGGGTGTTTAAAAGGAGCTTAATTTGTTTGTGAAGGGGATAATAAAAAAAAATGGGTGCTATGTAGACTGGGCGGCTGGCGGGATTTTCATTTGCATCTGACTGGGCTGCACGGTGGTGAAGTGGCTAGCACTGTCGCCTCGCAGCAAGAGGGTTAGGGTCAAACCGGGTTTCGGATCCTGGTCTGGCACGTCCTTCTGTTTTCTCCCCGTGGCAGCGTGGGTTCCCTCCAGGTTCTGTTGCTTCCTCCCACAGTCCAAAGACATGCAGCTTAGGTTAATTGGACTCTAAATTGCCCGAATATGTGAGCATGAATGGTTGTCTGTCTCTATGTCTGCCCTGCGATGGGCTGGCGACTTGTCCAGGGTGAACCCTGCCTTCGCTCATGGACAGCTGGGATCGGCTCCAGCGCCCCGCAACCCGAAACAGGACAATGGATGGATGGATGGGTCAAAGCATTCTGAAATTCAGAGAGGACCAACAATGAATCCTTGCTTTGTGTGTCTCCCTATCAGACAAGGAGATTTACACAAAAATAATTTAATTTCCTTTTTTAACTTGCTCAATCTGATCTTTTTCTTTTGCAGGTTTTCTGATCGTTAGACATGAATCCAGATCCAGATCTGACCATTGTCCTACTTGGACAAGCAGGAGTTGGTAAAAGTGAATCAGGAAACACCATCCTTGGACGAGCAAAGTCTGAGTCAAATAATGCCTGGACACCACTTACAAAAGAAATCTCTGAAAAAAAAGGAAATGTCTTCGGAAAACAGGTTTCAGTGGTCGACACTCCGGGAATATTCAACACCAATGAAACTAAGATGAAGATTAAAAATTACTGTCAGAAGCTCCTGCAGTCCACCAGACCTTGTCTGTTTCTAGTGGTGGTCCGAGCTGGACGATTCACAGAGGAAGACCAGAAGTATGTGAGGAAAGTCATTCAAGTCCTCGGGAAACATGGGTTGAAAGAGACTTACCTGCTCTTCACTGGTGGTGATAGTTTGAAAAACAAGTCACTGGAAGAGTTTATCTTTCAAGATGACACTACGCTTCCAGATGTAGTTCAAAGGTTTGCAGGGGCGTGTCACCTCTTCAACAATAAGGTTGATGATGCTAAACAAGTGAGAGATCTACTAATGAAGTCAGGCCACCTCACAACCCAGAAACCACCTGAGTCTCCAGGTATCGTACGATCGACTTCTTAAAGTTTCTATTTGATGTAAAGCTGTTATGTTGTGATTGTCATGACGTGTCCTCAGTATCAGAGTTAATTATCACAGCTGGTTAGTAGTTACAGCCTTCATCTCATACCTCTGGTTGGAGTTAAGAGCAAGCTGGTGAACAATAAGTTTGAACATTGGCAGGTGGTCATTATATCCACGTGTTATGAACCTCATATGTTCTTACTTTCTGCCTACAGGTTGTACCCTCATGTCCACAGGAAGTGTCTCTGTCACGTAGGAACAGAGGAAGACAGGCGCTCTGAGAAAATAAGCTAATAGGGAAACATATTTATAATACATGTAGTGTATTTGTGGAAAAAAATAGCTATAACTTTTTATTATATATATATATATATATATATATATATATATATATATATATATATTCCAAAGTATCCTTGATCAGTAATATAATCTGCATACATAAACATGCTGTGTTCCTCTTCCCCTTGCAGACCCCTTAATACCTGCCTCTGTCCTTATTGCCATAGCCACAGGTTCCAAGTTTTATAATATCCCAGATCGGTATGTCTTTACAATTGAGGATATGGGTGGCTGTGGCTCAGTGGTTAGCATGCCCATCTTTTAATTGGTGGTTCGAACCCTGACTACGCTAGCCCATGTCGTTGTGTCCTTGAGCAAGACAGTCAGTGCGGTTACATGGATTCGAATTACTGGCTTAGTCCGACTAAAATCGAATTATCCCGTTCATGTAAACACATTTATTCGAATAACTGCGGTCCGACTACGATCTTAAAAGCTTCACAACTTGCCCCATCTCCTTCATGGCTTTTACCAGAGACTGTTACATAGCCGACAGCACACTTCCATCATTGCTCATGCCCTCAGGGTTTGCTAGTTTAGCCTTAGCACCAACAGTACTGACACTTTGTTGAGCTAACTAAAGAGTCTGGGTCGGTCCTGCACGTTGCCCTGTGGCGGCATGTGAACCACGGCCAGGATGGATGAAGCGATGCGTGAAAGCGTGGGGAGTAGAAGGGTTTTCAATGGATGATGAGGGATTCCAGGTCCGGTGAAAATTGCTGTAGAATCACTGTTACGTCGTTGCACCAGCTGTTGTTAAGGTAGAAGTAGATTCCTCCACCCTTCGCTTTGCCGGAGAGCTTCGTGTCGCGGTCCGCTCTGAACAGCTGGAAGCCAGCCAGCTGGAACGCAGAGTCCGGTATCGATACACAAAGCCAGGTCTCTGTGATGCACAAAACGGAGGATGAGGAAAAGTCTCTGTCTCTCCTCACCAGCAGCTGGAGTTTGTCCAGTTTACTGCACAGTGAGCGGTCGTTGGAGAGAAATATTCCCGGCAGCGCTATACGCAATCCATGTCTGCGGAGACGCACGAGCGCGCCGGCACGTTCCCCTCTCCAACGCCGTTTCACTGCGTAAGTTAGGGTAAGTGCACCTTTAACAAGAATGTCCAGTAATTCTACAGAAGTTAGAAAAGTTGGAAGTAAGTCCGCTGGAGTTGTTCCCCTGATGTTCATGAGCTCATCTCTGGTGAAAGAGCTCCGGGAATAACAGCAAAAAACAGTATTTAAAACAAAAACAACACAAAACATTGAGCACCAACACACTGAGGCAGCCATCTGTGGTGCCATCTTAGATCAAGTGGATTTCCTGGCACATATCCAGTCAGGCAGCCATCTTGCTTGGTGGTCCCACACATTTCTTTTTTGTTTATGTTTACGTCTTTATACAGCTTTATAGAGCTGCATGTCCTGTAACATTCAAAAGTTCTCAGATGACACTGCCCTGCTTGGTCTTCTTACCCGAGGCAACGACCTGGAGGTTGAATCTTTTGTCAGCTGGTGTGATGACAATTTCTTAAAACTAAATATTAGAAAGACCAAAGGGTTGGTCATCGATTTCAGAAGGAAGAAGAAGAAGGTCTCCCCAGTGATAATTATAGGTTAGCAGCTAGAAATTGTCCAGTCAAATAAAAATATTGGTGTCCATCTGGACAGTAAATTAAACTGGAAAAAGAACACTGATGCTGTATTTAAAAAGGCTCAGTCAAGACTTTTCTTTTCTAGGAAGCTCAGATCCTTTGATATAAGCAGAAAGCTTCTTTATGTGTTTTATTAGGGGATCTTAGCTATTACTGTGGATGATAAAAGCAGGATCACTAAGATGATCAGAAAGGCTGGCCCAGTGATTGGCCTTCCCCTGGATCCACTAGAGGTCACTCTGGAAAAGAGATCAAGGGCCAAGTTAAAAAATATTGTTTCCTCTGAAAGCCATTCACTCCACTGTGTTTTTAAAGTATTCAGAAGTTCATTCAGTGAGATTCAGGATGACAAAGTGGTCGACTGAACGACTGAGGAGGACTTTTGTCCCGGCAGCAGTTTTTTTAAAAAACACCTTTAGTTGTGGTTTTTAGATTTAAAATCAGCATCTTTCTATGTCAATCATGTGTCTTGTTGTCTTGTTTCAGATGGCATTTTCTGGTGTTTGTTCTTGTAATGTGTTTTTGTCTGTGCACTGTGAACCTCGTCTGTTATTGTCTGTATGAGTCTGTTGTTGTCTTTGGTGACAATTGAGTTTCACCACTGGGGATTAATACAGTTTCCTTCATGTCCGTCCGTCCATCAGTTTGCAGACTGTAGTAATGATAAGGTAAGCTCATCTGTTTTTATGTGTTTTCTGTCTTACAGCGGATGTCTCCACAGCCAGGAGGGTTGTCCTGCTCGGCCCACCAGGAGCTGGAACGAGTTCATCAGGCAACACCATCCTGGGATTTGAGGGGTTTAAATCAGGCTGTGGCTTTGATTCAGTCAGTACCAAGAGTGTTTCTCACTCCGCCCTCGTGGAGGGTTGTAAGGTCACAGTGGTCGACACTCCAGGAATCGTTAATGAAGTTCTGACTCCTAAACAACTGTACCTGGAGATCATGAAGATGACAGTAAAGACCAGTCCTGGACCACATGCCTTCGTCATTGTGGTCAGAATAGGCAAAATCACCAACGCTGACGTCCAACGGTTTGAGCTACTTCCAAAACTGTTCACCAGCGAGGCTTTGAAGTACTGCATGGTTCTGTTTACTCATGGAGATGCGCTGAAAGACCAGAGCATAGAGGAGTGGATCCGATCCAACCATGATGTGTCACAGCTGGTCTTCTTGTGTGGTGGTAGATACTGTGTGTTTGACAACAGAGCCGAAAGGAAAAGAGAGCAGGTCAGAAGCTTCCTGACTGAAGTAGATGAGATGGTCACAGCTAATTGTGGACAACACTTCACCAACGAGATGTTCAAGATGGCTGAGACGTTCTTAAAGGAAGAACGATTCTCAAATAAAGAAAGGAAACAGAAGGCTGATGATGATGAGGTGAATAAGGCAGCATGGAAAAGATTGAGGCCTTATTTAATGATGGGAACAGCACTAGCAGGAGTAGCAGTAGTAGCAGTTGGAACAGGAGCGGCAGTAGAGGGAACAGGAGCAGCGGCAGAGGGAACAGGAGCAGCGGCAGAGGGAACAGGAGCAGCGGCAGAGGGAACAGGAGCAGCAGTAGTGGAACCAGGAGCAGGAGTAAGAATAGGAGTAGCCGCAGCAGTGGGAGCAGCAGTGGGAGTTGTGGCAGCAGTGGGAGTTGTAGCAGCAGTACTGGGAACAGGAGCAGTAGTAGAGGGAACAGGAGCAGGAGTACTGGGAGCAGGAGTACTGGGAACAGGAGCAGCGGCAGAGGGAACAGGAGCAGCGGCAAAGGGAACAGGAGCAGCGGCAAAGGGAACAGGAGCAACTGTAGAGGGAACAGGAGCAGCGGCAGAGGGAACAGGAGCAGCGGCAGAGGGAACAGGAGCAGCGGCAGAGGGAACAGGAGCAGCGGCAGAGGGAACAGGAGCAGCGGCAGAGGGAACAGGAGCAGCAGTAGTGGGAACAGGAGCAGCGGCAGAGGGAACAGGAGCAGCAGTAGTGGGAACAGGAGCAGCGGCAGAGGGAACAGGAGCAGCAGTAGTGGGAACAGGAGCGGTAGTGGGAACAGGAGCGGTAGTGGGAACAGGAGCGGTAGTGGGAACAGGAGCGGTAGTGGGAACAGGAGCGGTAGTGGGAATAGGAGCGGTAGCGGGAATAGTAGGAGCAGTGGTTGTAGTGGGAGTTGTAGCAGCAATGTTAGGTGTAGCAGCAGTGGTAGGTGTAGCAGCATTGCGAGCCAAAATAAAACAAATATGGAAAAGATTGAAGCCATATTTATTGGTCGTAGCAGTAGTAGCAGTGGTAGCAGCAATCGTAGCAGTGGGAACAGGAGCAAGAGCAGCAGTAGTGGAAACAAGAGCAACAGCAGTAGTGGAAACAGGAGCAGCAGCAGTGGAAACAGGACCAACAGTAGAGGAAACAGGAGCAGCAGCAGTGGAAACAGGAGCAGCAGCAGTGGAAACAGGAGCAGCAGCAGTGGGAACAGGAGTAGCAGTAGTGGAAACAGGAGCAGCAGCAGTGGGAACAGGAGTAGCAGTAGTGGAAACAGGACCAACAGTAGTGGAAACAGGAGCAGCAGCAGTGGGAACAGGAGTAGCAGTAGGGAAAACAAGAGTAGCAGTCGTGGAAACAGGAATAGCACTAGTGGAAACAGAAGTAGCATACATGGAAACAGGAGTAGCAGTCCTGGAAACAGTAGTGGCAGTCCTGGAAACAGTAGTGGCAGTCGTGGAAACACGAATAGCACGAGTGGAAACAGGAACAGCACTAGTGGAAAAAGGAGTAGCAGTCATGGAAACAGGAGTAGCTGTCGTGGAAACAGGAGTAGCAGTCGTGGAAACAGGAGTAGCAGTTGTGGAAACAGGAGTAGCAGTCGTGGAAACAGGAGTAGCAGTTGTGGAAACAGGAGTAGCAGTCGTGGAAAGAGGAGTGGCAGTAGTAGAGGGAACAGGAATAGCAGCAGTGGAAACAGGGGCAGTAGTAGAGGGAACAGGAGCAGGGGTGGGAATAGTAGCAGCTACAGCAGTGGTTGTAGTGGGAGTTGTAGCAGCAGTGGGAACCAAAATAAAACAAATATGGTAAAGATTGATGAGATATGTATTGGTCATAGCAGGAGTAGCAGTAGTAGCAGCAACAAGATCAGCAGCAGTGGTAGCAGTGGAAACGGAAGCAGGAGTAGTGGAAACAGGAGCAGTAGTGGAAACCAAAGTAGGAGTAGTGGGAACAGGAGCAGTAGTGGAAACAGGTGTAGCAACAGTGGGAACAGAAGCAGCATTAGTGGAAACAGGAGTAGCAGCAGTGGGAACAAGAGCAGGAGTAGAGGGAACAGAAGCAGCATTAGTGGAAACAGGAGTAGCAGCAGTGGGAACAAGAGCAGGAGTAGTAGAAACAGGAGCAGCAACAGTGGGAACAGAAGCAGCAGTAGTGGAAACAGGAGTAGCAGCAGTGGAAACAGGGGCAGTAGTAGAGGGAACAGGAGCAGCAGTAGTGGAAACAGGATCAGGAGTGAGAACAGGAGTAGCAGCATCAGTGGAAACAGGAGTAGCACCCTGGCTATTACATTTGAAAATATTTAAATTCAATAGTATATTACAAATATACTATCAAAGAAGTTTACTTTTGGCAAATACATATTAAAAAGGTATACTGTAGTATACTTAAAAATATATACATATGTATATTAAAAATATATACTTTCAATATATTTAAAATATATCTTTGTATATTTCAAAATGTATGTTTTAAATTACCATTGAAAAAGTGTATTTAAAGCACATTTGATGAATACAGATTTTAAAAATACCACATATTTTTTATTTGAAGTACCATTTGAGAAATGTACTTTCTGAAAATATATAAAAAGTAGACAAAAGTCACGCTTTCACCTATTTTAATAATTGCAACACACTTTAAAAATAGTTGTACTGCAGTGTTTCAATAATCACACCAGAATTCAAATGTCTCTTATATTTTCGCTGTGAAGCCATGATGAACACGATTGAAAAAGACTGCCGTGTTCAGTGCAACTCTGGTCTGGTCTAAGGCCCCGTTTACACGAGGGGAAAACGCATATATATTGTTGAGAGATCGAGAAATTATGAAAGTAAAAAAGTGTAATCATTAAAAACGTATAACTATTTTCGTTTTTAGTATAACCATTTTGATATTCTTGTATAACTATTTTGATTTTTTAGGTATAACCACTATCTTTTTAACCATTGAAGGAATATATGTACTGTTTGGTCTTTATTTGAAGTACAGTTTGTGATTAGATCGTATAAAATGCATAGGATGCTATAAGTTGCAATGTTATATAATCTTTTCTATATTATGGGTAAATGTAAAAAGCTCTCCTGTATATTAGGGTCCAGCAGCCAGTGTGACCATATCAGGCAACAAACACCGAGCTTATCTTAGAGGTAAGATCTAGGACTGACCCTTAAAGAAAAGGAGGAGGGGTTAAGGGTGCCTGTGAGATACAAGAGGTGATGCACAGAGAGGAAAAGGCCTCTTCTCTTCTCTCTCTTCGACCTTCCCTTTGAACTCTTCTCTTCGGACTTTGCTTTTTACTCTTCTTGTTCACCAGACCACGGTCTGGAAGAACAGCTTTAGAAAAGACTAGACTTAATATGCAACTTTACTAGAACAGGAGGAAAATCTTATCCACCCTGTCCCAGCCCTTAGGGGTTGGGACAGGGAACCCAGCTAGAGTCTGGAGGACAGGGCTCCAGCTTCAGTCTGGAGGAAACTTCTGCTATCAGGAGAAGAGAGCCTGGCAGCAGTACAGGACCACCAAACAGAGAAAGTGGTTTTTAACCAGCTCTGAACTTAGTTTTTATTTTCATTTTACTTTTTACACTGAGCACTGTTTCATTGAGTTGAAATTGTTGTAAGTGTTTGGAGCGCAAATAAAAAATCTCAGCCTCACGATTGAGTGAGTGACTGACACCAAACAAAGTTCTGGTTCTTTAGAACAATTTAACCCTCTTTCCCTGTCCACAAACCGTGAGATACATAAGTGACGACTGAATCTACCAAAGAGACTTAAGGTAAGTATCTTTGGGTGAAAACTTTTGCAGTGTCAGTATAATGATGAGATGGTGTCAAACAGGCAGAGAGAAGGTGTAGACGATGCACGCACTCGCTATACGGGTTGAGACAAGTTACAGCCCACTGTGGGGACCTGACAGCAAAGAGCTGTAAAACACCCTCGCCAAAACCTAGAACTTAACTCGAAATTTCAAAAATCCTAAAGATTTAGCCCGGGGCGAGATAAAAGACCGAAAACATTATACTCATATTGGATGAGGATTGTCATTTCCTCCGGGATCACTGAGATAATAGTTGACGGAGTGCCACCGTTTAAGGTAAAGAGGTCTTGCCTTCCTACTCTCCCCCCTCCTCCTCTCCTCCTCTTGCCTCGACCATGGATGCTGTTAAGTTAGTGCTCATCAATGCGTTAATGCAAACCCTTTTGGCCTGTTTGTGTTTACAAACACTACTGATTTTTTATATCGAGGAGCAGAGACGAAAAACTGCACGGAGGTCAGCAGTCCTACAGTTTTCACTCCCAAGACCTAGGTTCATTGCCTGCCAACGTCGCCGCCGCCGGTTTTGGATCCGACCAGGGCGAACCGCTGTCTGGTGGGAAAACTTTGAGAAGGAAGTCGTCGTCCAGGAAGAATGGCATGAGAACTTTCGAACGTCGCGCTCATCCCGACTGTCTCATTCGGAGTTACTGCATCCCTCCATAGTAGGTCAGACTACTGTCATGCGGTCGCCGGTCAGTGAGGTTAAAAAAGTTGCCCTCACCCTATACTATTTAGCTGATGAGGGTAGACTACGTAAAACTGCCAATGCATTCGGTCTGTCAAGATCGGCCGCTTCAGTTATAATCAGACAGGTGTGTAAAGCCATAACAGTCGACTTGGGTCCAGAGTATATCAAACTGCCGAAAACAGAAGCTGCTGTTCAGTCACTTGTCCAGGGATTTGAAGAGGCTCATGGCCTCCCTCAGTGCCTGGGTGCTGTGGATGGTACGCATGTAGAGATTAAGCAACCATCGGCCAATTCTACTGATTACCTCAACAGAAAAAGTGAGGTTTACCTTAAACATTCGAGCCACCTGCGATTATAAATAATCCTTCATGGACATCGTCGTGAAATGGCCCGGGAGCGTCCATGACGCCCGTATTTTTGCAAACTCTTCACTGAACATGTCCTTGAAAAATGGAAACATCCCTCCCTGTCCAAGGCAAATCATCGAAGATGAAGAAGCTATACAAGTGTACATACTCTGTGACCCTGCATAGCCACTGCTCCCATATGTTATGAAAGAGTACGTAAATGGGGGAAGCACTGCACAGGAGCAGTACTTTGGACTATCTTTCTGCCGAGCACGGATGGTGATAGAGTGTGCGTTTGGGAGGCTAAAAGCCCGGTTCGGAGAACTGAGAAGGGCTATGGACATTAATCGGGATGATCTGCCTTCTGTAATTTATGCATGTTTTGTGCTGCACAATTACTGTGAGGCTTCTAAGGACAGAGTAGACGACAACAGTGTAAATGAGGCAATTCAGCATGACCGGGACAACCAGCCAGACACACAACCAGCTGTCATAGGTGACTCCATGACAGCAGAAGGGAAGAGGGTCAGGAGAATCCTAACTCAATTCCTGGATCCTTGAAAGGGATCATCTTCTTTCCAGAGTGTGTACTGGAGTTGTGTGATTGATTCAACACAGTATTGTATTGTATCTTAAGTTTAAACGTTGTATCAGTGATGCTGAGCATTTAGTAAACATGTTACACTCTTTATGTCAGACAAAAATGTCTAAGAATACAACCCTTTAAGTTCTCATTGTTCAAAATGTTCTAAATTGTTCTAAATGTTTTGACTATGTTTATCACAGCATTTCAATGTGCAATACATTTGTTTAAGCAAATATGTTTACAGTTTTGTTATTTACATTAACAAGTCACTTAAATGGAATGTATGGACATTGCCAAGTATAAATGTTTGCATGTTTGGTAGAATGCCTTTATCCACATAAAGAAGGAGAAATTCTTAATGGTCCTATGTGAAAGCTTTCTGAAATAGGTTGATCTGATTTGGTTTGACCCATATTGATTCATCACAGACACACATCTTCAGTTTTCAGACATTTTACTTCTGAAGCGATCTGACACTTGACAGACGCAAAAACAAAATGCCCATTTGTCATTTAGCCAGAACATCCGAGGTAGTAGTGCAAATAAGCTGCCTCTGTAGTGCAAATGTTCAAATAATAAATATAGGCATCAGGAGCCTAAAGGCTGAATTATACTTCTGTAACTCCAACTACGGCTGGCCACGCAGTCGGATTGACGGACTCGTTTTGATTTTTAGTTCCCCTGCGTTTTCCATACGCCAGAAGAGTAAGTGGCGCAACGACCGTCAACGTTCACAGGTATCTCCCTCCAGGAATTCACCGCCATCTGCGTGTCCTTATACTCCGCCAGACGGGTTATATAAATGCTCATATTTGTGGACCTCTTCAGCCCAACGTTCTTCAACGGGATCCATTGTTTGTATTTCGGCTATGGCTTTTAAAAACAGCGATATTATACTATGAAACCGGAAATGAGAGACTCAGAAAGGATGCGGTTAGCGGACCAATCACAGCCTTCCGGGCTCCGTACTAATTTGGGGTGACGCACGCAAAATGGCCGATTTGACCACGCAAGGTCGGC
The DNA here is from genome assembly GCF_023055335.1 of Clinocottus analis. Lineage (NCBI taxonomy): Eukaryota > Metazoa > Chordata > Actinopteri > Perciformes > Cottidae > Clinocottus > Clinocottus analis. The sequence goes on along the minus strand of NW_027176240.1, from coordinate 20,634,914 downwards.
CATGCGTGTCTTGCGTATTTGCGTCTCTGCGTAAAACCCGAGTATAAATCAGCCTTAACACTGCATCTGGACAGTATGCCAAAGAAAACAATCTGGAGACTTAGGCCACATTTACACGTAGCCGGGTATTTACGGAAACAAATATTTCTGCCCCTCCGTTTTCAAAAATAACGTCGTACACACATAATCGTTTTCCAAAAAGTTTTCGTTTACATGAACCCGCATAAATACGCCACGGAGCGCTGTGATCAGTAAGCTAACTGTAAACGGAGGACGCTCATATATGAAGTGATGCATTTTTAGTCGCGTACGGTGACGTTTGAGGACCTAAAACTCAGTTTGACCGAGTCCACACGCAAACACGAAAAAGGAGTTTTCATAGATCTGCGCTTTGGCCGAAGTTTTTAGAAATGATCGTTTTCCGTGATAAAATCTCCGTTTTCGTGTAAATGAAAGGCCAAACCGCATGAATATATATGCGTTTTCCCCTCGTGTAAACGGGGCCTTAGATATATCAATGAGTGATCAGAGATATCCGTAGATCCTATATCACAGTTCCGGATCCTGTGTCTGTCATTTTGAAACATAAAAATATAATCTATTCTTGAGAAGACTGCACGGGGCGCTGAGTAAAAAATATAATCTTTTTCAGATGGATGTAGGTCCCTTCAAACGTCTAGTAATCCCTCATCCGAGCCTCTTCTCCGCAATTTAGACGGCGGGGATACTTTTCTCTTATTATTAGATGTATCCTATTTATTACTTATTATGGTGTTAAAATCTCCTGCACATATTAGTGTGGCTTGTGATTTTAAAGAAATCAGAGTATTTTTTTCAGAATTTTTTTTTATCACTTTGTGGTGGTAAGTAAACAGATAAGTGTCGTCAACTTGTTTTCAATCTTGCCTTGCACATGGACGTATCTGCCTTCAGTGACTCTGATCTCCCTGAACAACTCAAAATTGATAAGAATTAAGTAGTAATATCGTAACTCCTCTCTTCCCGGTTTTCATAGAGCTATAAAATGTGTAAAATTATACTGTCCATACCTGATGAGTCTCACTAGTATATTGTTCATACTTTTTGACGCTGGTAATCCTTGGGCCTCCCTCGGTTCCGTTCGGTCCTGCTCCCGATGTTCCTGCTCCAGTGAGTTGCTGGTCCCAGCTGATGTTGGGCGTCTGCGGCAGGTCCAGTGTGTACCCTCTCCTCCTCAAGTCCCCGACGGCTTCTGTGGCGTTGTTATATATGCAGGGGCCATCTTTCCAGTGAAGCCTCATCTTAGCAGGGTTTGGTGTCTGGAAGCGTATCTGTTCCTCCTTAAGGATCTTCTTTACGTCTCTGTTTACGTCGGTGGGGTGATCCTGTGCAAATGCCACCGTTTTCCCTTTGTAGATGATCTTTTTAGCCCACGCTGCTTTCAGTATTTTATCTTCAATATGAAATCTCTGGAAGTTAACCAGGACAGACCTTGAGACTGCGTCATCCGGAGGTTTCCGGTCGAGTGACCGGTGGGCTTGCTGTCGGTCCGTGGTGGTATGAAGGACCAGCTGCGTCTTCAGAAAGTTATCCATGAATGTTATCATTATCATTGAGCTTCCCTCTATGCCTTCTTTAATCCCGTATATGTGGATATTGTTCCTACGCGATCTTGCTTCCAGATCAGTCACCTTGGTTTGGAGCCGTCCCCGTTGTTTGAGGCAGTAAAGCAGCGCGTCCTTCAACTCGGACTTCACGGTCTCTGTTTCCAGGATTCGTTGCTCAGCTTCAGCCAGCCGTTCGCCTTGGTTGCGGGTATCTGTGGCGACATTTTGTACTTTTTGGTTTATCTCTATCTTAAAGGTATTAAGTTCCTGTTTAATGTTGCTTACAAAATCATTTGAAAAGTCTTATAGCTCTTGTTTGAGTTCCGTTTTCAGTTTTTTTGAATCTCTTTTCCCAGGTTTTGGATGGATCAACCGTAGACATGACCCCTTCCTCTGCACAAGGCTCCGTTTCTTCCGCCGTGACTGTGTTGTCGTCTGCATTCTTTCTGCTTCCCTCGCTGCTCTTACTTTTGCTCATTGTCGCTTCCAGCTTTTAGCCCTTTTCATTCAGGATCTTTTTTTTAAAAAAAATTAGTTGTTCTCTCGCGTTGGTTGGGCTTTTTTCTTAGTTTGGCCAGGAGAGTCTTAGATCTACGTCGCCATCTTGACACGCTCACCGGAAGTTTCCTTTTGACTGATGTTCATTGCTTTTTTTCCCCAAAGTGATCGCGTCTGGCGTGATCGGCCCCTTAGCTAGCACATTAATTCTATCTGACGCCCTTGTTCTCGGAAAAATACATTCTCAATGGGATTGCAGTCACAACACGAGTGTGGACCTTGTGAGGCACCGGGGAGCAACTGGAGGGTTCAGTGTTTTGCTCAAGGACGCTTTAACACGCAAACTACCGGGAGACGGAGATTGAACCGGCTAGCTTGTGGTTTCAGGACGACCGCTCTCCCCACACGCGACAGCCGCATAACTTAGATGCAGATAGATAGAAAACTTTATTAATCCCCAGGAGGGGAACTCATTTGTCACCATAGACAACAACAAACTCATACAGACAACATACAAGTTCACAGTGCACAACAGACAAAAATCACACTACAAGAACAAACACCAGAAAATGCCATATGAATGCTTCAAATGAGCTAATCAGTGCAGTTTAACAGGCATTCTTGTTTTACATACATTGAGACACACACACACACACACACAGAGAGAGCAGCTTCAGGCTGTTCGTGTCGAGAAAATGAATTTGATTGCTAGCATGAAGTTAGCTTTGTTTAAGACTAAGCTAAATGACTGTGTGTGTGTGTGGGCGTGCAAATACACGTGTGCGCGTGCCCGGTCGTGCACGTGAGAAAGAGAGAGAGAATTTGTCTTATCTTTATTGTGGCTGACACACCCATGTGTAAATGAAACTGAGTTTCCAGCTCATTTTATTTTTACTTTGAGTGGAGGCTCCACCATGAGATGCTGCACTTCTTCCCACATCGCCTCCTATACCAACACTGTCGTCCATCATCAAGGAGCATTTTTAGGTCGCCCCGCTGGCCCTCATCCATCACTCCCAGAGCTCCAACCAATTCTTGAGTTGATCTCCTGTAAAGGGAAACATATACAGGTACCCTTCTGTTAGATAGTCTCCCTCCAATTACCTATTACCAAAACATCAATCGTACTCCTTAACCCTGTAACGCTTTTATTTTGCTCCATCGTTACTCCATATTTGTTTTTTATTTTCACTTAAGATCATTTTTTTATGAAAATGAATGCCTGTTCCAATAACATTTTTAAAAAAAATTTATCATAAATACAACAGCAACAACCAAGTCAGCTTACTTCAACCCTTGAGAAGTTGGTCGACTGCAGCTGTCGTCCATAGTCTGAATTGGTCCCTCTGAGGTGGGACACTTGCAGGTGTGTCCCACCTTGAGGGACGGATTCCGCTGCCGCCTCCCTCCAGAGGCAAACAGACACCTCTGTTTCCCAATCAAGTTAATCAGAAAGCTGCAGCTGATACAGAACCCTGCAGCTCAAGTTCTCACTAAGACCAGGAAAGTGGATCACATCACTCCAGTTCTGAGGTCTTTGCACTGGCTTCCTGTCAAACAAAGAGTTGACTTTAAAATCCTGCTGCTTGTTTATAAAGCACTGAATGGTTTAGGGCCTAAGTATGTTTGTGACCTGCTGCTACCTGATGAACCATCCCGACCCCTCAGGTCGTCTGGTTCTAGTCTACTTTCTGTACCCGTCATCTGGACCCGTGTCCCAGTCTCAAATTGGAGCTGTACTGCTGCCTCCCTCCACAAGCACACAGGCATCTGTGTTTCTCCCTGTGAAGTGGAATAATATTTTAAATGTATGTATGTGTCTCTCTCCTGTCTGTCTGTCTGTATGTCTCTCTCACACTCACTTACTTGCTGCACTGTGACATTTTGTAGAGGGTACATGTCTCTCCCCTTGGAAATCTTCTTCACCATGGACATTTGAACAAGATGGATTGTGGGTTAAGTCACATTTTATGATGATCAAATTCATACAATTTTTTCCTTTATTTACACTTGAAAAATGTACTCACTTCTACTACTTGCCCCTGGATTGTCATGAGGCCATTGGCATCATGGGTGGTGCATGTTTTGAGTGGTGTTAATGGTGAGAAGGGGCGTATCAGCGCCTCTGGTTGCTGTTTTAAGTCCTCACTGACTTTAGTTTCAGCACTTCTAAATAACATTGCGTCCTTTGTAATGTTCAGAAAAAATGGGGCGGGCTGACCTCTTAAATTATGGCCCTTTACCATATAGTTCCCCCCTCCTTAAATTTACTTAAAAACTCTTCAAATGTCGTGAACTTTTCCACTGACTTCCCGTCGGTAACCGCGGCCAAAACATTAGTTTTTGTGGTTACCGGCCTGGCACCACTGGCGTTGAACTCCCACGTTAAAACTTTACGCTGTTCCACTACCCCGACCACACAGAGATGGATGGGTGGTGGTCGGAAGTAGGGTGTCGGGGGCTTTGTTGATAGCAGCGAGTGTAAAGCCATTCTAAAATAATATAATTAACAAAAAGTTAATTAAAGGATAAGTTCAAGAAGCACACACACACAGATTCCCATGACTTTAAACAAAAATTCCATGCCCAAACAATCAGTGAAATCTTGGTGTATATATATAGACTCTTGAAGTGGGGAGCGAGCCCGAACAAGCAGAGATATGAGCATTTGCTTTCGCCACAAGCTGTGCTATTGTGCTATCGGGGGAACATCTGGTGAAAGAGCATACTGCCATCGTCGGATGATTGGAAAGAAAAATGTGAATTGGCAACCTTCAGTGCACACATTACCTTCGCAATAAAAAACGTCATTTTTCGTTACAGCGCCATCGGTTATCGCCGCTTGCTTGTTGCCCTGGCCGCTGTGGCGAAAAGGCCGGTGATAGGGGTCGCTGTAGCTCCGCTAACTGTAGCTCCGCTAGCTGTAGCTCCGCTAGCTGTAGCTCCACTAGCTGTAGCACCGATACCAGAAGCGCTTCGATATCGGCTCCCTTTTTGGCATGGCTCGTGAATGCAGGCTTCACACTGCGAGTAGAGAGCGTATGCCTGCTCATATCTTTCTTTTACAAGCATATTCAACTATTTCAAACTCAGCGTAAATGAACGACATGAACAAAAGTTATTGATTAACGTTAGATATTGAACTACAAATCCGCGCAGCACTTCCTTTGCGAGTCACGAAGCCACATCATACCGGGACTGTTGAACACAGTTGGACGTTCTGCACCTCAGAGGAGGTATTTAGACATTGCTTCTCTTGAAGCGCCCGCGGTATTTTAAAACGAAGAAACATGGTTTCAATAAGACGTTATCTAACCCAACAGCACGGCTCAAACACGGGGAATGAATAACTAGCTAGCGAGCTAATGACAACGCTTAGACTAGCTGCTAAAACAATTAGCAATTTCGTTTGTTTTCATAATTAAAAGGGTATCTATAAACATGGACTTAATTCATGTCAGGTTTTCTTAATATTAATCAAATTGTTATCACAATTTATCACAGAGGAACATAACAGCACTTACCTCTCTTGGAAATGTAGTCAGAATAGGCAAAGTTTAATGAAAATCACTGTTTTTACGTCACATACCATCTGATTGGTCATCTCACCGTACAGCAACAGGTCAGTAACGGCTTTTCATTGGGAGGACGCCATTTTCGTCACGAACATAACAAGAATGCTAACCCAAACGCATTGGAAAGAAAGAAGGCTTTTCATTGGATGGAAACGTTTACCTCGAACATAGCAACAAGTCAGTGACAGCTTTTAATTTGTCTAACAAAACTAGCTTGTGTGTGTGAGTGTGGGTGTGTGTGTGGCAAAATGGCAAAACCTTTTTTTTCTTCTTTTTTGTTAATGTTTATGAAAACATTACACAATCATATTTTAAGAATTAACGAATAATATTAATACATTTTGATGCTGCTTCCATTGAACGGGTTGAAGCCTGAACATTTACTCTTTTCAGCTCACCAGTTAGAATCTAGATAATGACATGAATGCTTTTTAAGTATATTAGGCCGTAAGGTGAACCCCGTTATCGTTTCATCCCGCTCCACACTCGTGCATCTACACAATCTTTATCTCATAAAAAAGAACGAGTCGTGCTAAGCTACCAAAAAAAGGTTGGTTAGATACGTCACCAACAATAAAGAGAAAAAACACCCGAACATCCTCAAAAGTGGGGCAAATGGATTAAACAGTGCTGTATACATAGCCACGTCCAAGAAGAACAATGAGGCTAATATACGATAATGTTATATTTATGTTAAGTCATATAGATCAAGTTTGAAATACCTGGGAAAACACCTTACTAGCAATCTGACATTACAGGGATCAAGACAAAGACTCTACTGCTGATGAAGTTCAAAGTATCAGACTATGTATGACTAAGTATACTAAGTATGACTATATAAACTGCAATTACTTTTTTTCACACTTGCACATGGACTGTACACACACTGCACTTCATACTCCCTCTTGCTAATTATGAAAAAAATGTCTTGATCTTTCTTTCTTTACACTCACGTAGAAAAAGCTTAACACCAAACGAAATGTCCCTCCATGCTTTACGTTAGTATTTCTATGTATGTGACAAATAAACCTTTCTTGTATCAATAAAAGGCAGTAATTATACCAATGACATTTGTTTGTTCATTCATTTATTCATTCTTCCACAAATGAAAACACTGATCAGCCATAAAAACAATCTTTATGAAAAATATGAAATATACACAACTGTACAAAACAGAATAATAAATAACAGATTAAGGACACTCAGTCAGTGTCAGGACAGTTATCCTCCAGTGCCTCAGTTTATTTTAAATGATGTCATATTTAGGTATAAGTTATATTTATATATTACTGTATTTATTTATACACTCATTTATTCCTGTATTTATTCATGCATGTATTATGTGACAGTGTACTATGATCAAATGCACACAGACAGCAGCACTGACAGGAATGCTTCTTTGTAAAACCTCAACCTTGATCTGTGTGTAGACGACTATGTGAGTGGTCACTCTTTAACATTTCAAGGTCTTCTTCTTGCCCTTAATGTATGACCTGTCCGCACAAGTGATGGATTACTTGATACCAGCTACAGGGAATGCTATTTGCATGTGACAGCTGCAGGAGAGAAGATGATTTTGAAGGCCACCTTACAAACCAGAGAGAGAGAATTCAACTAACAATATATAACATTTCCATTACGCTGCACAACCAGCTGAGCTCGTAGCAGACAACAAAAAACACTTTGGTCAGTTTAATCAGCTCATCTGTGCAATATAAATATAAATATAATATTGTTGTTGTGCTTTTTTTTTTTTTTTTTTTACTGTTTTACTGTTGATTCATTTTGCTTTTTCTTCTCTTCCTTTATATTTTACGAGGTCTCATGTGTGCACTTTACCCGTTTGCTGCTGTACACCTGCAAATGTCCCCACTGCGGGAGCAATAAAGGAATATATGATCTGAGCTCATCATTTACTTCTGACTTCCTGTTGGACTGGTTCTGACACCACACAGGTTTATTTTAGACTTTAACTGAAGAGATGAGGGCGTGACGGCGTCCTCAGATCAAATGCACACAGACAGCAGCACTGACAGGACACGAGCAGCTGCTTCTCTCCAGAGGTTCCCCCACACATGAAGGTGGACGTGTAAACTGACCTGAGGTCAGCCAGCAGGTGAGAATCCTACCACAGGAATCTGGACATGTTGCATCATCAGGATCACTTTGATCATTTTGTGTTATTTCTCTCTTTAACTCAAACGTTTTTTGTCTCGCCCACTTTGGAGGAAGAAAAATGTTCATGTCGTAACAAAAAAACAGTCTTAGTGATATGGGCTTTTCTGCGGTTTATGTTTTGTCAAACGGCAAGAATTTGTGAGTCTCTAAGAATCGTGGCCATCGCCCATGTGCAGGCGTAACCTGTAACCTGACGTTTTATATCCGTGTACTTTGTACTTTGGTACTATGAAAAGTTGTCATGTAGTTCGTGGGGAGTGTTCGTCCTGAAACTACAAGCTCGCCGGTTCGATCCCTGTTCTACTTTGCATGTTGAAGTGTCCTTGAGCAAGACACTGAACCCCCAACTCCTTCCTTCAGAATCAGAGTATACACAATATACAACAAACAAGATAAGTATAAAAAAGATGTTAAAGACAACAGAGTAGTCAGAGTCGTGCAGGTGGTGCAGATGGAGGAGTCTGGTTAATTGTTCATCAGAGTGACGGCCAGTGGGAAGAAGCTGTTCCCGTGTCTGGTGGTTTTGGCGTGCAGTGCTCTGTAGCGCCCCCCAGAGGTTAGGAGGTGAACAGCTGGTGTCCTGCAGGGTGTGAGGGGTCTGCAGGGATCTTTCCAGCCGCTTCCTGACTCTGGAGGTGTACAAGTCCAGGATGGACTGCGGCTATCAGGCTGCTGTGACGGCACATTTGACCCTACCTGCTGTTGAGTCTTTTTAAGATGAAATCATGAATATGGTAATACCAGAACGTGTCTATGAAATCATTTATTCCCTGCGCAGAGAAGAGGCAGCGTTACAGAGTCACGATAGAGTCTGCCCAAGGATGCTCTGAAGAGTGACAATTCACATTCATTCATACACAGGAGGAAAGCTGGAGTTAAAAGAACAAGGGGACATTTTGTCTCAGGTGGTAATCAGGTCAAAGGGACTTGATCATGCGAAAAAAAACTTGGGTGGTCACAACCGAAGAAGTCCAGAATTTGATGAGTTATAATGAAGGTAGGTTATGGTCCATTGGGACTAGTCACGACCAAAGTTTGCACAATATATTTGCAAACTCACTCGTATCTGTAATAGTATAGAAACTTCCTCCCGCGAAAAAGACACAACACAAAGCACACAATCCTGTTTGTGTTGCCTGTAATGTTTAAGATCAGCACACTGGAGTGACTGAGATACTGTTGGACGTCTTTAATTCCCTCTGAACTTAAGTAATAAACCTTCTGGTTATTTGGAGACGACAGAGTTCATGGACACATGAAACACAACATTTTACAATCATGAACCTATTCAGAGCCTTTAGTTATCAAAAGAGATGCAGAACTCTGATTGTTGAGTCCCTTTTTATTTGGCTGATACATTTAAAGATGAATTAAAGTAAAGGTGAAGATCTACTTCAGCAAAAGGAGACGTGTTCAATAAATGTTTATTAAAAGTTCAGCAATTTTGAACAAACATATTTAGAGATGCAAAATGTGTCTCGCTCCAAAGGTTAGACGGCGAAGCTTCTTCATAACCTCGTCATCTTGGCAGCGACTAGAGAGAGAGAGAGAGAGAGAGAGAGAGAGAAATTTTTAGCTGATCTTTATTCAACCATTTGGGCCCATAAATATCTTTTAAAGTTCCTCAAAGAACATGCTTTTAAGGTTCTCTTGGGCACCTTTCTGGGTCCTTTAGTAAAGAACAGCTTAAGGAAATGGTTCTCTAAAGAACTTCAGTCTGGAAGGTTCTCTATAGAACCTCAGTCTGGAAGGTTCTCTGTGGAACCAGAAACAGCTCAGAGTGTACTCACGCCTCTGAGCCCATCGAGCTGCCGGGTCCACACACACCGTCCCCAGTGGTGTAGCGAAACTGTGACGCACAAGAAGGGAGATCAGTGTGTGTGTGTGTGTGTGTGTGCGTGTGTGTGTGTGTGTATGAACTTACATTAAGGCCTCCGGGCATTGAGAGGTCAAAGCTTGTTTTTTATACGTGTGTCCGATCACTCGGCTGCTGATGTTGTAGGACGAGACTTTAGTGCAGCACGACAGCTTCCTGTAGGGGAGACGCTCTGAGAGGAAGAGGAGAGGAAGATGAGAGGAAGAGGAGAGGAAGGGCTTGACCTTGCATATCTGTAAGTTGAGTTATGACTTGTTCTGCTTTTCATTTTGTGTTGGTATTAAAGTTATATAGCTGAAAAAAATACTTTTTAGCCTTTTTCTTGAAGTAAGTATACATGGGTCCAAACTGACTCGTAACACCACAGATGTTAGTTAATCATATTAAAATTAATAAAACAATAACACAAATGTATTCAAGAGATGTGTATTATCCCTCAGTAATAGTCAGATAACACAACTGATTTAAGACACAGGTCAAAACAGAAAGTTAACACAAGAGATGCTAACAGACGGCTAACACAAGAGATGCTAACAGACGGCTAACACCAGAGGAAGGGTAAAAAGACTCAACAGCGGGTAACGGGTCCACTCTGCCGTCACAGAAGCCCGTGTAGACCGTCAGTGCACAGGACTCCAATGCACCAACGATACCTGAGGCTCTGCAGCAAGAAGCTGACGACACGAGAGCTCACAGTGACGACCGTGAGAGGAGGTCAGGGGTTCGGTTCTTACTGTTTCCTGCAGAGGACCAGAAGCAGACGCTCAGTGAGAGCAGCAGCAGAGCGACGGACACCACCCTGCTGGACATCTTCAAGTTGGTTCTCTGCCGATCGGGCGCCGACTCCTCGAGCTGACGTTTTATATCGTGGAGGGCGGAGCCCGCGGGGTCGGCCTTGTTGTCGAGAGCAACGTCGTTCACACCTCCGCCCGTCTTCTCACATCTTCTTTCTTAAATGAAGCCCTCCGTGTCGAGTCAGCAGCAGCAGCATGGCTTTCTGAGAAACCACCTGACACGTCTGCACACACACACACACACACACACACTTGTAAAGTGTGAAAAAGATGCACAGCCTTGTGGTGGTTGATGTTTCCTCATAGAGGTGATATATTCACACGGAACGTTATTATTTATTTTTCCATTGTCTGACAGATTGTCTTCAGCACATAAATGTAACAGTTCAAACTTAAGCCACAAACCACAACAAGGTTGAACGTATTCATGACTTCACTTCACGAGTGACTCACTCGTGTCTTCCTGAGGCCCAAGAAAAGTATTTCATTATTATTAATTGTACGACATGTACACTGTAGAGTACAACACGCGTAATGTCGTGTACAACATGTGTACTGTACAACTTGTGTTGGAGTGTACAACATGTGTACTGTAGTGTACAACATGTCTATAGCGTACAACAGGACTTCATTAAAACCTCAAATTCCAGTTGAGCTCCAGCCATTTTTCTCAATAACTTTGAATGGTTTTGCATCCCCGCACTAAATACAGAATATCTCCTCAACCACGAGGGCTATTTGAATCATTTCAAAAGGTATTATATACAGAAAACACTTGTGAGACCAGTTACTGGTTTATTTGGTTGATGATATAACACAGGAAACGTTAACGCTCCCAGTTCTCCTCCTGTTGGTTCTCCATTAGCGGTGCTGCTAACCTTACAAGCTATCCTCCTCTTGGTTCTCTGTTAGCGGTGCTGCTAATGTTACTAGCGCTCCTCCTGCTGGTTCTCTGTTAGCGGTGCTGCTAATGTTACTAGCGCTCCTCCTGCTGGTTCTCTGTTAGCGGTGCTGCTAACGTTACTAGCGCTCCTCCTGCTGGTTCTCTGTTAGCGGTGCTGCTAATGTTACTAGCTCTCCTCCTGCTGGTTCTCTGTTAGCGGTGCTGCTAACGTTACTAGCGCTCCTCCTGCTGGTTCTCTGTTAGCGGTGCTGCTAATGTTACTAGCTCTCCTCCTGCTGGTTCTCTGTTAGCGGTGCTGCTAACGTTACTAGCGTTTCCCCTGTTGGTCTAAACACTGATGGTTGTTTACAAAGTCACATGATCAGAGACCAGAGAAAACATCCATGACATCCTGATCACATGTTCTACTGGTCACATGATCACATGTTCTATTTGATACAGGAGGAGAACCTTTATGTTTAAATAATTAAAAGTCTGTTTCACCACTAAAGACATTTGCAGAAGTGCAGAAACAATTGAGAAAGAAAAACAAAAGATAGCTCAATCATCCAAGTAGTGCATCAACTGCCACATGCCATGGTGCATCATGGGTAAGATCATTTTCACAGGTTTTCATTCTCTGAAATACAACTGATGTTGAGTCACAAAATGTAATTTTAAGATGTTTTCAGGCGAGAAGTTAGTTGTTGATGTCCTGCTCGCTGGACCGGTGTGACCCGTCAGCACCGGGCCGTCAGCGCTCTGCTGCCCGCCGAGAGAGGCCTGATCTGGACAGGACTGTTTGAGATGATCCGCTCGCTTCCATGTCTCCGTAGCGGTTAAGCATGAGATGTGAGTCAATTTTTAGGATCTAACGAGCAAACTTTGTTAGTTTATTATTTATTCACAGTAACATTACATCAGTTAGACTGAAAGGTTAAGATATATAACTTAAGATTATAAATTGAACTTTTACGGTGTCGTACATGTGTTTGTCACATGTGAATGTCAACCGTATTGACATTCACATGTTAAAGATGCTATTCAGTTGTATTAGAGGATAAGTAGAGGAAACCAATTAAAATGTGCAGAAGACATGAAGATCCAAAGAGGGATTCATACATATTTTGGGGTTTGTTAATATTTTGTAGTATCTCTATTGATATTTCTTTAATAAGGGATCTGCATGTCATATTTGTGTACACCTAATAAATACCAAACTGTGTTTCAAAGCTGTTAATGTAACGTGGGTGTGTCAAAGTTAAAGAACTGTTTAAGAAATGGTTCAATACAACTACAACACAAGATAAAAGGACTACATAAGAGCCTCAGACCTTTTATTTGACTACTTAGATTCCATTGGAGTCACCGCCAGTTAATTCACTTTTTAGAATAAGAGAGCAACAGTTGTAGGAACCATTATATTAATTTATAAAAACCGGTCATAGTACCATCACTTTTAAAACTGTACCCAGAGGAATAAATAAAGAGGAGCCATGAAGAGTGTTTTATTTTCGTTCGTACTTTGAGTCCAAACCATGTCAAATCACAGACTTCGGAATGTAATCATTTTTTTTATTAACGTCCCCAATCTGTAACTACAAGAACAAAAGTCTGATCAGAAACCAGAAGCTGTTTCTGTCAGTCAGGAGACACTTTACTTTACATTTAATACAAACTATTAAAAAAATACATTTGACTCCTGACCTTGTGGAGCGCCGATACGAAATAAAGAAATATATATATACACAGTATATATATATATATATATATATATATATATATATATATATATATATATATATATATATATATATATATATATAAATAATCAGTGGCAGGCCGTGGATGTTCTCACGAGGATGCAGTGAATCAGCTGTTCACTACTCAATTTGGTGAGCAGTTCATTTCTTCCGGAAAGTGATGTCACATTGAAGCAAAGCATCAGAACGGCGTCTCGTCCGCTTCCTGTGTCTCTACGAAGCGTTCAGGTGCCATCCAGTGAAAGAGAACGTAAGCTGGACAGAGATTGAGTCTCTCTCTCTCTCTCTCTCTCTCACAAGACGAAAAGGTTGTGGTTGCACCACAGTGACAGAAGCTCTGTGTGTGTGTGTGTGTGTGTGTGTGTGTGTGTGTGTGGGATGTCTTCACCGTCTGTAATTAACTTCAAAAGTACCACTTGTCCTCACAGCGTATTTTAAATAAACGGCGTCATCGTCTGGAGAAGCTTCTTTCTGAGAAACATTTCATTTCCTGTAAACCAGTTGATGAGGCGTCAGAGCAGAGGAGGAAGAGTTATGCGTTCCTCTCGTCCACTTCTGCTTCTCTGGGTTGCATCACAGCTCTGTTTCTTCCCCGGTTTCACTCGCTGGTTACTTATTCCTTTCAGAGAGTTTCCAACTAAAAATACAACCAGCAGCACTGATGAAGAGGAGGATGATGAAGACGAAGTGCATTGTTCAAATAGTTTCCCATGACACATGCTGAGCCACATGGAGGAATCTTTACAGTTTACAAAAGTTAAGAAATGCAATCAACACAATTTAGAAGTTTAACGCAAGACAAGAGTGTGTGTGTGTGTGTGTGTAGTGATGTATACTTTCGTGTCGAGGCTTCGAAGCGCGTGTCGAGTAATCTCAGTAGATTTTGGTGAAGCGCGTACCGAGGCTCGTGTGGATAACGTATGTGGTGACGTTCGAGGCCTCGCGAGCCGGCCGTACCACGTGACTGATTCAGAAACCAGTTCGTTGGTTTGCCGTGCGATTGGAAATATAAGAGGCAGCGAAACTCAATGGATTCTGTAACCAGCTTCATCTGTGCCTGTGAAAGGTGTTTTATAAAGCAGGTGAACTTGTCTCAAAAAGACCAGCACTGTGGGAAAGTTATATTTTTATGAAACAATAATAAAACGTTGTACCTAGGTGACGAGCAACAGGTGGACACAATGAGGGCAGCACAGGTGCAGGGAATCCACAATCAGGAACCAGGTAGACAGACAATCCCAGACAATCACCAGGGCAGGAAGTGCAGAGACACAGGGGACACAAGACTACAAAATAAAACAGGAACCAAAACTCAACCCATGACAAACGGCATAGTATAGAGTCATTGGGAGTTCTCCCATACCAGATGATCACTGTGTTCTAAAGTCCATGTGTCATGCATCCTTACCCTTCATCCTGAAGGTGTTTGCTCTCCGCTTGATGACACACTTCTCCTTTGTACTTCTTCTTATTAGTTGACCCCTCCGGGTATCTGCTATGGACCTTGAAATCCAACACTTGTTGGACAATAGTGGGATCCATACTAATAAATATATGTCCCTCACTGTCTCTGTCTCTATATCTAAATGGATATCTTTATTTCTATATCTAAATGTATATCTTTATTTCTATATCTAAATGTATATCTTTATTTCTATATCTAAATGTATATCTGTCGCTGTCTCCTCTCTCCTCATCTCTCTCCTCACAAATCCACAAATTAGTGCCTTTTTACACCACTTTATATACCATGCCCTAATTTAAAATGCAGACACCTGATGCACCAAGTTATTAATTAATGGTTCTCACCTGTGAATGATATAACTTTGATAGTTGAAGCGAGAACACAGACAGACAGACTTCAGGCTGCTGTCCCACTCCAACACTGTGATGAACCAGTATGAGTCCCACTCCAACACTGTGGTGAACCAGTATGAGTCCCACTCCAACACTGTGAAGAACCAGTATGAGTCCCACTCCAACACTGTGATGAACCAGTATGAGTCCCACTCCAACACTGTGGTGAACCAGTATGAGTCCCACTCCAACACTGTGAAGAACCAGTATGAGTCCCACTCCAACACTGTGATGAACCAGTATGAGTCCCACTCCAACACTGGTGAACCAGTATGAGTCCCACTCCAACACTGTGATGAACCAGTATGAGTCTCACTCCAACACTGTGGTGAACCAGTATGAGTCCCACTCTAACACTGTGGTGAACCAGTATGAACCTGCAGCTCTCAGTCCAGAGAGCTGATCATGTGTTATGACTTTATG
Organism: Clinocottus analis; assembly: GCF_023055335.1. Taxonomy (NCBI): domain Eukaryota; kingdom Metazoa; phylum Chordata; class Actinopteri; order Perciformes; family Cottidae; genus Clinocottus; species Clinocottus analis. Next base: position 20,619,481 of record NW_027176240.1, on the reverse strand, counting down.
ATCATGTTAAATATTAACCCTCAGCTTCTTCCTGCCTCCTCTGAGCCACTGGAACCAAGCTAAGGACATGAAGCTCCTCCTCCCTGAAGCATCACCTCCACACGGTGCTGGGCGTGAACAGAGGACATGACTTCACCTGCACAGGTGTGAATGAAGCCAGCAGGAAGCTTCATGTGTCCACCTGCTGGAGGTCAGACCCATCAGTGCTCTGCTGCATTTAAAGCAGCGGTCCACAACCTTTTTTGTGCCAGACAATATTTTCACGGACCGGCCTCCACAGTGTGGGCGATAAATACAACGTAATAAATATGACGTAATAAAAAGACCTTTATGTCCAGTCTCCTGCTTCACAAAGACAGGATGTTGAAAATGGAGGCAGGGTTTTCAGAGTTTTTTTGGTGATCTCAAGGATCTTCCTTGAGATCTTCCTTGATTTTAATCCAGAACACCAAGTTGAAACAGACTTTAAAGTTTCATTTTTGGGGTAACTATTGTGTAACGTTGTTACGTCTGAGGTTACGTGCAGACGGATGTATCCGGCCTTTTTTCAAAATAAAACTTTTTCCTGACCTTGATTTTTTTTTCTTCTCTCATTCATTCTTTCTCGGCAGCCCGGTAGCAAGGGACCTCGGACCGGCCGGTGGTTGGAGACCACTGCTTTAAAGCACCAATATGAAGCTGCTGCCTGCATGTGTTTGTTTCAGTGATGACATGCAGTCATTCAGACAGAGGAGACTTTTACATGAGCTCACAGCTTCATTCTGACATGAACCTTTATGTAAAGAGACTCAATGAGAGAGAACTCTTCATTCATATTTCTACGTATATACATAAGAGTGTGATAACTGTCTCTGTGTGTGTGCTGTACATCTTGTATCCAGCAGGGGGCGATGTTGAGCTTTATTTTGACACGAGAGTGATTTGCTGACTCAACGCTGTGATCCTCATTCTGAGGCTAAACCAACGGGAGACACACACGCGCACACAAACACACACACACACACATACACATACACACACAAACACACCACACACACACACACACATAGTCTGAGTCTGAAACAATGAATCGTCCCACAGACTTGAATCACATGACATCTATTGTACTTCTGGCATATGGACACACACGGACACACAAACGCACACACAGACACACACACACACACACTCACAAAACAGGAAGTTGTCAAGCGACATATTTGGACTGTAAAGTTTGAATTTGGGAACCACAGCTTTGTTTTAGGTTTGAGGAAATAATTACTGTCTCTCAGCCGGCTTTGTGTGTGTGTGTGTGTGTGTTTTAGTTTTATTATCATGATTATTATCTTCATGTAAATGCATACATCCACATGTACAGACCATAAAGACGTGTTCTATGTTCTCCACATGTACAGACCATAAAGACTTGTTCTACGTTCTCCACATGTACAGACCATAAAGACTTGTTCTACGGGGCTGATATTTGTACCTTGTTGTGAAGTTGTTAAAGAAACACTGTGTAAGTGGTTGTTGTCCTGCTGCTGTGGTACTTTTTGAGTCAGACTGTTCCTCTTTCCTTCCAGCTCGCTCAGCATTAATGGACGCACTGGTTCCAGTATCTCGTGACGGCCCCTCCCTTCCAGCTTCACTTTAGTTTAACTTTGGGAGCTTGTGTGTTGCAGCTGCTTCTTCTCCGCGTCTGAAGGTTCAAAGATCACGTGAGTTCTATTTTAAGTTATTTTGGATTAAAGAACAGAACAGAAATTTATGAGCCTGTTATTTAGAATCAGGACTATTTAGACTACAGTCAAATATAATACTTGTACTGTGTACTTCCTGTGTCATGTCAGAGCAGAAGATAACTAATGTGTGATGTCTCCCAGCAGGTGCTGGTGTTGGTGTGAAGGTGTGGACTCTGCTATGAGTCAGTGTGAGGACAGAGAGGAGGGAGTCCCTCCCTCTAAAAGCAGTCTGTGTGGGGAACATGACAGCCAGACCAGAGCTCAGAGGTGAGAGGACCATCTCTAACTGTCCAGGACTCTTCTCATGTCACAAAGTCTTTGACTCACTGACTCTGCTTCTACATGTGAGCAGGATCCACCAGAGACCAGACTGTCCTGGACCTGAACCTGGACCTGGACCCAGCTGTGTGTCCATGAAGAGTGATCGGTCTCAAGGTCGTCTGATTTACTTCAAAGATGGAGGCCGTTCTTGTGACCCAGAGTAAGTTCTTAAACAGATGAAACAGATGACTAACTGTTCTGATTCTCAGTTATGAAACACAGAATTAGTCGTTTATCATTTACAGTGTTTTTTTCATGATGATCAATCATGACAAAATATTGAACTAACTGCTCTGTCGGTGTTTGTATATGAATCATTAACTGTAAACAGTCTCTGGTGCAAACACAATGTGAGTTTATTCCTCAACAGAGTCGAGCAGGAGAGATTTTTAGATAGTTGTAGATTTCTTAAGACAGATGACTGGAACGACCTCAAAAAGTCTTTAGAACAACTCCAGGGATTTGGGGACAAGCTGCAGGGGTTCTTTGTCTACATTCAGAGGTCTTGGAACAAGTTATAAAACTATGCAGACTAGTGTCAGATGTCTGTCAGAAGTCTGGAGGCAGAATGTTTGATGAAGAGTTTCCTGTTGGAGGGTTGTCCTCATGAATCCGTTTTTTTTTTGGTAACAAGGCTTTATTGTTGAGACTTGCTAAGATTTAACCTGACTCCAGTAGTTTTAGTTATTGTGTCTCATTCTAACAACTAGTTATTCAAATAAAAATGAGTCACAACACAGTGTCTCCTTTAGCATTAACTACAAGTGTTAATGAAAATAACATCACTTTTACTGTCCAATAAATCCAGTGGAAGCAGAAAAATACATCTTGTATCTTCAGAAATCCTTTATGTTCATTAAATCTCAGTGTTTCTATCAGTTCACAGCGGCAGAGAGAAAAGTCCCCTGAACCCAGCTGTGTGTCCATGAAGAGTGATCAGTCTAAAGGTGGTTGGATGAACTTCAGAGATGAACAACGTTCTTATGACCCAGAGTAAGTTCTTAAAACAGATGAAACAAGATGACTAACTGTCACACAGATGGTCGTCCTTCATCTCCAGTCTTTTGCATCTGGTTTATAAAATGATGAATCATGACACAACACAACATCTTTAACTTATTGTTGTGTTTGTGTTGTAATATCATGAACAATAAACAGTCTGTGGTGCAGACACAATGTGAGCTGATGGTTCATGACTCCTCCACAGAGAGGACCAGGAGAGCTCAGAGGTTCCCAGAGGTCCATCTGCCCAGCAGCATCAAACACACCTGGACTCCATATTTATGGTCTGTACCTGTACAACTACTTTTACATGTCTTCTGTTCACCATCATCTCCACGCTGCACTCTTTAGACCAGTGGGTTGTCAGTCTGTCCAACACGGATCTGATGTTTGCTTCCATGGTTTTAGTTTGTCATTCAGAGAATATTCTGTTCCAGCTGCTGGAGGAGAACATCCTCACTTTTGTGAAGGACGAGCTGAAGAAGATCCAGAAGGTTCTGAGTTCAGATTACCCAGAATGCTTAGAGAGTCAGAGTGAGGATAAGGACGTGTTGGATGGTGAGGATGAAGAACAGAGGAGGAGCAGCAGAGAAGCATTTCAGAAGATCTCACTGCACTTCCTGAGGAGCATGAAGCAGGAGGAGCTGGCTGACTGTCTGCAGAGCAGTAAGAGGATTTCTCTAAAGATTTAACATGCTGGGTGAATGGAACGTTTACTGATGTCTCAAGAGATGGACCAGAATATATTCATACTCATTCTTTGAGGAAATGACATGTTAAAAATATATTCTTTGACTCATTAATCTTCTTTGTTGTGTGTTCATTCAGGACTTCTTGCTGCAGTTTGTCAGCGTGAACTCAAATCTAACCTGAAGAAGAAGTTCCAGTGTGTGTTTGAGGGGATCGCTAAAGCAGGAAACCCAACCCTTCTGAACCAGATCTACACAGAGCTCTACATCACAGAGGGAGGGACTGCAGAGGTCAACAATGAACATGAGGTCAGACAGATTGAAACAGCATCCAGGAAACCACACAGACCAGAAACCACCATCAGACAAGAAGACCTCTTTAAAGCCTCACCTGGAGGAGAGGAACCAATCAGAACAGTGATGACAAAGGGAGTGGCTGGCATCGGGAAAACAGTCTTAACACAGAAGTTCACTCTGGACTGGGCTGAAGACAAAGCCAACCAGCACATCCAGTTCATGTTTCCGTTCACGTTCAGAGAGCTGAATGTGCTGAAAGAGAAGAAGTTCAGCTTGGTGGAACTTGTTCATCACTTCTTCTCTGAAACCAAAGAAGCAGGAATCTGCAGGTTTGAAGAGTTCCCGGTTGTGTTCATCTTTGACGGTCTGGATGAGTGTCGACTTCCTCTGAACTTCCACAACAATGAGGTCCTGACTGACGTCACAGAGTCCACCTCAGTGGATGTGCTGCTGACAAACCTTATCAGGGGGAAGCTGCTTCCCTCTGCTCGCCTCTGGATAACCACACGACCTGCAGCAGCCAATCAGATCCCTCCTGACTATGTTGACCTATTGACAGAGATCAGAGGGTTCACTGACCCACAGAAGAAGGACTACTTCATGAAGAGGTTCAGAGATGAGGAGCAGTCTGGCAGGATCATCTCCCACATCAAGACCTCACGAAGCCTCCACATCATGTGCCACATCCCAGTCTTCTGCTGGATCACTGCTTCAGTTCTGGAGGACGTGTTGAAGACCACCGATGGAGGACAGCTGCCCAAGACCCTGACTGAGATGTATATCCATTTCCTGGTGGTTCAGGCCAAAGTGAAGAAGGTTAAGTATGATGGAGGAGCTGAGACAGATCCACACTGGAGTCCAGAGAGCAGGAAGATGATCGAGTCTCTGGGAAAACTAGCTTTTGATCAGCTGCAGAAAGGGAACCTGATCTTCTATGAATCCGACCTGACAGAGTGTGACATCGATATCAGAGCAGCCTCAGTGTACTCAGGAGTGTTCACACAGATCTTTAGAGAGGAGAAAGGACTGTACCAGGACAAGGTCTTCTGCTTCATCCATCTGAGTGTTCAGGAGTTTCTGGCTGCTCTTCATGTCCATCTGACCTTCATCGACTCTGGTGTCAACCTGCTGGCAGAAGAACAAACAACCTCTCTTTGGTCCAAAGTCTTTAGAGACAAATCGGATCCAATACATCTCTACCAGAGTGCTGTGGACAAGGCCTTACAGAGTCCTAATGGACACCTGGACTTGTTCCTCCGTTTCCTCCTGGGTCTTTCACTGGAGACCAATCAGAAACTCCTACGAGGTCTGCTGACACAGACAGGAAGTAGCTCATGGACCAATCAGAAAACAGTCCAGTTCATCAAGAAGAAGATCAGTGAGGAAGTGTCTCCAGAGAAAAGCATCAACCTGTTCCACTGTCTGAATGAACTGAATGATGGTTCTCTAGTGGAGGAGATCCAACAGTCCCTGAGGTCAGGACGTCTCTCCACAGGTGAACTGTCTCCTGCTCAGTGGTCAGCTCTGGTCTTCATCTTACTGTCATCAGGAGAAGATCTGGAGGTGTTTGACCTGAAGAAATACTTTGCTTCAGAGGAGGCTCTACTGAGGCTGCTGCCAGTGGTCAAAGCCTCTAACAAAGCTGTGTAGGTGGAGACATTATGGATACATTGATATTACTACAAGTGTTTGATATTTTACTTTAATTAAACATTTTGTTTGTATTAATCCCTGTTCCTTCCCTAGACTGAGTGGATGTAACCTCTCAAAGAGAAGCTGTGGAGCTCTGTCCTCAGTCCTCAGCTCCCAGTCCTCTAGTCTGAAACAGCTGAACCTGAGTAACAACAACCTGCAGGATTCAGGAGTGAAGCTTCTCTCTGCTGGACTGGAGAGTCCACACTGTACACTGGAGACTCTCAGGTCAGGATCAGATGATTTACCACAAAGATGATGAAGTGGTCTAGGTGTCTGATATACTGAGTTCATGCTGCTGTTCCCAACATGTTGCTGTGGAGAACAATGTCTACTCGTGTCTCTGTGATATGCTTTTGGACATAATGCTGTGAACTGAATGCTGAACTGGCCACTATCCTGCTGGGGTCAAAGTGTTGGAGGTCTTGTTCAACCATCATGAACATCCTTTGGCCTTCCTGCTTTCATGGAACCAGGACGCTTTAACCCACTAAAATCGACCTACATGGGGCTGTGTATTTTCAGTGTTTACGTTTTTTAAATATTAATATCTTCTCGAAAATAGGGCCGCGACTGTTAGATCCGCGAGACTCTGCAGTTTCCGGCCCCGTCCTCCTTGTGGTCTAACGTGGCTCACAGGAGCTGACAGAGCTGCTGGCCTCTATGTCGAGCTCCGCCTGTCACCGTGATTGGTCAATTCAGGTGTCCGTCGACATTTTGTGTGAAACTACCAAAACTCAGGAAATCTCTAAAGACCTACCCATCCACCAATGCTGCAAAGATCCACTGGTTTTTGTTCGGATAGACAACACACTACCACTTAAGAAAAAAAAGTGCTTTCTTGAATGTACTAAAAAACACAGAGAGCATCTGCTCCGCTCATCTGTTCACTTTTACTCTGTGAGGCCTCACGCGACGTTGTGCTGGTAAACAGTACATAGTACACACATGTATACAGAGTACATAGTACACACATGTATACAGAGTACATAGTACACACATGTATACAGAGTACATAGTACAGATATTTACAGAGTACATAGTACACACATATATACAGAGTGCATAGTACACACATGTACATACAGAGTACATAGTCCACACATATATACAGAGTACATAGTACACACATATATACAGAGTACATATGTTGTTCCTGTTTTTTTTACTTTTCTTGTCAAAATGAAACTAAAACATGCATTTTGTGGAAACATAGTAAACAGTTTGTTTTTCTATAGTACATATTTTGACTTAAATATATACTACATATTTAGTTTGAAAACAAAAACTCTTGTAATTGCAAGCAAGTCATAATCCACCAGCAAGCTCGCTTTTTGGCTGATCTGCAACCAAGTGGACATGTCATGTTGTTAAAGTGGGCGGTGGTCTTCTGCCCTGACGAGAGCGAGAGACCTGGATGCGCGCGCAGTCTGGGGCCAACCTCGGGCTGGCCCTCCCGGAAGTCTTTTTTAAGGCGCTGATTGGATAAATTATCTATCCATCCATGTCTCTCATTTATTTCTTTGATCAGTGATTGGCTGAACTGCTTCTTACACCAGCGTTTTTGGGGCCAAATTGATCTGGCCCCACGACGCGCGCGAGCAGCAGAGACGTGCACTGGAGCAGCTGAGCAGAGAGGACAAGCAGGAAAAGCAGATTTTTTGAGCAGATATCCTTTTTTATAAATATTACCAGATATATTTCTTAGCTCAAGATACTAATATTGACAATTTGTATTATTAATTACTATTTTTATTTTTATAATTTATATATATATATATATATATATATATATACACACATACATATATGTATGTATATGTGCCCTCTCTTGACCAGCCACCACTGGTCCCATCGTATCTCAGTCCCTCTCATGTTGATGAAAGTAGTGACAGACCACATTACTACTCAAAAAACAATGATACAAATGTGTTTTTTGACATTTACATGTATCTACCATTTTATTCATATATTTCACTGCTTTTGAGAACCTAAAAACCTGAGGACCTGAGTAAAGTTATGTTTTCTCAAGAGATATGAAGAATTTCAAAAATCAAGATTACATTTTCCAGCTTTAGTCATATTTTCTCTTGACACTTTTGCCTTATGGCAATAGTTCCTCATTATATAAAGAGATGAGATGTAACAGATGGGTATGTAACACATATGCAATTGCATTTAAAAGGTGAATTTAAGAAATTATGTAAACTTGAGAAAATTACCTTTAGCTTCTACTGCACTGGAAGAACTGATTTCACTGGAATCAGGATTTAAATGTGTTTACAGTGACATGATTTTAACAAAATGTCTGTTTACAAAAGAAGAAGAAACCAAAATGAAAGCCACTCATGTTGATGATGAAAATAATGATTCATTGTGTATCGATATAATAAACTCTGTGTGTTGTTTTGTGTGTTTGCAGGCTGTCATGGTGTGAGATCACAGAGGAAGGCTGTTCTTCTCTGGGATCAGCTCTGAAGTCAAACCCCTCCAGTCTGAGAGAACTGGATCTGAGCTCCAACAAGCTGCAGGATTCAGGAGTGAAGCTGCTGAGTGGTTTTCTGGAGAGTCCACATTGTAGACTGGAGACTCTGAGGTGGGTTCACTGTCTGCTGCTAGTGTAGCACCTTCATGTTTAATCAATAACTCTATTGATTTATCTACGTATTGATCAGTGAAGTGTTACATGTTCTGGTAATATGTTCCACTTCACATCAGCTGCCTCGTTGTCTTCATGTCGTCCTCTACAATCATGACATGTACAACTTGTCTGGCTTCATGCTGTTGGATGGATTACTGAACAGGACTAAAGGGCCCAGACCCAGGGGCCCAAAGTGTCAGGGCCCAAAATGTCATTGGACCCTGTTCTTTATCTACAAAATGTCACTCAGAAAGACACAAAGAGACTCAAAGTATTGATGAGAATACTATGTATACTAAATTTGATAAATATTATAAATACTATGAATACTATACCCTGAAGTCAATATTTATCATAAAAGTGTAATTTAATGACATGTAAAGAACCAAACCTTTAATTAATTTTTAATCCAATATTTTATCATTTCTTTAAAGAGCATTTGGCATTTTTAAATAACTTTTTCACATGTTTTGATCTGCTCTGAATAATCTGGATCAATACTGATCAATACATTTAGTAACAGAAGTGTAAAAGTTATAGAAAGCATCATCATTTCACATCTTTAACAACCTGTTGTGCTCCAGGTTCATGTGAACATTTGCTGTGATGAGTTTGTCCTCAACGTGAATATGATATTGAAACAAGTCATGAACTCTCCTCCGTGAGCTGCTTCTACACGTCTGCTGCCAGCTGCAGGAAACCTTGTGAAGTGGAGTTCCACATTTACAACATGACACATCTGATGGATTATGAACAGATTGTTTCTCTTCATATTTCTTCTTGATGCAGATTGAGTTCCTGCAGCTTGACAGAGGTCAGCTGTTCTTCTCTCAGCTCTGAAGTCTGAAGTGCTCTGAAGTCATCTACTGCATCCCAGTTCATGCTGCTGTTCCCAACATGTTGCTGTGGAGAACAATGTCTACTAGTGTCTCTGTGATATGCTTTACGACATAATGCTGTGAACTGAATGCTGAACTGGCCACTATCCTGCTGGGATCAAAGTGTTGGAGGTCTTGTCCAACCAACATGAACATCCTTTGGCCCTCCTGCTTTCAGGGAACCAGGACGCTTTAAGTCCTGCTTTTAGTTTGTTAGAGCTTCTACTGCACTGGAAGAACTGGTTTCACTGGAATCAGGATTTAAATGTGTTTACAGTGACATGATTTTAACTAAATGTCTGTTTACCAAAGAAGAAGAAACCAAAATGAAAGCCACTCATATTGATGATGAAAATAATGATTCATTGTGTATCAATATAATAAACTCTGTGTGTTGTTTTGTGTGTTTGCAGGCTGTCATGGTGTGAGATCACAGAGGAAGGCTGTTCTTCTCTGGGATCAGCTCTTAAGTCAAACCCCTCCAGTCTGAGAAAACTGGATCTCAGCGTCAACAAGCTGCAGGATTCAGGAGTGAAGCTTCTCTCTGCTGGACTGGAGAGTCCACACTGTACACTGGAGACTCTCAGGTCAGGATCAGATGATTTACCACAAAGATGACAAAGTAGTCTAATAATGGTGTGTTCACACCGTACGCGTCAAGGTTTCAATGCACGCCGAGCTTACATGCAAAGCGTGCAGCACATCGGACACGTTGAAGCAGCACGAACAACTTGATGGTCACGGGGCGAACTCTGATCAACTCGCGAGGTGTCGACTCGCGAGTTGAAATTTCCCAACTCTGGCAGAAAAACGCGTGAGTCATAGTTGCGTCAGCCAATCAGCGTTGAGATGGTCCGCTCGTCACCGCCGTCCTGCCGGAGCTGAGTAAAACTGCTGCTGGTCCTTCGGAAGAAGATGATAGCGACTGCATTCAGGCTGTTGTGAGACTACGGATATTATTATGAACCCAGACACCATGGAGTTTATGTTCACACGTTTTTGTGACTTCCACAACAAGTATAAAGCAGATCTATAGTCTATAACAAAAGAGATCTTTTCATATAGAAAAGCGGGGCCCCTCTGTGGCGCTGCAGTTAGTCATGCTGCTTTTGGTGTGAACACTTTTTCTCGCCGCGCATCGAAAAAAATGTTGACGCGGGTCGAGAACATTTTTGACGTGTTCGGTGTGAACGCACAATAAGTGTCTGATCTACTGAGTTCATGCTGCTGTTCCCAACATGTTGCTGTGGAGAACAATGTCTACTAGTGTCTCTGTGATATGCTTTACGACATAATGCTGTGAACTGAATGCTGAACTGGCCACTATCCTGCTGGGATCAAAGTGTTGGAGGTCTTGTTCAACCAACATGAACATCCTTTGGCCCTCCTGCTTTCAGGGAACCAGGACGCTTTAAGTCCTGCTTTTAGTTTGTTAGAGCTTCTACTGCACTGGAAGAACTGGTTTCACTGGAATCAGGATTTAAATGTGTTTACAGTGACATGATTTTAACAAAATGTCTGTTTACAAAAGAAGATGTAACCAAAATGAAAGCCACTCATGTTGATGATGAAAATAATGATTCATTGTGTATCAATATAATAAACTCTGTGTGTTGTTTTGTGTGTTTGCAGGCTGTCATGGTGTGAGATCACAGAGGAAGGCTGTTCTTCTCTGGGATCAGCTCTGAAGTCAAACCCCTCCAGTCTGAGAGAACTGGATCTGAGCCTCAACAAGCTGCAGGATTCAGGAGTGAAGCTGCTGAGTGGTTTTCTGGAGAGTCCACATTGTAGACTGGAGACTCTGAGGTGGGTTCACTGTCTGCTGCTAGTGTAGCACCTTCATGTTTAATCAATAACTCTATTGATTTATCTACGTATTGATCAGTGAAGTGTTACATGTTCTGGTAATATGTTCCACTTCACATCAGCTGCCTCGTTGTCTTCATGTCGTCCTCTACAATCGTGACATGTACAACTTGTCTGGCTTCATGCTGTTGGATGGATTACTGAACAGGACTAAAGGGCCCAGACCCAGGAGCCCAAAGTGTCAGGGCCCAAAGTGTCAGGGCCATGTTCTTTATCTACAAAATGTCACTCAAAGAGACTGAAAAAGACTCAGAGTATTGATGGGGATACTATACTAAACTTGATGAATATTATATATACTATCAATAATATACCCTGAAGTCAATGTTTATCATAAAAAGTATAATTTAATTACATTCATGATGAAAATAATGATCCATTGTGTATCGATATAATAAACTCTGTGTGTTGTTTTGTGTGTTTGCAGTCTGTCACGCTGTGAGATCACAGAGGAAGGCTGTTCTTCTCTGGGATCAGCTCTGAAGTCAAACCCCTCCAGTCTGAGAGAACTGGATCTGAGATACAACAAGCTGCAGGATTCAGGAGTGAAGCTGCTGAGTGGTTTTCTGGAGAGTCCACATTGTAGACTGGAGACTCTGATGTAAGTAGAGGGTTGAGTCAGTCCATGCTGGTTTAGCACTATTGTACCAAATTTCTCAAGGAAGTGAAGCTGCATCAGCTGACGGCATCAGAGATGTTTAGAGACAGTGGTCCTCATTCATCAAACTATCAAACTATTGATCATCTTTGTCACAGCTCTGAGATCAGTCTGACTGAAGCTGCACATCACTGGCTCTCACTTCATAGAACCAGCATTACATTTAGTAACCTGATGTCTTACTGCTCAGGCTTTACCTCCATGGAGCCAATCATCAGTCACGGCTGAAATAACCACTAGTGCTGCTGTGTTCATGTTGAGGAAGTTCAGAGATCCAACGAAACCAAACTTCAACACGTCTGCTTCATGTGTGGCTCAGCGGTTAGCATGCCCGTCTTACAATCAGAGGGTCGGTGGTTCTATCCCCGGCTGTGCTTGTCCATGTCGTTGTGTCCTTAGCCCTACTTACTCCCTGTTGCTGTGTCTACGGTGTATTGAGCAAAATAAAAGCGTCAGCTTAATGACATGACATCATCTGGAGGCCGTATTTTCTGTTTCTAGCAAGACACATGTCTGCTGCTTTACTGCAGCTGTAAGAACCCAAAATACACAGATTCAGCTGTGATTTAATTACAATAAACAGATAAAAAATTAAGCAGAAATAACTACATACAAAAGTCTAAATTCATGCTTTTTCCACAAGACAAGAAAACAACTTTTAAAATGTTAGTTTTCGAAATGGAGTCTGGATCAAACAATGCTAAGCTAACATTGTAGCTGCTCCATTAACACTCATAATAATGTTATGAAGACGTAAATCCTGGACACTGATTCATCTCTTCTTCTTCTTCTTCTTCTCCTCCTCTCATCAGCTGGAAGTGATCATGGTGAGTCCTGGTGATCCAGAGAGCATCAGGAGACTGGAGACTGGTCCACCCCTCCAGCTGGTTTGGTTTAGTCTCCCACACAGCAGAAGACTTTTAAAGACTAAAGTCTGACCCCCTCTCACACATACAGACATTGGGCCTCATGTAACAACAGGTAAAACAGCTGTCATGTCACATCATTTTGTACAGATATTCATGTTCCCCAGAGGATGTCTTCATCCTGATGTTGTTCACCCTCAGACTTTTCCTTCTGGGCCAGAATGACGATAAAGTTTTAGTTATTTAAAAAAAAATTAGAAATGAGAACAAAAAAAAAAAGAGACCAAACAAAGTTCATGTCTGCTGCAGTGTCTTCTTTGATAAAACCACTAGGGGGCGACAAAGATAAACAATCTTTAAATTCTTTACACAGTGGCTCAAATGAACAAAAACACAAGTTTTGAGTTTGAGAGTTGTTTGAATGTATTTTGCTGTTTCTTATTGACCATTTGTGAAATTGTACATGTGCAATTGTTCAAGAAAAAAATTAAGTTTAGTCCACACTCACTATGTTTGTATTATCATAGAGTGGCAAGAGGCAGTGAAGGAAATATTCATATTATTTACTGACGTAAACGAACTTAAACAACACAAAATCTCTACATTGAAAATGCTGCATCAGTAAAAGTGTGTAAATATAATCTGGATATTGTTATTTAAGTATTAAAATGATAGAAATGTCCCCTAAATGGTGGTAAGAATGAGATAAATACAATTGTTTAAATTGTAAAAACTTAAAATAAAATGATTGAAAGAAATGTCTCCTGTGACTGTTCATCTGATAATCCCCCGTGAGGCTGTGACTCGTCTCAACCCTTATAAAGTGAGTACGTATAACGTCTACAATCTCGCTGCCTATGTTGAACTCACATTGTAGACACACTGCAAAGTCTTCAACCAGAGTTCTTACCTTAAGTTCCTCTGGCAGCGTCGGTCCTCACCTCAGTGTCACACTGCTTCAGGACGGGGAGAAGGTTAGATTGATAAAGAACTGGAGTCTGTAGTTTTATTTACAGCTTACTAAATGATAAGACTGTGGTTTTATTTCAGTTTTATACTTTTCTTCTATAAATCAGCAACACGTTCAATTCAATGAAACAGTTACATACAAAACGTTTGTTTATGGATATTCTACATATGTGGTCCTCACGTCAAGATTGATGCTCTGAAGGTCGAGGAGCTTGATGCTCTGAAGGTCTCTACCTTCAGAAGACAGCGACAGGGTTTGGGGAGATACACATGTTGACATTTTGACCCAAGGACAAGGGGAGGATGTGGAAACACATGAAACCGTGACCCTGGGATGGAGATGTGTGTGACGCTGCTTGTAACACTGGGGGTGATAACTACATGAAATAAAACGCATAACTTGCATTAATTTGTAGATGTTCTGTGACATTGGCTAGCTGGCACAGCGCTATAGCTAAAGAGCTGACATGCTAGCCAGCTGGAAAGATGCTAGCGCTGGTTAGCCACAATAGCTCCAAATCCATCCATCCATTATCCATTATCTGATCCCAGCTGGCATGAGGCGAAGGCAGAGTACACCCCAGTCCATCACAGGGCAGACATAGAGACAGACAACCATTCACGCTCACATTCACACCTACGGTCAATTTAGAGTCCAATTAACCTAAGCTGCATGTCTTTGACTGTGGGAGGAAGCCGGAGAACCCGGGGAGAACCCACGCTGGCGCCGAATCAACAAACACAAAGGATTAAAGCCTGTGGAGCTTCTTTGTACCAGAAATTCGCGGAGTGTTAAACTTAATAAGTAGCTCAGCCAGAAATGGAAAATAAGTTCACACGGTGAATTAAAAAAAATGTAACGACGCGCCCAGTGGCAAACGGCTGCAACTAATGGCCAAAAACGAGATTTGGGAAAATTCATTTATCCATCCACTTCTGTGTCTTTGTGTCATTATAGCAACAGTCAGACATGAGTCTAAAAGAGGACGACTGATCATCAAATCATATTTTTCTTTTTTACTCATTCAAAGTTAAAAGGTTTCATGGTTGTTTTTTTACTGAACAATCCTCAACATTTAAATCAACATAATACAATAAATCCTAAATAATCAGAACAGTAATAATTAGTATCAATAGTTTAGCTTGTAGCGAGTGTGACGACCCTCTCTGCCACTGGCCGTTGTCCTGCAGGTGTGCAGGTGGGCGTGGCCGACAGGGTCGTCAGGAGAGTGGGGACACCTGGCGCTCGTTAGGGTCAACGAGGTGAAGGGCTCCAGGTTGAGTGTTCTCTCTCTCTCTGCTACAACAACAACTTGTGTGTCTCCTCCTCTCAGGCTGGAGTCTACATGAGTGAACCGGCCCCTGAGTCTTCTAAAGCTGTGGCTTTGATCAGGACGACCTTTGTGACGTCACAGTGTTCCAGCAAATGTGAACGAGTGTTGACAGTAAATTGTGTGTCCGGTTTATTAGAAAAGATGGAGGTTATCCACTTAATACATTCATATAATGCATAAAGTACTACGAGCCTGTGAAAGATAGAAGTTGTCTGCTCACCAGGTAATTCTCATTACTCACAGAAGTCCAGTGATCCTGTCAGCGCCACATGATCCGTAGCAGACAAGTCATTTTCCGTTTTGTTCTTTTCAGCTTTATACAGCGCGTGGATTTGTGTCATGATTGTGTGTCTTTGCGGTGCTTTGATGCTCGGGTCCCCCGTTGCCTCTCGCAACACTTTGGTGAACCTTCATCCTCAACAATATTAATGTAACTGTGCTGCTCAGCTTGTCTCAGGTAGACTTAGTGAGGGGTCTGTGTTGGTCAGTGAGGCTGGTTTGACGCATTGCTCTTGAACGCCCCTCGCCGACCAACATGCTGCGCGTTGAGATGTTGAGGCTGGTTGTGCTGGTGAAACAACAACGTCTTCCAGAGTGAACATCTGACATCTACGTCTGACTGCATTAGAGCGGAAATAGTTGAATTTCCGCTTTAATGGAAGCTCATTCTGCACGTGTTAAAAAAAATTATTGCATTAATCCTGTAATTTAATCATAATGCGTTATTTTTCACAGCTCTAATATATCTAGATAGTCCAGCTATTTAGCTATATTCAGCTATTTTATAATATACATATACAATATTTCAGCTTCAGGCTGTCAGCGTTCCGACACATTTTAAAATGTTGTCAATGTAATATCTAGATGGGGAACTTTATTACAACTGCCGACGCACAAAGGATGAGCAGAGGCATCGTTTGGCCAAAGTTGTGCTCACTCCGGAGGAGGCAAATCAAATATTTGAGCAGTTCCATGAGGTGCCATTGGAGCTCATTGTGGTGTGGAAAAAACCCTGGATGCCATTCTCCAACGGTACTGCAGGCCGGGCATGAAGGCAGACATCCAAAAATGGGTGAGTGTATTATTACTCCATTTGTCTAAGGAGCTTAAGAATTACATATTCAATATCAAAGTGTTGTAAAATTGTTTCCCTTTATTAGATTTCCCAGTATGATGCCTGCCAGAAAAAGAGGGCCTGCATTAAAGAGAAAATACGATCGAATCGGCCATAGCAGCCTGTGCCTGGAGAGGGCCGCGTCCAGCAGGTGAACAAGTAGAAGAACACGAGTGATAGATGGACTAAAACGAGAAAACTATCGGCTCAGCAACCAACAGATACCAGCACCAGGTAATCACATGCAAGCAGTGATTCAAGAGAGCAGTGTTGTTATAGAGCCTGTGGTTGTACCTCAGGACGTGTGTGGTGACATTCCTATTTCAATCAGTGACTTAGAGGACTTGTTTAGTGATGATACATGGTCGTTGGAAGGTCTGCTAACGGCTGAAGCAGCAGTAGTCAATCCAGAGTTTTTTTGACCCCGATACACCGTCTTCAGAAACAGACAACCAGGGTGTTGTTTGGTGAAAATAGTGAATTGAGGGGTCCTGGTAGTCATACATACGTTGGTACAGTCGAAGAGCTCTGGATGGTACAGGCCAACCATAGTGCATATATGAATGTACAGAATGGCTTTGTCCGTACATTGGTTGCACAACTCGGGAACATAATAATTGCAGACAACAACACAATAAAAGGCACAATTAGGGTACATAACTGCGGAGATTAACACCTTAAAAACACAATTTGGGGGCATCACTAGAGCCAATACTAATATACAGACATATATGGATGCACAGGATGTCGTCTTACATGGCCTAGGTACACTTTGAGCTGGCACAACGGGTAACTAGCAATAGAGTACCACACAGGGTTGTTTTTTGTTTGTCTTTGTTTCCACACACACACACACACACACACAAAATCACAGTAGTGTGCCAACATGGCTCCTCCCAGAAAAGATAGCAAATGATGAGATATTGGCAAAGAAAGACCGTTATCTGTACAACTGTAACAATGTGGGAAACAGTCTATATTTCGTTTGTCTGGAGCATTTTGTAAACCCAGACACACCTGAACATGAAAGCACAGCTGCAGCAGAACGTATTCAGCAAGCAGCAGGGTTTCACAACAGTCATAGGGTCTCATTCACCGACGTCGCAGCGTTTGAAAAATTGTTATCTGTAAAAATTGTAATATTCCACCACAACCCCAACCCCGCCTGCTGTATTTATACAATGACCACTACTATCTGATTTAAGGTAAACCTGTTTTTTTTCGGATCATCATATGTCTGCAACTTTTGCTCCCGTACCTATGAGACAATAATGGACCATAACTGTCCACAGCTATGCAATGTCTGTTATACGGGTGAATGCCTCACCATGCCCACCGACACACACAAGTGTGGTAAGTGTAATCACATATTTAAACCGCAGTATTGTCTTGTCCAACATACAAAGCTGTCCACAACAGAATCCCCTGTGATAGCATGAAGTATTGTGAGCTCTGTGGTCAAACATACAGGGTGACCAAAAAGCGCATGTCTGTAAACCACGTGTTTGTAGCCACTGTGGCGAACCACAAAGAGCAGAGCACACATGCTTCATTCAGCCTGTTGAGCAGAAAGCAACCGACACAAAGTACATCCTGTTTGATTTTGAGACTCGTTACCACAATAACAAACATGAAGCCAATTACATCTGTGCTATGGACATGGATGGGGACAGGTTTGAGTGCCCCAATACAAACTGTGTCGACACGTTTGTCAAACGCTACAGAAAGAAAAAATACAAGGGCTACACTTTCATAGCACACAATGCGTCTGGGGTTGATAACTACATACTGCTCGAGTATTTTGTCAAGAAACGTATCACATCACAAGTGACCATGAGGGGGAGCAGGGTCATTCTGATCTATGATACAAATCTCCAACAGAGGTGGATTGACTCCTTCAGCTTCCTTCCCATGAGTTTGGCTAAGACACCTGCAGCCCTGGGGTTTGCTGATTTGTCTAAAGGTTACTTTCCCCACAGGTTTAACACCAGAGCCCACGAGCAGTATGTTGGCAGCCACCCAGACCCCTCATCTTATGGGTACGACACAATGTCTGACAGCAACAAGGTCTCATTCGTGACCTGGTATGAGACCACCCGGGGTAAAACATTCAATCTCCAAAAGGAGCTCGGTGTGTATTGTACCAATGATGTCTAAGTACTACGCAGAGCGTGTACAAAGTATCGTGACAGCTTCATCGAGTGTACGTCTCTGGACCCCTTTGCATTCACAACACTAGCGTCTAGCTGCATGGGTGTGTTCAAAACAAAGTTTCTACCCAAAGACACTGTGGCGCTGACGTATGAAGGAGCGTACACGCAGCAGAACAAGACATATTCAGATGTGTTGATGGAATGGCTCTCATATGTTGCCCACACAGAATGTTGAAATCATACACGCTCTGAATCATGGTGAAAAGAAGGTGCGCTTGGATCCCAGAGAGGCCCTCCTTGGAGGTCGCACCAATGCTATGAAATTGTTCCATGAATTTCACCTTGAGACTGATGAGAAGATTAGATACTATATTTTACCCCTTTGTATCCCAATGTCCAGGCTAATAAGATGTATCCCACAGGTCATATTCACCGATTTTGAATCTATTGATAAATACTTTGGATTTATCAAATGCAGTGTTGCCTCCTAAAGGCTTATACCAGCCTGTATTGCCTTTCAGATGCCACGGTAAACTAATGTTCCCCCTGTGTCGTACATGTGCAGAGACTTTGAATCAGACAACTGCATGTACACACAGTGACCATGACAGAGCGCTCTCAGGTGTGTGCGTCTCCTTTGAGCTGGAGAAGGCTGTTGAAAAGGGGTACAGGGTCGTGTGCATTGATGGTGTGGCATTTTCCCGAGACAACTACACAGCTGTTTAGGGGTTACGTCAACACATTTCTCAAGTGTAAGCAGGAAGCATCGGGGTACCCAGGGCATATAACACCAGAGGCGCAGGCTAAATATGTTGCAGACTATCTTACAAGGAGGGCATTCAGCTCGATCCTGCTAAAATTCGGGTTAATAAAGCAGTGAGGAGCTGCAACAAACTACTCCTAAACTCGCTGTGGGGTCGCTTTAGCATGAGAGGTAATATGCCATCCTGTGAACTCACTGAGCCCTCCCAGTTTACTAAACTCATGTTCAGTGACGACTATGATGTGCGACAGTTCTGCTTTATCTCAGAGGATGTGGCTCTGGTTCAGTGGAAACATGCAGACGGCAGAGCGTCTCATGTTAAAGATGTAAATGTTTTTATCGGGGCCATGACAACAGCACATGCCAGAATGATGCTCTATGATGTGTTGGATACTTTGCAGGAAAGTGTGCTGTACTGTGATACCGACAGGATCGTCTTCACATCAAAGAGGGGTGAGGAGGTTCCACCATTAGGAGCGTATCGAGGTGATTTGACAGATGAGCTCAACATGCATTCAACACTGTTCAAAGCAAAACCTCCGTTAAATGTAAGGGCGTGACACTGAATGCTAAAAATGCCGCGCTCGTCACACCTCAAACCCTGGCTGGGTTCGTGCATGCATTTGTCACGAATCAACACAGTCCACCAGCCCCCATCATGACTGAAGCTGCAACCATCAAACGGGATAAAAAACACTTCCATCTAAAGAATGAAACAGTTGTGAAGAAGGTACGAGTAATGTATAACAAGCGTAGAGTGCTGCCTGATTATACCACCCTGCCTTATGGATATTAAGAGACTGGGTTTAATCCCCGACTTCAGCATCTATTTAGTCTGGTCGGCCCTTCAAATTCTGGAAAGACCTTTGTCAAAGATATTATTGTAAATTCAGAAAGTGTTATTTCACACAGTGTTGATAATATTGTATACATTTACTCATGCTGGCAACCAATGTATGACCAACTTCTTACAACAAGAGTTATTAACTTTGTCAACGGGTTACCCGTGTCTTTGTGCGATGACGATCCGTTACCGCCCCACAACAACAATTTACTAATAATCAATGACTTAATGAACGATGGCAGTGATAATTTAGAGGTTCAGAATGTATTCACCAAATATGTTTATCATAGAAACCTCAGTTTTATTTATCTTGTATAAAATGTGTTTATTCAGTGTAAGGCTGGTCAAACTATTAGTTTAAACACTAACTATCTAATTCTGTTTAAAAATCCACGCGATAAAGGGCAAATCATCTTATTGGCCAGACAAATGTTTCCGGGAAATACCAAATATTTTCGAGAGGCGTTTAATGATGCTACTAAGCCCGCCTACGGTTATCTAATCATCGACTACAAAGCCCTCACTCCTGAACATTTAAGGCTCAGAACAGCACTGCTGGCAGACCAGACAGTCATGCATCTCCCTAAAAACCTGAAAACCTAACGTCTCGCATGCACAGGAATTTGGCTCTGTTGGAAGCAATATATAAATCTCTACCTCGTGTGAGCAGGGTCATTGTGAGTAAAGCAAAACCGGACTTTATTAATGCACTGTGTGAAATTGCCCTTAATGTATTGAAAGGTAATATTCCATTGACTGACAAACAGTATGCACTCTTAAAGAAAAAGCGTATTATCCGCATAGTTGCTCATAAAAAGATCAAACTGACAAAGACACTCAACTAGACAGGCGGTTTCTTACTTCCTCTATTAGGGGCCGCTATTCCTTTCATACTCGGGCTTATCAACAGGGGGGATTGAAATGGAAATGGAATGGTTTTTGGCGCCACGACATCAGATTGAGGCTTTAAAGATGCAGCACACTCAACACGAGCAACCCACCAGTTCTATAAGACATACTGTGCAAAACGAGTTGGATAGAGCCATGACTGCGGTACTGGAACAGCCAGATACAGACATTTATGAAAAGGCCAAAAAATATGCCAGTATCTTGCAACGATACTTGGCTGTTGTACGACAGGGGCAGCGGGAGAAAAGTGTACTTACACTGTCGCTACCAAAGAGTGACTGTAGCGATGTGGTGGATATGGACCCTGAGGAGCCCGGCCTGGCCTACGATGAGCCCCGTAGCCTGAAGGGCAGTGTTCCAGGACCCCGAACTTCCAGGTCGTGCCGACGCCCGGTCTGGGCCGCCACTGTGCCAGCCCTAGACCCAGCCTCCGCCTCGCCACGTGAAAGCGACAGATATACATTGATATAGATACATATACATTTAGATATACATATAGATAGAGACAGCGAGAGACATACATTTATTAGTATGGATCCCACCATTGTCTGACAAGTTTTGGATTTTAAAGCGATGGCCGGAGGGGGCAACCAATAAGGAGAAGTACACCATTAAGCGGAGAGCAAACACCTTCAGGATGAAGGGTAAGGATGCATGGGTACATGGACTTTAGAACACAGTGATCATCTGGTATGGGAGAACTCCCAATGACTAATACTATGCCATTTCTACCAGATGGAGAAGTGTACTACCTCCGCAGGCGTAAAAGAAACGCACCGGATCACATGGCTAAGGTGGTCTCAACTGCAGAGGAGGCCAATCAACTTTGAGCAGTTTCACAGCAGTGAAATTGGTGGTCACTGTGGGAAAAAAAACAGCCACCATAGCTCGATAATACTGGCCTGGAATGGAAGAGGACAGTCGCAAGTGGGTGAGTTGTCTCTAAAGACAATGAAGTGTTGTACACATTCAGGGTCCAAAGTAGAGCACAAAGCAGTATGTGTGTAATTGTTATATTTGCTGAATGTGTATGCATTCAATCATACTCTAAATATTCAATATAACTTATTGGCCATACATCTGAAATGCTGTTTGTGTGTTTAGATCCTTCTAATACATTATAGTACTGTTGAGCAGGTGGTCATTTATGCTCAAATAAATAATATTTCTATCCTTGTGTGCAGGAATATGGTTGCTTCAAAGAGCGACTCTAACTCGTGTTCTCCTCCAAGACGCAGTCAGGGACCTTGAGCCAAGGAAGGTCCAGGTCCACGGGAAAGAAGAACCCCCCCTCCACCACACCCGTCCTCACTGTGGGCAGTCCATAAAGAACCAGTACCACTTCCAGCATAAGGGGGCTGTTCACTGTCCTACCATAGCAAGGTCAACTATGGAGGACTGGCTGAAGGACGCCCAGGACCACCGTTTGGCGTCTAAAGCATAAAACATTTAAAAATACAAAATGGTTTGTTGCACCCCACCAAATCTGTCACAAGTGTGGGAAGAGAAGGACCAGAGCCAATGGACACTCCATCTTCCACGCAGCCAGGGAGAGCTTCTGCCAGAAGTCTGACCCGCAAGGCAGGACAGTGGAGCAGTGATGGGTGGCGGGTGTACGGCACACAAAGAATTGGGTCCTTTCATTCCTGATGGGTGTCTGATGGGTGGCCGTCTGTTGCACTGTTGTACAACCATGTGGCGGCAAAGTGCATGCAGTTGTCCGCCTGTCACTTCGGCTTGTCACTACTCCCACTGGTTCTACCTGCCGTGCCCTGGTTCTCCCTGGCAGGGGTGCAAGGACGCATTTTGGCCACTAGGGGCCGCCTGAAGATTGGCATGCGTATATATGCGTGATGGAAGACTTTCACAAAGTGTATCAAAGTCTACCCACTCAGAAGCAGGGAAGCCAAAGAGGTTTCAAAATGTGTGCTGGATTTCTTTTACAAGTATGGTGTCCCAAAAATGATCTTGACTCACCGTGAAAAATAATGTGTCAATAAAGTATTAGTCCAAAAGTGGTATTCCTGTCTTTCTGGTCACATCAACAATGTAAAATTCACCATGGTATTCAAAATACATTATTCTTTTTATGCATCTTCTAGATCAACCACAACCTGTGTGACAAATTAGGCACCGCAAGAAGCCTCTGTGTTCATTACCACCCACAAATAAAATGGCTTGGTGGAAAAGCTGAATGGCAACATCAAGGGTAAAAAAAAAAAAAATAGACTTTTCTACTAAATGTATTTTGATAACACATGGAGAATGACTTATTTCCTTTTTTACAATTTAAGAGTTTTAAAGAAAATGAAGCAGGACCACCCTAGTGACTGGTGTAAATACATCCGGTCAACTGTATTTGGCCTCTGGACCACAAACAGTTGACCACTAAATATTCCCCCATATTTGATGAATGGGAGGGAGGCCCGTTACCCCTCTGAAATTGCAAACAAGTGACAGGCATGATTGCATTTTCCTGCACTATAAACTGCATGACAACCATGAAAACACACACCACACACACACACCTTGCCAATTGAGTTATATTTGTTTGTTTAATATACTTTATCCTCCTGAGACCGAGCCTATTCATTTGTGGCCTCTGTGGTGGACACGTTGGTTTTGCATCTCTCCTTTTACTCGGTTACCCTATCAATTCCTGCTATACTCTCAAGAGGACATCCTGGGCTTTACGGGTCCATTTGCCATTATTGGTTTATTTATTTTTATACTTCACATTACCATTATTGGTAAAACGTCATTTGTTAGTTTTTGATCTTCTACATTTGTCTGTCTTCACATGAGAATGAGCCAGTGGTCCCCAACAGTGGACATGCTGTAAAAAAAAATGTTTTTTCTCAAAGTCTAAATTCTAAGATGGGAAAAAAAAGGGTATGAAATCACACACAAAAATATGAGTTTGGAAGACACTATTCTCCCTCAGCTCCGAGGATATTCGCTATAACGTTGCAAACCAATAAAATCTGCAAATTACCCCGTACATAACTATGTCCATTTCATCAGTGGTCAACTCTTCCTTTGGCTCAGTGTTCGCAATGTGTTTAGTGTCTTTTCACAGTACGTTCGTCACTGTATATTCGTTCCAAAAGTACAATTGTTTGTCAAATTGCATCAGTGGTGTCTGACTGTAGCCTCGTGAAAAATCGCTAAATCATTTTAGACGTGTTTTAATATCCACCCGAGGTAACCAGTTGTTTTAGCTCAGCTAGACCAAGAAGTTCCCTGGACACAGACGGGATGTGACATCATGGGTAATATCCTAAATGACCCAAGTTGTTTTAAAAACAAAAATCGGTGGCTCAATCGGTTGAGCCAGTCTTCGGGTCTGTTGTCATTTTGCTCGACACGGAACATATCCAGGTCATTGCGATCTTTTTGTATTTTAATGTATATCGTCATACTTTGTTGTGACGCAGTGCTTACTTATACAATCGTGAGCGCCGCAATGGCTCACTTACAGTTGTAATGTTGATCAGTGTGCATTGTCCCTCTTAAACAAATAAAAATAAATGGATATGAAATGAAGATCTGCAGCAATATGTTTGTGAACGTGTGACGACTCTGGTGACCAGGCAGAAAACCGCTGCAGCTGTGGAGCGAACACAACACACGCAGGGAAACCAGTAGGCTTAGAAACCAGTAGGTTTGAAAACCAGTAGGGGTGTAACACTGGTAGGTACCGGAGTTGAAATATTTTATCTGTGGCTACGGATGATGTTATGAATCCAGACAAGCGTTTGATGTTCTGATGTTTTCTAGGAGAGTTTTTTTCCTGATCAGACGCGAGGTCCTGGGACAGGTATGTGTACAGACTGTAAAGCCCGCAAACAAATTTTAATTC
Organism: Clinocottus analis; assembly: GCF_023055335.1. Classification (NCBI taxonomy): domain Eukaryota; kingdom Metazoa; phylum Chordata; class Actinopteri; order Perciformes; family Cottidae; genus Clinocottus; species Clinocottus analis. The sequence continues at coordinate 20,594,902 of NW_027176240.1, read as the reverse complement.
GTGAGTTTCGACTACACGAAATAACCTGAATTGAAAAATGGTCTTTTGGGAGATAGGGGCTACCCTTGTCTTGAGCTCCCTATTGCAATTATGACTAATTTCTGACACCTATCACAAGAAAGACGCAGGAGCGCTTTAATAAAAACCTGCCGGAGCCCGTGCTATAATTGAGGACATTTGGAGACATGAAAGCACGATGGCGGGCCACCTTATTCAAAGTGCTGGAGGTTGTTGAACTGGCCCCATTTTACGCTTAAAACATGAAGTTGTTGATTTTTATTAATTTATTTTATTTTCATTAAGCTATACATACCTAGATAACTGCCTACATGGTTTCTTGCTTGTGATGGAGCTAAAAGTTGTTTGATGTGTGTCAAGAGGCGCAGACGCACAAACATGTTTTTCCTTCCCTTTTGTCTCCCTGTAAAGGTTTTTTGGGGAGTTTCCTGATCTGATGCGAGGTCCCAGGATCGTACGTGTACAGGTTGTAAAGCCCTCTGATTTTGGGCTAGACAAAATAATCTGAAATTAATTTAATTATTCTTGTGGTCGGCAACGGGAAACCAGTCGGCGCCTGAGCGCAGAAACGTCTGGCATAATGTGGAGAAGGATCTGGCAGTGAGTGAGTGTGAGACTGGGCTTTAAATACTGAAGAGAGGAGGGGCAGCAGAGTGCACAGGTGAGAGTGATTGAGCTGACGAGGTGGGTGTGATTAGCAGGTGCACTGAATAAGCTGATGAGGTGGCTGTGGGACTTTTTCTGTCACGCCCCACTTTGGAGGAAGAAAAATGTTCAGGCCCAAACAAAATGGTTCATGTTGAATTTTTATTGAAATGACACATTTTTGTGACTCCTCCAAAACAAATAAAATGTGCAAGTACTTTGTTACAACAATACAAATAAAGTTCTATCTGTGCAAAAAATAACTTATATTTGGAAATTGAATAGTTTCTTGTGGCTTCAATTAACCTGTTTTGCACGCGCAACCTACAAAAACAGAATCAGTGCAATGAGCCTGCTTTCCACTACAAATCTTTTTTAAACAGGGTTGCAGGCTTGATACGGCCTCTCATGGAGATCGGCTTCAGGCAAAATGTCAAATCTTGGTCATCGTGCATGCACAAGCATAACCTGTAAACAGCGTAACGTAAACATTTACATGAAAGTAGATGCTGGTCACCTTTGCTGAAACTATTTAATAGCTTACACATGTTTCGTGTAAACTTTGATATTTTGTGGGGAATGACTTTTTCTGAGAATATCAGCTGTGAATGATGTGTTCGTGGTCCCTGTTCCTGCTGTACAGTCACACGTTGATACTAGGGTTAGGTACCGAGAACCACCGCGGTCAACTCAGTAGACGTTCGGATCTCAGTAGTCAAATCAGCAGAAACTGAAATTTCAATGCACTAGTATACTAGCATTCACGGTTAACATTCAAACGACCCAGATCGCTATGGTTTTTACAAAGTTAGCGGAAAGATACACGTTAAACAACATCCGGTTTCCAAATAAAGATGATAAAGTTGTTTTTTTTTCAAAATAAGATGACAAATTGTATACTAGCGTATATGGAAATGAGATCATACGTTTCTACGAAAAATCTGTCATTTCTTTATCTTTGAGTCTCTGTAAATGTACTTCTTCCAATAGTTCTAGGGAATGACTGCTGCAGATGTGTTCAGGACGTCTCTGACTTCCACTACACTGACAATCAAACAATTTTAATGTACCAATTAGGAGATAATTCAAACAAAGTCTTACATTTTTACAAAAAATCTGTAGTTTCTTTGTTTAAGGTGCTGAAATTCATTTTTACCAAGAGTTCCAGGGAATGACGGATAAAGCTGTGTTCATGACGTCTCTGACTTCTCCTACACTGGTAATCATTTTTACTGTACCAAATGGTAGATATTTCAAAGTAAAAGTCTTACATTTTTAGCGATAAACAAGTCAATTTTGAATGTTTAAGGCTCTGAAAATATATTAATTAATTCATTAAAATATTCTCATGAAAATTAAGAAGATCAGTCCCAAAGGTCCAGGGCCCCCACAACCAGGCGACTGGACCGAAAGTCCTGCGTCCCAACAGCCAGATGACCGAACAACATCTCCAGAGGTAAATATTACAACGGTCAATAATGTAATAACTATTATGAAACACAGTATACTGTATAAAACAATGTTTCTTCAAATAATGTTGCTTTAAAGTAATACAAAACAACTTGGTATGTAGTTTTCCAAGCAGCAACAGTCTGTAAAGCTATGTTTATTTCTGTTCTCATTCATGCTTCTCCTACTATCGAACCCTTTTTTCCAAAGGTGATGTTTTGACTTGTCAAAGCAGCAACTTGACGAAAACTGCTCACTGGTGCTGATTTTATTGAATTGTTTTTTTCAGTTTGTTTCAACAACATCCCCAAAATCTTCATGAGGCGATGAAAAGTAAAATGAGGAACAATACTTCACTCGGGACTTGCCTAAGCAGCCCTGTTTTATTTTTCATTCAGGAAAATGAGTGGAAAAACTCTTGAAGACCCAATTAAACAACGTTTTAAACTGGACTGGACAGTAACGATAGCAAAGGGAATACGCAGTGTTCAACCCCATTGCAGTTTTGCATTTGAACACCACACTGTCCAAACTATTGGGTCTACAAGACATTCCCCATTGTTTAGTTGTTTAGGGTATTGTCTTTTTGATGACTGCCCTGTTGAACTGGAGGTCAAAGTTCATGATGAATCATCCCTCAAGGCCATTGGGACCTTTCGTGGAGACAGAGTGGCACCACAGGGAACAGCTGAAAAGACGGCCTGTACGTGCTGGTGAACGTGATGGCATAGCAGAAGTGCCAAACTTTCAGTGGACCTTTGATAATTGTCATTGATACCAGTTCCACCTCAGCGGTCACTGGCCCAGCTGACATCTCAGGTAAGATGAGACAGAGATGAGAGAACAATTCAGTCACACCTCAGTAAGGGGCTGTTTAGTTTCTTTGTTCTCACTTCAGTAGAAACATCTCGTGCCAAATTGAAGGCAGCATGTATGCAGCAATACTCGGGCCAATGAACAACGCAGTGGAATTCTCTCATCAGCATTATTCATCACACCTGTGTTTGACAAGTCACAATGAGGGCTTTCATATACAAAGTAGTAGTGAGTTTATTGGTGGTGAAAACATCTACAGTGCAGCTACTAAACCCACACAGGTGTTTTCACTTTGTGGCTAATTAGGCTGCTGCTCATGTGAGGGTGTGAGCGAGGCTGAATCACATGATGTGATGTCACCACATTTAACAGCAAACAGGAAGAATTGAAGACTTTGCAGTGTGTCTACAATGTGAGTTCAACATAGGCAGCGAGATTGTAGACGTTATACGTACTCACTTTATAAGGGTTGAGACGAGTCACAGCCTCACGGGGGATTATCAGATGAACAGTCACAGGAGACATTTCTTTCAATCATTTTATTTTAAGTTTTTACAAGTTAATCATTACCTTACATTACTAGACAACAAAAAACAAATAAGTACAACCCCCCCACACCCCTTAAAAAATCATAATCCACCATATTGAACCTACTTTAACAATAGTATTAATCTTATTTTTACCACCATTTAGGGGACATTTCTATAATTTTAATTATTAAAGAACAATATCCAGATTATATTTACACACTTTTACTGACGCAGCATTTTCAATGTAGAGATTTTGTGTTGTTTAAGTACTTTTACGTCAGTAAATATATGAATATTTCCTTCACTGCCTCTTGCCACTCTATAATAATACAAACATAGTGAGTGTGGACTAAACTTAATTTTTTTCTTAAACAATTGCGCATGTACAATTTCACAAATGGTCAATAAGAAACAACAAAATACATTCAAACAAAAATCCAAAGGAGGTGACACTAGTTCGTTAAAAATAATCACTTTCTTTTCATAAAACAAAGCAACAAGGCCCGAACAGATGGACACACACACACACACACACACACACACACACACACACACACACACACACACACACACACACACAGTTAGAAAGTCAACTCTTAAACTCAAAACTTGTGTTTTTGTTCATCATCCTCTGGGGAACATGAATATCTGTACAAAATGATGTGACATGACAGCTGTTTTAGCTGTTGTTACATGAGGCCCAATGTCTGTATGTGTGAGAGGGGGTCAGACTTTAGTCTTTAAAAGTCTTCTGCTGTGTGGGAGACTAAACCAAACCAGCTGGAGGGGTGGACCAGTCTCCAGTCTCCTGATGCTCTCTGGATCACCAGGATCCAGATGATCCCTTCCAGCTGAAGAAGAAGAACAAGAACAAGAAGAAGAGATGGATCAGTGTCCAGGATTTCTGTCTTCATAACATTATTTTGAGTGTTGATGGAGCAGCTACAACGTTAGCTTACCATTGATTGATCCAGACTCCATTTCAAAAACTAACATTTAAAAGTTGTTTTGTTGTTGTTTTGTGGAGAAAACTAACAAAACATGAATTTAAACTTTTCATGAATCTGTATCATTATGTAGTTATTTCTGCTTCATTTTTATCTGTTTATTGTCATTAAATCACAGCTGAATCTGTATTTTGGGTTCTTACAGCTGCAGTAAAGCAGCAGACATGTGTCTTGCTAGAAACAGAGAACACGGCCTCCAGATGATGTCATGAAGCAGACGTGATGAAGTTTGGTTTCCTTGGATCTCTGAACTTCCTCAACATGAACACAGCAGCACTAGTGGTTATTTCAGCCGTGACTGATGATTGGCTCCATGGAGGTAAAGCCTGAGCAGTAAGACATCAGGTTACTAAATGTAATGCTGGTTCTATGACGTGAGAGCCAGTGATGTGCAGCTTCAGTCAGACTGATCTCAGAGCTGTGACAAAGATGATCAATAGTTTGATAGTTTGATGAATGAGGACCACTGTCTCTAAACATCTCTGATGCCGTCAGCTGATGCAGCTTCACTTCCTGTAGACGTGAACAACAACAACAACACATGGACTCAAACACACCATCACAACGAGCTTCTGGCTCATCTGATTGGCCGACCTCTCTCTCTCTCTCGTCCAATTCTGAAGCCTGTGGATCTGTGTTTGGTACAATAGTGCTGATACCAGCATGGACTGACTCAACCCTCTACTTACATCAGAGTCTCCAGTCTACAATGTGGACTCTTCAGAAAACCACTCAGCAGCTTCATGTCTGAATCCTGCAGATTGTTGTATCTCAGATTCAGTTCTCTCAGACTGGAGGGGTTTGACTTCAGAGCTGATCCCAGAGAAGAACAGCCTTCCTCTGTGATCTTACAGCGTGACAGACTGCAAACACACAAAATAACACACAGAGTTTATTATATTGATACACAATGAATCATTATTTTCATCATGAGTGGCTTTCATTTTGGTTTCTTCTTCTTTTGTAAACAGACATTTTGTTAAAATCATGTCACTGTAAACACATTTAAATCCTGATTCCAGTGAAATGAGTTTTTTTTCCTTCTTTTTTTAAATAAGCTGCACCCCCTTGCGCCCCACTCGAGGGTCCTGCGCCACAGTGTGAGAACCACTGGACCAATGAGAGGCCAGTAGGCTCAGTGACTGGGAGAACTAAAACTATGCAGAACTTGTTGTTCAGGGTTCATTAGTTGAAGCACAGACAGTGAACTATCAGCAGGTTAGACTGTAAATGGTCTGTGGATGCTGAAGCTGTGCATCCTCAGCTGAGAATGTTTTCACTGAATCACCATCGACTTTTCATGAAGTCTGTTTTATTATAACTCATGGAATCCAGACCTCCTCTCTTTAGTCGAGACCACCCAAAGGTTTTTGAAACTGAACACTTACCAACAATTCCTCCAGGTGTTTTTCATCCGCTTTGACTGTTTCTATACCAACAAGTTTTTGTCTGTAGATTTTGTTTCCTCGGCCTGAGCGACTGATCATCAGTGTACTGAACCCTGCTGGAGTAAAGACCTTGTGTTTGCACCCTACTACCAGGACTCAAGTCTGCATCTGAGTCCTACTGTCTTTGGTCTCCAGTCCTGAACAATAGTACCAGAACATGTAACACTTCACTGATCAATACGTAGATAAATCAATAGAGTTATTGATTAAACATGAAGGTGCTACACTAGCAGCAGACAGTGAACCCACCTCAGAGTCTCCAGTCTACAATGTGGACTCTCCAGAAAACCACTCAGCAGCTTCACTCCTGAATCCTGCAGCTTGTTGAAGCTCAGATTCAGTTTTCTCAGACTGGAGGGGTTTGACTTCAGAGCTGATCCCAGAGAAGAACAGCCTTCCTCTGTGATCTTACAGTCTGACAGACTGCAAACACACAAAACAACACACAGAGTTTATTATATTGATACACAATGAATCATTATTTTCATCATCAACATGAGTGGCTTTCATTTTGGTTTCATCTTCTTTTGTAAACAGACATTTAGTTAAAATCATGTCACTGTAAACTCATTTAAATCCTGATTCCAGTGAAACCAGTTCTTCCAGTGCAGTAGAAGCTCTAACAAACTAAAAGCAGGACTTAAAGCGTCCTGGTTCCCTGAAAGCAGGAGGGCCAAAGGATGTTCATGATGGTTGGACAAGACCTCCAACACTTTGAACCCAGCAGGATAGTGGCCAGTTCAGCATTCAGTTCACAGCATTATGTCGTAAAGCATATCACAGAGACACTAGTAGACATTGTTCTCCACAGCAACATGTTGGGAACAGCAGCATGAACTGGGATGCAGTAGATGACTTCAGAGCACTTCAGACTTCAGAGCTGAGAGAAGAACAGCTGACCTCTGTCAAGCTGCAGGAACTCAATCTGCATCAAGAAGAAATATGAAGAGAAACAATCTGTTCATAATCCATCAGATGTGTCATGTTGTAAATGTGGAACTCCACTTCACAAGGTTTCCTGCAGCTGGCAGCAGACGTGTAGAAGCAGCTCACGGAGGAGAGTTCATGACTTGTTTCAATATCATATTAACGTTGAGGACAAACTCATCACAGCAAATGTTCACATGAACCTGGAGCACAAAAGGTTGTTGAAGATGTGAAATGATGATGCTTTCTATAACTTTTACAGTTCTGTTACTAAATGTATTGATCAGTATTGATCCAGATTATTCAGAGCAGATCAAAACATGTGAAAAAGTTATTTAAAAATGCAAAATGCTCTTAAAAGAAATCATAAAATATTGGATTAAAAATGAATAAAGGTTTGGTTCTTTACATATAATTAAATTACACTTTTTTATGATGAATATTGACGTCAGGGTATAGAATTCATAGAATTTCTCATATTCAGTATATATATATATATATATATATATATATATATATATATATATATATATGTGTGTGTGTGTGTGTGTGTGTGTGTATTAGTATTCTCATCAATACTCTTGAGTCTTTTTGTTTCTCTTTGAGTGACATTTTGTAGAAAAAGAAAAGGCCCCTGGCACTTTGGGCCCTGACACTTTGGGTCCTGACACTTTGGGCCCCTGGGTCTGGGCCCTTTAGTCCTGTTCAGTAATCCATCCAACAGCATGAAGCCAGACAAGTTGTACATGTCATGATTGTAGAGGACGACATGCAGACAACGAGGCAGCTGATGTGAAGTGGAACATATTACCAGAACATGTAACACTTCACTGATCAATACGTAGATAAATCAATAGAGTTATTGATTAAACATGAAGGTGCTACACTAGCAGCAGACAGTGAACCCACCTCAGAGTCTCCAGTCTACAATGTGGACTCTCCAGAAAACCACTCAGCAGCTTCACTCCTGAATCCTGCAGCTTGTTGGAGCTCAGATCCAGTTTTCTCAGACTGGAGGGGTTTGACTTCAGAGCTGATCCCAGAGAAGAACAGCCTTCCTCTGTGATCTCACAGTGATGCAGCCTGCCAACACACAAAACAAAACACAGAGTTTATTATATCGATACACATTGAATAATTATTTTCATCATCAACATGAGTGGATTTCATTTTGGTTTCTTCTTCTTTTGTAAACAGACATTTTGTCAAAATCATGTCACTTTAAACACATTTAAATCCTGATTCCAGTGAAATGAGTTTTACAAACTAAAAGCAGGACTTAAAGCGTCCTGGTTCCCTGAAAGCAGGAGGGCCAAGGGATGTTCATGATGGTTGAACAAGACCTCCAACACTTTCATCCCAGCAGGATAGTGGCCAGTTCACCATTCAGTTCACAGCATTATGTCCAAAAGCATATCACAGAGACACTAGTAGACATTGTTCTCCACAGCTACATGTTGGGAACACCAGCATGAATCAGTAGATCAGACACTGAGACCACTTCATCATCTTTGTGGTAAATCATCTGATCCTGACCTGAGAGTCTCCAGTGTACAGTGTGGACTCTCCAGTCCAGCAGAGAGCAGCTTCACTCCTAAATCCTGCAGGTTGTTGAAGCTCAGGTCCAGCTGTTTTAGACTAGAGGACTGGGAGCTGATCACTGAGGACAGAGCTCCACAGCTTCTCTTTGAGAGGTTACATCTACTCAGCCTAGGGGAGGAACAGGGATTAATTCAAACAAAATGTTTAATCAAAGTAAAATATCAAACACATGTAGTAATGTCAATGTATCCATAATGTCTCCACATACAGAGCTTTGTTGGAGGCTTTGACCACTGGCAGCAGCTTCAGAAGAGCCTCCTCTGAAGCAGAGTATTTATTCAGGTCAAACACCTCTAGATCTTCTCCTGATGACAGTAAGATGAAGACCAGAGCTGACCACTGAGCAGGAGACAGTTTATCTGTGGAGAGACGTCCTGACCTCAGGGACTGTTGAACCTCCTCCACTAGAGAACCATCATTCAGTTCATTCAGACAGTGGAACAGGTTGATGCTTTTCTCTGGAGACACATCCTCAATGATCTTCTTTTTGATGATCTGAACTGTTTCCTGATTGGTCTGTGAGCTATTTCCTGTCTGTGTCAGCAGACCTCGTAGGAGTTTCTGATTGGTCTCCAGTGAAAGACCCAGGAGAAAGCGGAGGAACAAGTCCAGGTGTCCATTAGGACTCTGTAAGGCCTTGTCCACAGCACTCTGGTAGAGATGTCTTGGTTCAGGTTTTGACAACTGGGAGGTTGTTTGTTCTTCTGCCATCAGGTTGACACCAGAGTTGATGAAGGTCAGATGGACATGAAGAGCAGCCAGAAATTCCTGAACACTCAGATGGATGAAGCAGAACACCTTGTCCTGGTACAGTCCTTTCTCCTCTCTAAAGATCTGTGTGAACACTCCTGAGTACACTGAGGCTGCTCTGATATCGATGCCACACTCTGTCAGGTCGGATTCATAGAAGATCAGGTTCCCTTTCTGCAGCTGATCAAAAGCCAGTTTTCCCAGAGACTCAGTCATCTTCCTGCTCTCTGGACTCCAGTGTGGATCTGTCTCAGCTCCTCTATCATACTTGACCTTCTTCACTTTGGACTGAACCACCAGGAAGTGGATGTACATCTCAGTCAGGGTCTTGGGTAGCTCTCCTCCCTCTGTGGTCTTCAACACGTCCTCCAGAACTGTAGCAGTGATCCAGCAGAAGACTGGGATGTGGCACATGATGTGGAGGCTTCGTGAGGTCTTGATGTGGGAGATGATCTTGATGGCCTGCTTCTTATTTCTCAACCTCTTCCAGAAGTAGTCCTTCTTCTGTGAGTCAGTGAATCCTCTGACCTCTGTCACCAAGTCAACACAGTCAGGAGGGATCTGATTGGCTGCTGCAGGTCGTGTGGTTATCCAGAGGCGAGCAGAGGGAAGCAGCTTACCCCTGATGAGGTTTGTCAGCAGCACATCCACTGAGGTGGACTCTGTGACATCAGTCAGGACCTCATTGTTATGGAAGTCCAGAGGAAGTCGACACTCATCCAGACCGTCAAAGATGAACACAACCGGAAACTCTTCAAACCTGCAGATTCCTGCTTCTTTGGTTTCAGAGAAGAAGTGATGAACAAGTTCCACCAAGCTGAACTTCTTCTCTTTCAGCACATTCAGGTCTCTGAACGTGAATGGAAACATGAACTGGATGTGCTGGTTGGCTTTGTCTTCAGCCCAGTCCAGAGTGAACTTCTGTGTTAAGACTGTTTTCCCGATGCCAGCCACTCCCTTTGTCATCACTGTTCTGATTGGTTCCTCTCCTCCAGGTGAGGCTTTAAAGAGGTCTTCTTGTCTGATGGTTGTTTCTGGTCTGTCTGGTTTCCTAGATGCTCTTTCAATCTGTCTGACCTCATGTTCATTGTTGACCTCTGCAGTCCCTCCCTCTGTGATGTAGAGCTCTGTGTAGATCTGGTTCAGAAGGGTTGGGTTTCCTGCTTTAGCGATCCCCTCAAACACACACTGGAACTTCTTCTTCAGGTTAGATTTGAGTTTACGCTGACAAACTGCAGCAAGAAGTCCTGAATGAACACACAACAGAAGAAGATCAATGAGTCAAAGAATACATTTCAACACGTCATTTCCTCAAAGAATGAGTCTATGAATATATTCTGGTCCATCTCTTGAGACATCAGTAAACGTTCCATTCATCCAGCATGTTAAATCTTTAGAGAAATCCTCTTACTGCTCTGCAGACAGTCAGCCAGCTCCTCCTGCTTCATGCTCCTCAGGAAGTGCAGTGAGATCTTCTGAAACGCTTCTCTGCTCCTCCTCCTCTGTTCTTCATCCTCACCATCCAACACGTCCTTATCCTCTCTCTGAATCTCTAAGCATTCTGGGTAATCTGAACTCAGAACCTTCTGGATATTCTTCAGCTCGTCTTTCACAAAAGTGAGGATGTTCTCCTCCAGCAGCTGGAACAGAATATTCTCTGAATGACAAACTAAAACCATGGAAGCAAACATCAGATCCGTGTTGGACAGACTGACAACCCACTGGTCTAAAGAGTGCAGCATGGAGATGATGGTGAACAGAAGACATGTAAAAGTAGTTGTACAGGTACAGACCATAAATATGGAGTCCAGGTGTGTTTGATGCTGCTGGGCAGACGGACCTCTGGGAACCTCTGAGCTCTCCTGGTCCTCTCTGTGGAGGAGTCATGAACCATCAGCTCACATTGTGTCTGCACCACAGACTGTTTATTGTTCATGATATTACAACACAAACACAACAATAAGTTAAAGATGTTGTGTTGTGTTTTGATTAATCATTTTACAAACCAGATGCTAAAGACTGGAGATAAAGGACGACCATCTGTGTGACAGTTAGTCATCTTGTTTCATCTGTTTTAAGAACTTACTCTGGGTCAAAAGAACGTTGTCCATCTTTGAAGTCAATCCAACCACCTTTAGACTGATCACTCTTCATGGACACACAGCTGGGTTCAGGAGACTTTTCTCTCTGTTGTGAACTGATAGGAACACTGAGATTTACCGAACATAAAGGATTTCCTGCTTCCACAGGTTTTATTTGACCATTGCCATTAAAACATGTCCTAAATTGCAAAGACAACAAAACCTATTCATGGTTACTTATTTGTTGCTTATATAAAAAAAGAAAGAAACAATGACTGAAATAAAACTGTTAGATTAACATCTTACAGCAGTTTGGCTTGGAGCCGAGGTGCTAGTCATAGTTATGCTGAATGTTGGATGAAAACCCTCCAACAAGAAACTCTTTTAAACTACTGACTCAGTCTAGTCTACAGACCTCTGAATGTAGACCCAGAATCTGTCTCAGGAAATCTACAACTATCTAAAAATATCTCCTGGTCGACTCTGTGGAGGAACACGCTCATATTGTGTTTGCAACAGAGACTGTTTACAGTTAATGATTCATATACAAACACCTACAGAGCAGTTAGTTAAAAATAATGAGATCTGTCATGATTGATCTTCATGAAAACAACACTGTAAATTATGAATGACCAATTCTGTGTTTCATAACTGAGAATCAGAACAGTTAGTCATCTGTTTCATCTGTTTTAAGAACTTACTCTGGGTCATAAGAACGGCGTCCATCTTTGAATTCAATCACACGATCTTTAGACCGATCACTCTTCATGGACACACAGCTGGGTTCAGGTCCAGGTCCAGGTTCAGGTCCAGGTCCAGGACAGTCTGGTCTCTGATGGATCCTGCTCACATGTAGAAGCAGAGTCAGTGAGTCAAAGACTTTGTGACATGAGAAGAGTCCTGGACAGTTAGAGATGGTCCTCTCACCTCTGAGCTCTGGTCTGGCTGTCATGTTCCCCACACAGACTGCTTTTAGAGGGAGGGACTCCCTCCTCTCTGTCCTCACACTGACTCATAGCAGAGTCCACACCTTCACACCAACACCAGCACCTGCTGGGAGACATCACACATTAGTTATCTTCTGCTCTGACATGACACAGGAAGTACACAGTACAAGTATTATATTTGACTGTAGTCTAAATAGTCCTGATTCTAAATAACAGGCTCATAAATTTCTGTTCTGTTCTTTAATCCAAAATAACTTAAAATAGAACTCACGTGATCTTTGAACCTTCAGACGCGGAGAAGAAGCAGCTGCGACACACAAACTCCCAAAGTTAAACTAAAGTGAAGCTGGAAGGGAGGGGCCGTCACGAGATACTGGAACCAGTGCGTCCATTAATGCTGAGCGAGCTGGAAGGAAAGAGGAACAGTCTGACTCAAAAAGTACCACAGCAGCAGGACAACAACCACTTACACAGTGTTTCTTTAACAACTTCACAACAAGGTACAAATATCAGCCCCGTAGAACAAGTCTTGATGCTCTGTACATGTGGAGAACGTAGAACACGTCTTTATGGTCTGTACATGTGGAGAACGTAGAACAAGTCTTTATGGTCTGTACATGTGGAGAACGTAGAACAAGTCTTTATGGTCTGTACATGTGGAGAACGTAGAACAAGTCTTTATGGTCTGTACATGTGGAGAACGTAGAACAAGTCTTTATGGTCTGTACATGTGGAGAACATAGAACACGTCTTTATGGTCTGTACATGTGGATGTATGCATTTACATGAAGATAATAATCATGATAATAAAACTAAAACACACACACACACACACACAAAGCCGGCTGAGAGCCAGTAATTATTTCCTCAAACCTAAAACAAAGCCGTGGTTCCCAAATTCAAACTTTACGGTCCAAATATGTCGCTTGACAACTTCCTGTTTTTGTGAGTGTGTGTGTGTGTGTGTGTCCGTGTGTGTGTGTGTGTGTGTGTGTGTCCGTGTGTGTCCATATGCCAGAAGTACAATAGATGTCATGTGATTCAAGTCTGTGGGACGATTCATTGTTTCAGACTCAGACTATGTGTGTGTGTGTGTGGTGTGTTTGTGTGTGTATGTGTATGTGTGTGTGTGTGTTTGTATGCGCGTGTGTGTGTCTCCCGTTGGTTTAGCCTCAGAATGAGGATCACAGCGTTGAGTCAGCAAATCACTCTCCTGTCAAAATAAAGCTCAACATCGCCCCCTGCTGGATACAAGATGGACAGCACACACACAGAGACAGTTATCACACTCTTATGTATATACGTAGAAATATGCATGAATGAGTTCTCTCTCATTGAGTCTCTTTACATAAAGGTTCATGTCAGAATGAAGCTGTGAGCTCATGTAAAAGTCTCCTCTGTCTGAATGACTGCATGTCATCACTGAAACAAACACATGCAGGCAGCAGCTTCATATTGGTGCTTTAAAGCAGTGGTCTCCAACCACCGGCCGGTCCGAGGTCCCTTGCTACCGGGCTGCAGAGAAAGAATGAATGAGAGAAGAAAAAAAAATCAAGGTCAGGAAAAAGTTTTATTTTGAAAAAAGGCCGGATACATCCGTCTGCATGTAACCTCAGACGTAACAACGTTACGCAATAGTTACCCCAAAAATGAAACTTCAAAGTCTCTTTCAACTTGGTGTTCTGGATTAAAATCAAGGAAGATCTCAAGGAAGATCCTTGAGATCACCAAAAAAACTCTGAAAACCCTGCCTCCATTTTCAACATCCTGTCTTTCTGAAGCAGGAGACTGGACATAAAGGTCTTTTTATTACGTCATATTTATTACGTTGTATTTATCGCCCACACTGTGGAGGCCGGTCCGTGAAAATATTGTCTGGCACAAAAAAGGTTGTGGACCGCTGCTTTAAATGCAGCAGAGCACTGATGGGTCTGACCTCCAGCAGGTGGACACATGAAGCTTCCTGCTGGCTTCATTCACACCTGTGCAGGTGAAGTCATGTCCTCTGTTCACGCCCAGCACCGTGTGGAGGTGATGCTTCAGGGAGGAGGAGCTTCATGTCCTCAGCTTGGTTCCAGAGGCTCAGAGGAGGCAGGAAGAAGCTGAGGGTTAATATTTAACATGATCATAAAGTCATAACACATGATCAGCTCTCTGAACTGAGAGCTGCTGGTTCATACTGGTTCATCACAGTGTTAGAGTGGGACTCATACTGGTTCATCACAGTGTTGGAGTGGGACTCATACTGGTTCATCACAGTGTTGGAGTGGGACTCATACTGGTTCACCACAGTGTTGGAGTGGGACAGCAGCCTGAAGTCTGTCTGTCTGTGTTCTCGCTTCAACTATCAAAGTTATATCATTCACAGGTGAGAACCATTAATTAATAACTTGGTGCATCAGGTGTCTGCATTTTAAATTAGGGCATGGTATATAAAGTGGTGTAAAAAGGCACTAATTTGTGGATTTGTGAGGAGAGAGATGAGGAGAGAGGAGACAGCGACAGATATACATTTAGATATAGAAATAAAGATATACATTTAGATATAGAAATAGAGATAACCATTTAGATATAGAGACAGAGACAGTGAAGGACATATATTTATTAGTATGGATCCCACTATTGTCCAACAAGTGTTGGATTTCAAGGTCCATAGCAGATACCCGGAGGGGTCAACTAATAAGGAGAAGTACAAAGGAGAAGTGTGTCATTAAGCGGAGATCAAACACCTTCAGGATGAAGGGTAAGGATGCATGACACATGGACTTTAGAACACAGTGATCATCTGGTATGGGAGAACTCCCAATGACTAATACTATGCCGTTTCTACCAGATGGAGAACTCTACTACCTCTGCAGGCGTAAAAGAAACACACTGGATCACCTTGATAAGGTGGTCTCAACTGCAGAGGAGGCCAGTAAACTCTTTGAGGAGTTTCACAGCAGTGAAGTTGGTGGTCACTGTGGGTTGGAATAAAGCTCATAGCTCAAAGCTCAAAGCTCATACCATCATAGCTCGATATTATTGGCCTGGACTGGAAGAGGACATTCAATGCGTCTAATCATACTCTAAATATTTAATAAATGTATTGGCCATACATTTGAAATGCTGTTGGTGTGTTTAGATCGGGGGTCAAACATCTCTGCGACTTATTGAGTGACGTCATAATTGCGCGACACAACGACTCGAGATTGAAATTTGTTGCCAACTTTTGTAATAATTGATTTTTATCGATTCGTTGTTGCAGCCCTAGTATACAGTTTGCGGAGCTGATTGTAACTGGTGGGACGTTTGATCACACACACACACACACACACACACACACACACACACACACACACACACAGCGATAAATCATCTCGTAAAAATCAATATTGTTGTATTGTGTTTATTTTGTGGAGAGAGGAAAAAACATCTCTCTCTCTCTCTCTCTCTCTCTCTCTCTCTCATTGTAAAATAAATGAGGACTTCCTTCCTGCGTTCCTCTCGTCCACTTCTGCTTCTCTGGGTTGCATCACAGCTCTGTTTCTTCCCCGGTTTCACTCGCTGGTTATTTATTCCTTTCAGAGAGTTTCCAGCTAAAAATACAACCAGCAGCACTGATGAAGAGGAGGATGAAGAGGAGGCGGATAGTTCCTCAGACACATGTTGAGCCACATGGAGGATTATTTGCAGTTTACAAAAGTTACACAAAGAAATGCAATCAACACAATTTAGAAATAAACAGGTATTGTATGGAGTGTGTCAGTCAGTAGCATCAGTGATGTCACTGTGCATGTGTGTGATACGGTGTGTGTCTCTCCAGTAAACCTGTGCAGTGAGCATCTTGAGTGCAGGGCTCTGATGCAGTTTCCTCTTTCAGGCCCAGGTGCTCTGCATCCTGCAATCAAGCACACCTGCAGTGATCAGGGGCCGTCACATGAGCTCAGCCACAAATGGAAAACAAGTTCACACGGTGGATTCAAAATGTAACGACTCGACCGGTGGCTAACGGCTGCAGCTAACGGCCAAAAACAAGATTCAGGAAAGTCCACGTGTCTCACACAGTCCCAGCTGGACCTGTGACTGGATCTCAAGAGGAGAGGATTGTTAGATCATAGATATTATAATGTGAGTCCAATTAAAATCTCTATTTATGAAACTAACAACTTGTGTGTCTCCTCCTCTCAGGCTGGAGTCTACATGAGTGAACCGGCCCCTGAGTCTTCTAAAGCTGTGGCTTTGATCAGGACGACCTTTGTGGCGTCACAGTGTTCCAGCAAATGTGAACGAGTGTTTACAGCATATGTGCATCAGTGTGTACAGTTTATTAGAACAGATGGAGGTTATTCACCTAATACATTCATACAATCCATAAAGTACTACGTGTACAAGCATACAATACTTAATCATCATCATAATTATTCCCTTATTAGTCTCATCGTGGGGACATTTATTCTCTTCTTTAATCTCTTTATTTTTAGACATCACTACATGACGCTGCACACACACCACAGTGAATAAGTGAATAACTGTGATGTTGTCGTGCGCTCAGAGGTGCATGTTGAGACATGTCTGTGACACTGAGTCCTCCACAACCACTGACACATTCTTTCATCACATGAATGACACAAAAGTCACTTCCTCAAAATGACAAAAGAAAAGCGTTAATCGCAGCCAGACGCTGTAGAAACCTTCATTAAAGTCAGAGTTTTATCTTTCCAGCGGTTCTTGAACGCACCACGTGAGACAAACGCTTCCATCAGATGAAGCAGCCTTGTTACATTTCATCCAAAACATTTTATTCTACGTCTCATTTAAAATCTCTCCACTCATAAACGTTTACTTTAATCAGATCCTGTAAAAAAGTTATAATTACGAGATAATAATAAGACTTTATCTCATAATTACAATAAAGTCGAAATTATGAGATAAAAGTCATAATTATGAGATAATACTAATTAGACTTTATCTCCTAATTTTGACTTTTTTGATGCTTCCATATTTCCCAGAGAAAAGCAGGACTTTTATTTTGAAAAGCGAGTCCACAGAGAAACAAAAGCCCTGAAACTAGTTTTGGGGTCAGAGCCTCCGGCCTCAGTTCTGTTCTCCATGAACGCGCTGCCAGTCGTTGACCTCTGACCTGACAGGGATTCCTCATCAGGAGAACCTGATTTCATAATTCTTTCCACTGCAACATGATGATGAAAGAGCTTCCTGTCGGTCACTTTGTGGAAACCCCCCCGCCCCGAGAAGAGCCGCTCACTCATTGAGACGAAGCGAGAGGCGGGAAGGAGAAAGGAGGAGGAAGATGAGGAACCGGAGCAGAAGCCGCTTCCTCTTCTTCAGGCCTTAAGTACCGCCGTCTCCAGCAGCCGGCAGTCCACAGCTCTGAGACCAGCAGAAAGAAAAGACACACACATAGAATCTATTCATCTCCTCCATCTCACATCTCATCATCTGCTTCTTGAAGATGGAAAACTGTGGCAGCGTGATGAAGAGCGTGATGAAGAGCGCGCTGCTGGCCGTGGTGCTGCTGGCCGTGGCTCGGTCTGGATCGGCAGGTGAGAGATCAACATTTAGAGTTTTCATTTGAAAACACGTCTTGTTTTTAGGCCTCTGCTCCAAAAATGTCCTCATACCCAAACTAAACAAAGTGTATTTCTGCAACCACGAGGGCTGTGTGAACACTTTGTGTTGTGATGAAAGAGTTTAATGTGAGTTGTGTGTTCAGATGTGTAGATATCAGACTGTATGTTACTGGTTCTGAGGAAATGAAGGAGTGAATTATACAGTTTTCATAACAATATCCTTCATAGAGCCCATATGGGCTCCACAGTGTTCAAGGGGTTGAAAGTGATTCTTGTGTGTTTCACATGTTGTGTAATCGCTGCAGCGCGTTGGGGTTTCCTGCAATGTGTTTGTCACAGTGCTGTTTCAATCTTCTCCTCTCAGCAGAGAAGCTGGCGCCCTGCTGCACGAAGGTCACCCGGCTGGAGCTCCAGGAGCCCATCATGGGGTTCCTGGTGCAGCCGCCCAACCCGCCCTGCGTCAAAGCCGTCATGTGAGTGAAGAGCAGCACATGAAAGAAAGGAGTTCATCTTTTATACAACGGGAACACGACACCACTAAAAGAGTGTTCATGTGTTACATGATGAACGCTACACCGTGATGAAACTGTATGATGACCAGTACAATACTTCATGCTACATGTTGCTTTATTCATGTTTATTTATTCTTATTCAAACTAACGTTGTGTTTCTTTGTCGTCTGCAGCTTTCTGACGGAGACGAGTCTTTACTGCAGTCAGCTGACGGCTCCCTGGGTCCTCCCCAAGATCAATGCCTTCAGGTGACTTCATGCTGAGGCCTGGTCACCTCGTCGTCCTCCTCCTCCTCCTCCTCCTCCTCCTCCTCCTCCTCCTCCTCCTCCTCCTCCTCCTCCTGTGGACTCATATGTTTTTGTTTTCTTTCCTCTCACAGGAAAGCAAAAGCTCTGGCCAGCGCTCCATCTCTGATCGGGTCGTCTCCCGTCTCCCTCCTCTCCATCATCACGTCCACTGCCTCCTCCTCTTCCTCCTCCTCTCTTCCTACCACCTCCTCCTCCTCCTCCTTCTCGTCTGAGACGAGCAGCATCATCTTCGCCTCCAGCCAATGAAAACACAGCCTGACTTCATGAAGAAGTTCTCACGTTTGAAGAAAAAAAGCACTTATTATTATTACTTATTATGTTAAATATTGAGTTTCTTTCGATGCCTTCAGAGTAAAATAATTATTTATTGGTTCAATTTAATTGACCTGTGCTGATAGAGAAGCATCCTCATATTTATTTATGCCAAATTTATTTATTGATGTTTTCAAGAAACGACTTAATGATTACAGTAATATTTATTTATTTGAAAACTTGTGAAAAATGTGAAATTGGTCCAAAAAAAAAATAAAAGTTGCACATGTGGAAGAAATGATGAAATGATAAGAAAGGAAGTGAACCTCCAGATTCCCCAGTCTCACTGCTATCAGGAGACAAGCTGAGTTTGAGTGTCAGATTAAACAGAGACAGTTCAATGAGAAGTCTGAATACAACAGTGAAACAGGAACTGATTAAAGCTCAATATGTTTTTCTTCCAACAGTTTGTTTACCTTCTTTGCTTTATGTTTATTGTTTTTATGAAATCCGAGTCAAAGTCCTCGACTGTGCAACGTGTACTTGGCCAATAAACAAATAATCCTGACGAACAGAGAAGAAACAGGAGCATCAAGATGTCTTCATGACGCTGAATATTTATTACAGTGCAGTTTAAGAAATAAAAATAAAAACATCTTGTCCAACTAATGTGTACAAATGACTTTTACTCAATTTAGTTATTCAGACTCCTTTCCCACAGAGGGTTTTGTGTGTCTACTGTTTTATACATTTGCAGTCGTATCATAAATTAGCCCCAGCGCTGTAGTTGCTGCTGCACCTGGGGGTGCTGGTGCTTCTCAACGCGGGCTCTACCTTGATGATTAGAGCCCAAGACACCACACAACTAGAAAGAGACACAACATAACTAGAAAGAGACACAACACAACTAGAAAGAGACACAACACAACTAGAAAGAGACACAACACAACTAGAAAGAGACACAACACAACTAGAAAAAGCTTGATTACTCAACTGTGCAATCAAGTGTTGTGCTTAAATAAAAGCTATGACCTTGAGCTTCTGAGGGCAACAGCACTGTGACCTTGGTCTGGACCAAGTGACCTTGCAGGTGTCTTGTTGTTGTGAAAGCTGCAGTCGTCCTGTGGTCCTTTAGTGTTCATGTTGCTCCTTTATTATTATAAAAGTGTGTTTTGTTCACTCTGACTGGTTTTATAGCTGATGGAGAATATGTAGTGACAAATGCAGAATGTTGGACTCTAATGGGCCAAGTTTGTTGAAATATTCTGACTGATTTATGTTGTGAAGGAAAGAGCTCTGCTGCCCTCTAGTGACCAAAGCTGAGAATATTGTTTAGTGGCCTGTTTGAAAAGCTTTTTCTGAGTATGAACCTGTGTTCTATGAACACATGATGTTGCATGAGAGAAGCCTGTTCACATATAAAAACAACAACAATACTAAATAAAACACAGCACAAGCCAGCTCTCTCTCTAAATGACGTATGAATGACATCACAATGTCACGCTTTCCTGTTCTGACCCACAATCCTTCTGCACAGCAGACATATGAGCAAGAGGGTCAAAGTTCAAGGTTCATGTGATGAGGAAGTGGTACGTCCTCATTAATGCATCAAGCTGCAGTTTGTCCTAGAAGGAAAAAGAAAGAGTAAAGGATCTGGAACGCAGCCTAAGACTCATACGTGGGTAAGTTGTCCCGCCCCAACAGGTTCAACCAGATCAACAAAGTGGAGTGAAGAAGAAAAACACTGTCAGGTCAGACTCTGTTGTCTTAGTGAATGTATTTAAGCTCCTTTTCTACACAGACCTGCTGAGGACAGAAGAGAGCTGCACTCTGATGAAGTCCACGGCTCAACGTTCAGTAAGTGGAGCTGTGATTGGTTGAAATGACGTTCATGATTGTTGTGAACGTGTGACTGTTTAAAGCTGCCGTCAAATATGTCAGTTGAAATGTTGTTATTGATTGTTGTGACTGTTTTCAGCTGTTTCAAGCACACACGTCAGCTGGGAAACAAGATGGCCGCCTGTGTGATTAAACAGAGAGAAGCTGCTGTTAGTTTGAATGTTGAAGTCCAGATGAAGTGTTGCTTTGAATGATGACACTCTGATGAAGAAGAGGAGTTCAGTCTGATCTGGGGTCTGTCAGGACTCTTACTAACGTGAAGGGGAAGCTAGGAAAATGGTGAGCACCAGGACCCAGCAGGGACCAGAGAGCTCACCTGGGCCTCTGTTTCTTCCCAGCTCTTAAACCATGGCAAAAACGGGAGACACACCTCTTAAAAAAAAAAGAAAAGGTAAAGTTATTGGTCAATCAACAACAAGTTAAAGCATGAGGTGAGCCAAACAAAACATTGTGCTGGAGGAACGGTCCAGGGCCTCAGCAGACAGGTCTCAAAGACTCCTGGGAAACTCGCCAGTTTATGGAGCTAAATCCAGGTCATATGTTTTGTTCATTTAAAAAAAGATTTGAACCTGAAAAATCTTCTTTTTTTTCAGATTCAGAGCGTTTTTTTTTTTCCTGTTTAGATTTTTGGCCCTGATCTGGTGAGGGAGGGAGAGAGGGGCGTGGTTTTAACTGCAGGGGTGTGGTCTCATGAGTGACAGCTCAACAAAGAAGGTGGAGGACCGGCCTCATAATTATGACTCACTACCTTCATACAGCATAATCACGTGATTGTCAGTAAATTAAATTGTTGCCGGTGACTCATTATGTTCAGCAAGCTGTTGTAGACGTGTAGCAGGATAAGATAAATAAACTATGTTTCACAATAATAAAATGTGAACCTGAGTAAATTAGGTATGTAATACAGTAACCTTGCACTATATTAAAATTTCGACATATTTCTGCCTTTTCTTCTTGCATAATTTACCAAAAACACATACGTGGTGAGCTATGTGCATTAACGTTGATGTGACAAAAGAAAACGCAAAAAATGATTATTAGTGATATATTTTCTGTCGTGAGTTTTAAACTATTATCACTCTATTAATCCTTCAGTTCTTCTATAGCTCAGTGGTAGAGCAGGAGACTCTCACACGGTCAGATGTTGGACATGATCAGCGGTTTGACTCTTGATGGAAACCGTGTGTCCTCTGTTTTATGTCAACAGGTGATATCTTCGTCATGAAGATGATAACTTTTCATGACGATGCTGTCAAACTCCAAAATGAATGCTGCAGCAAGCCGCTCCATCGTAATGTTTCAAAAGACACACTAACTCCTGGTTATTCAATGTGGGTCCTTATAGTGACTCAATGAGAGGTACCAGCCATGTTTAATCTGGATGAATGTGTGCTGCTCAGGGTCGACCAGGCGTGGGTGAACGGACTGTTGTCGTTTGTAATCCGGCCTGACAAATATTGGTTCCAAATTGTTTAAATTATACAACAAAAAGGCATTAATTTATAGAAACATTACTATATTGCAATGCTACTGTATTACATACCTAATTTACTCAGGTTCACATTTTATTATTGTGAAACATAGTTTATTTATCTTATCCTGCTACAAGTCTGGTCTACAACAGCTTGCTGAACATAATGTGTCACTGGCGACGATTCAGTTTACTGACAATCACGTGATTATGCTGTATGAAGGTGGTAAGTCATAATTACCACGTTACCTGAAGGCAACGTGGTTGAGGCGGTCCTCTGCCTTCTTTGTTACGCTGTCACTCATGAGACCACGCCCCTGCAGTTGAAACCACGCCCCCAACTAGATCCAGGCCAAAAGTCTAAACCTGAAAAAAAGATTAGAACCCCAAAAAATAGATTAAAAGTTAAAAATATCAAATAAAAAGCAAAAGCACACAGCAGGCTGCTTAAAGCAAGACGGCCGTCGCACCTGAAACACACCTGAGAGCCTCTGTTTGCTCTCACCTGCTGCTTTCAGTCCTTTAAGTCCACAAAGCTTCATGTTCATTTCTTCTTCTGGTTTAAAGAGATTTAGTCCATTTTCTACAGTGTTTGAATGTGTTAGTGTTTTCTTTAGTCTTCACTTTTTCTCTCATTGGTCACCAGGTCGTAGTCGACCTTTTACTAACTGATGAAATGGTGAAGTGAACAATCCCGTCCAATGAAAGCTTCCCCATGTTCCCATGTGACCACAGTGTTTCCTATGAGGACGGTTACATGTCATTCTACTGTTGTGTGTTTTACTGACTTCTGGCCTCTGGAGGGAGATCATGAGGAGAAACAGCACAGCTCCATTTGTTCAAGCTGATCAACAATATTTAACTTGAGAAACACTGTAAACTTATAGGATGAACATTTAAAATGAGTAGAAGTTAAAGTGAAGTTTGTTTAATATTCAGAAATCTCAACTTTATCAGACAGATGTTGGAGATCAATTGAATAATTATATGAAAGAACCAAAGTTAAATAAATGACATTCAATGTGCAGTATTTATGCCGTTTTCTCTTACACCTTTTACATATGCATTTACACACAATAACTGTTTTTAATTGTATTAGAATATATATTTATTTTATTGTGATTTAATGAGAGCTTCTGCTGTCAGACTTTTTTTTGTTTTACCATTTTAAAAAGATTAATAAATATTTGTTTCAAAGTGTGCACAAACATCAGCAGGTTGCAGTCGACATTTTCTGAACTCAACTGTCTGAGACACTTTTTTCTATTGAATGTCTTCTAACCTTCTAACAAGTCAAGAGACTAAAGAACATTGTGAATGTCTTTTCTTAGATACGACTCTGCAGCTAAAGTGACAACAACATGGAAACTGTCCATGAGTGTATTTAGTGTTGAGGTGAATGAGCTGATTGTCATGATGAAGATAACTAATGTGTGATCTCTCCCAGCAGGTGCTGGTGTTGGTGTGAAGGTGTGGACTCTGCTATGAGTCAGTGTGAGGACAGAGAGGAGGGAGTCCCTCCCTCTAAAAGCAGTCTGTGTGGGGAACATGACAGCCAGACCAGAGCTCAGAGGTGAGAGGACCATCTCTAACTGTCCAGGACTCTTCTCATGTCACAAAGTCTTTGACTCACTGACTCTGCTTCTACATGTGAGCAGGATCCACCAGAGACCAGACTGTCCTGGACCTGAACCTGGACCTGGACCTGGACCTGAACCCAGCTGTGTGTCTGTGAAGAGTAACCAGTCCATGAGTCATCCTATACTCTTCAAAGATGTTGATCGAAGGTAAGGATTTCAAAAATGATGATGAAAACAAAGTGATGAAGATAATAATGAGGTCAGAAGGTCACTCAGGTAAAACTCTCTACTTTTACACCATATGGTGGATGAACCAGTTTGATGCCAGAGTGGACCGACAATGTGAGCTTGTTCTTCATTATTGGATGATGATGATGATGATGGTGATGATAAAATCTCAGTGTTTCTATCAGGTCACAGCAGCAGAGAGAAAAGTCTCCTGAACCCAGCTGTGTGTCCATGAAGAGTGATCAGTCTAAAGGTTATTGGATTAACTTCAAAGATGGACAACGTTCTTATGACCCAGAGTAAGTTCTTTAAACAGATGAAACAAGATGACTAACTGTCACACAGATGGTCGTCCTTCATCTCCAGTCTTTAGCATCTGGTTTATAAAATGATTAATCATGACACAACACAACATCTTTAACTTATTGTTGTATTTGTGTTGTAATATCATGAACAATAAACAGTCTGTGGTGCAGACACAATGTGAGCTGATGGTTCATGACTCCTCCACAGAGAGGACCAGGAGAGCTCAGAGGTTCCCAGAGGTCCGTCTGCCCAGCAGCATCAAACACACCTGGACTCCATATTTATGGTCTGTACCTGTACAACTACTTTTACATGTCTTCTGTTCACCATCATCTCCATGCTGCACTCTTTAGACCAGTGGGTTGTCAGTCTGTCCAACATGGATCTGATGTTTGCTTCCATGGTTTTAGTTTGTCATTCAGAGAATATTCTGTTCCAGCTGCTGGAGGAGAACATCCTCACTTTTGTGAAGGACGAGCTAAAGAAGATCCAGAAGGTTCTGAGTTCAGATTACCCAGAATGCTTAGCGATTCAGAGAGAGGATGAGGAGGTGTTGGATGGTGAGGATGAAGAGCAGAGGAGGAGGAGCAGAGAAGCATTTCAGAAGATCTCACTGCACTTCCTGAGGAGCATGAAGCAGGAGGAGCTGGCTGACTGTTTGCAGAGCAGTAAGAGGATTTCTCTAAAGATTTAACATGCTGGATGAATGGAACGTTTACTGATGTCTCAAGACATGGACCAGAATATATTCATAGACTCATTCTTTGAGGAAATGACATGTTAAAAATATATTCTGATCTTCTTTGTTGTGTGTTCATTCAGGACTTCCTGCTGCAGTTTGTCAGCGTGAACTCAAATCTAACCTGAAGAAGAAGTTCCAGTGTGTGTTTGAGGGGATCGCTAAAGCAGGAAACCCAACCCTTCTGAACCAGATCTACACAGAGCTCTACATCACAGAGGGAGGGACTGCAGAGGTCAACAATGAACATGAGGTCAGACAGATTGAAACAGCATCCAGGAAACCACACAGACCAGAAACAACCATCAGACAAGAAGACCTCTTTAAAGCCTCACCTGGAGGAGAGGAACCAATCAGAACAGTGATGACAAAGGGAGTGGCTGGCATCGGGAAAACAGTCTTAACACAGAAGTTCACTCTGGACTGGGCCGAAGACAAAGCCAACCAGGACATCCAGTTCATGTTTCCATTCACGTTCAGAGAGCTGAATGTGCTGAAAGAGAAGAAGTTCAGCTTGGTGGAACTTGTTCATCACTTCTTCTCTGAAACCAAAGAAGCAGGAATCTGCAGGTTTGAAGAGTTCCCCGTTGTGTTCATCTTTGATGGTCTGGATGAGTGTCGACTTCCTCTGGACTTCCACAACAATGAGGTCCTGACTGATGTCACAGAGTCCACCTCAGTGGATGTGCTGCTGACAAACCTCATCAGGGGGAAGCTGCTTCCCTCTGCTCGCCTCTGGATAACCACACGACCTGCAGCAGCCAATCAGATCCCTCCTGACTTTGTTGACCTGGTGACAGAGGTCAGAGGGTTCACTGACCCACAGAAGAAGGACTACTTCAGCAAGAGGTTCAGAGATGAGGAGCAGGCCAGCAGGATCATCTCCCACATCAAGACCTCACGAAGCCTCCACATCATGTGTCACATCCCAGTCTTCTGCTGGATCACTGCTACAGTTCTGGAGGTCGTGTTGAAGATGACAGAGGCAGGACAGCTGCCCAAGACCCTGACTGAGATGTACATCCACTTCCTGGTGGTTCAGTCCAAAGTGAAGAAGGTCAAGTATGATGGAGGAGCTGAGACAGATCCACACTGGAGTCCAGAGAGCAGGAAGATGATCGAGTCTCTGGGAAAACTGGCTTTTGATCAGCTGCAGAAAGGGAACCTGATCTTCTATGAATCCGACCTGACAGAGTGTGGCATCGATATCAGAGCAGCCTCAGTGTACTCAGGAGTGTTCACACAGATCTTTAGAGAGGAGAGCGGACTGTACCAGGACAAGGTGTTCTGCTTCGTCCATCTGAGTGTTCAGGAGTTTCTGGCTGCTCTTCATGTCCATCTGACCTTCATCAACTCTGGTGTCAACCTGCTGGCAGAAGAGCAACCAAGACCCTATCGGCCTAAATTATTGAGAGCAAAACATAAACCAAAACATCTCTACCAGAGTGCTGTGGACGAGGCCTTACAGAGTCCAAATGGACACCTGGACTTGTTCCTCCGCTTCCTCCTGGGTCTTTCACTGGAGACCAATCAGACTCTCCTACAAGGTCTGCTGACACAGACAGGAAGTAGCTCACAGACCAATCAGAAAACAGTCCAGTACATCAAGAAGAAGATAAGTGAGAAAGTGTCTCCAGAGAAAAGCATCAATCTGTTCCACTGTCTGAATGAACTGAATGATGGTTCTCTAGTGGAGGAGATCCAACAGTCCCTGAGGTCAGAACGTCTCTCTACAGATAAACTGTCTCCTGCTCAGTGGTCAGCTCTGGTCTTCATCTTATTGTCATCAGCAGAAGATCTGGAGGTGTTTGACCTGAAGAAATACTCTGCTTCAGAGGAGGCTCTTCTGAGGCTGTTGCCAGTGGTCAAAGCCTGCAACAAAGCTCTGTATGTGGAGACATTATGGATACATTGATATTACTACATGTGTTTGAAATTTTACTTTGATTAACTATTTTGTTTGTATTAATCCCTGTTCGTCCCCTAGGCTGAGTAGATGTAACCTCTCAAAGAGAAGCTGTGAAGCTCTGTCCTCAGTCCTCAGCTCCCAGTCCTCTAGTCTGAGAGATTTGGACCTGAGTCACAACAAGCTGCAGGATTCAGGAGTGAAGCTTCTCTCTGCTGGACTGGAGAGTCCACACTGTACACTGGAGACTCTCAGGTCAGGATGAGATG
Organism: Clinocottus analis; assembly: GCF_023055335.1. Lineage (NCBI taxonomy): Eukaryota > Metazoa > Chordata > Actinopteri > Perciformes > Cottidae > Clinocottus > Clinocottus analis. The sequence goes on along the minus strand of NW_027176240.1, from coordinate 20,567,642 downwards.
ATTTACCACAAAGATGAAAAAGTGGTCTAAGTGTCTGATCTACTGGGTTCATGCTACTGTTCCCAACATGTTGCTGTGGAGAACAATGTCTACTAGTGTCTCTGTGATATGCTTTTGGATATAATGCTGTGAACCGAATGCTGAACTGGCCACTATCCTGCTGGGGTCAAAGTGTTGGAGGTCTTGTCCAACCAACATGAACATCCTTTGGCCCTCCTGCTGAATAATAACTCATGGAATGATTATAATGATTCAGTAAAACATTCTCAGCTGAGGATGCACAGCTTCAGCATCCACAGACCATTTACAGTCTAACCTGCTGATAGTTCACTGTCTGTGCTTCAACTCATGAACCCTGAACAACAAGTTCTGCATAGTTTTAGTTCTCCCAGTCACCGAGCCTACTGGCCTCTCATTGGTTAGTCTCACAGCATGCAATTGGCTAAAAGTTTCACGGGGCGGAGTCATCCTTTGTCTTGGTAAAAACAGTCCACAACCTAGTAGCCCCCTACCTCTGGTGTTTGAAGTCCTCCCTCCTGTGTAGCTAACAAAATAGTCCCCATTAAAGCTAAAGTTATACAGTCCTATAGCATGCAGCATCCATCTTGTTTTACACATTCCATGAATACCTGAAATACTTCTAAATGATAAAAACTAACAGTGACTTTCTACTATGTTACTAATACACATTGTTAAGCTAACTGGTAACATGGTCAGACAAATTGTCAAAGCACACAATTGACAGCCTAAAGACACGGGGACAACAGGCAACGAGGCAGGTTGTAAACAATCAGGGCGGGGCTGTCAATCACACAGAAGGGAACACACAAGGATGGAGGGCGGGGCTAACAGCGAGCTAAGCAGACTCATGTCTCACCAGCAGAGTGAGATGCACCAACAGAGTCCACAGGGAATAGTCTCCATCTACAAAGTTAGAGCTTCTACAGCACTGGAAGAACTGGTTTCACTGGAATCAGGATTTAAATGTGTTTACAGTGACATGATTTTAACTAAATGTCTATTTACCAAAGAAGAAGAAACCAAAATGAAAGCCACTCATGTTGATGATGAAATTAATGATTCATTGTGTATCAATATAATAAACTCTGTGTGTTGTTTTGTGTGTTTGCAGGCTGTCATACTGTGAGATCTCAGAGGAAGGCTGTTCTTCTCTGGGATCAGCTCTGAAGTCAAACCCCTCCAGTCTGAGAGAACTGGATCTGAGCTTCAACAAGCTGCAGGATTCAGGAGTGAAGCTGCTGAGTGGTTTTCTGGAGAGTCCACATTGTAGACTGGAGACTCTGAGGTGGGTTCACTGTCTGCTGCTAGTGTAGCACCTTCATGTTTAATCAATAACTCTATTGATTTATCTACGTATTGATCAGTGAAGTGTTACATGTTCTGGTAATATGTTCCACTTCACATCAGCTGCCTCGTTGTCTGCATGTCGTCCTCTACAATCATGACATGTACAACTTGTCTGGCTTCATGCTGTTGGATGGATTACTGAACAGGACTAAAGGGCCCAGACCCAGGGGCCCAAAGTGTCAGGGGCCAAAGTGTCAGGGCCCCTTTTCTCAATAACAAAATGTCATTCAAAGAGACACAAATAGACTCAAAAAGTAATAATGAGAATATTAAATATATTAAACTTGATAAATATTATAAATACAATGAATTGTATACTCTGAAGTCAATACTCATCATAAAAAAGTGTAATTTAATTACATGTAAAGAACCAAACCTTTATTCATTTTTAATACAATATTTCATCATTTCTTTTAAGAGCATTTTGCATTTTTAAATAACTTGTTCACATGTTGTGATCTGCTCTGAATAATCTGGATCAATACTGATCAATACATTTAGTAACAGAAGTCTAAAAGTTATAGAAAGCATCATCATTTCACATCTTTAACAACCTGTTGTGCTCCAGGTTCATGTGAACATTTGCTGTGATGAGTTTGTCCTCAACGTTAATATGATATTGAAACAAGTCATGAACTCTCCTCCGTGAGCTGCTTCTACACGTCTGCTGCCAGCTGCAGGAAACCTTGTGAAGTGGAGTTCCACATTTACAACATGACACATCTGATGGATTATGAACAGATTGTTTCTCTTCATATTTCTTCTTGATGCAGATTGAGTTCCTGCAGCTTGACAGAGGTCAGCTGTTCTTCTCTCAGCTCTGAAGTCTGAAGTGCTCTGAAGTCATCTACTGCATCCCAGTTCATGCTGCTGTTCCCAACATGTTGCTGTGGAGAACAATGTCTACTAGTGTCTCTGTGATATGCTTTACGACATAATGCTGTGAACTGAATGCTGAACTGGCCACTATCCTGCTGGGGTCAAAGTGTTGGAGGTCTTGTCCAACCATCACGAACATCCTTTGGCCCTCCTGCTTTCAGGGAACCAGGACGCTTTAAGTCCTGCTTTTAGTTTGTTAGAGCTTCTACTGCACTGGAAGAACTGGTTTCACTGGAATCAGGATTTAAATGAGTTTACAGTGACATGATTTTAACTAAATGTCTGTTTACAAAAGAAGAAGAAACCAAAATGAAAGCCACTCATGTTGATGATGAAAATAATGATTCATTGTGTATCGATAGAATAAACTCTGTGTGTTGTTTTGTGTGTTTGCAGTCTGTCACGCTGTGAGATCACAGAGGAAGGCTGTTCTTCTCTGGGATCAGCTCTGAAGTCAAACCCCTCCAGTCTGAGAGAACTGGATCTGAGATACAACAAGCTGCAGGATTCAGGAGTGAAGCTGCTGAGTGGTTTTCTGGAGAGTCCACATTGTAGACTGGAGACTCTGAGGTGGGTTCACTGTCTGCTGCTAGTGTAGCACCTTCATGTTTAATAGATAACTATTGATTTATCTACGTATTGATCCATCAAGTGTTACATGTTCTGGTACTATTGTTCAGGACTGGAGACCAAAGACAGTAGGACTCAGATGCAGACTTGAGTCCTGCTAGTAGGGTGCAAACACAAGGTCTTTACTCCAGCAGGGTTCAGTACACTGATGATCAGTCGCTCAGGCCGAGGAAACAAAATCTACAGACAAAAACTGGTTTGTGGGGAAAAAAAGAAGAAAAAGAATAAATCATTTCACTGGAATCAGGATTTAAATGTGTTTACAGTCACATGATTTTAACAAAATGTCTGTTTACAAAAGAAGAAGAAACCAAAATGAAAGCCACTCATGTTGATGACGAAAATAATGATTCATTGTGTATCAATATAATAAACTCTGTGTGTTGTTTTGTGTGTTTGCAGTCTGTCATGCTGTGAGATCACAGAGGAAGGCTGTTCTTCTCTGGGATCAGCTCTGAAGTCAAACCCCTCCAGTCTGAGAGAACTGGATCTGAGCTTCAACAAGCTGCAGGATTCAGGAGTGAAGCTGCTGAGTGGTTTTCTGGAGAGTCCACATTGTAGACTGGAGACTCTGAGGTGGGTTCACTGTCTGCTGCTAGTGTAGCACCTTCATGTTTAATCAATAACTCTATTGATTTATCTACGTATTGATCAGTGAAGTGTTACATGTTCTGGTAATATGTTCTACTTCACATCAGCTGCCTCGTTGTCTGCATGTCGTCCTCTACAATCATGACATGTACAACTTGTCTGGCTTCATGCTGTTGGATGGATTACTGAACAGGACTAAAGGGCCCAGACCCAGGGGCCCAAAGTATCAGGGCCCAAAGTGTCAGAGGCCCTGTTCTTTATCTACAACATGTCACTCTAAGAGAAACAAAAAAAACAGTATGAATGAGAATACTATATATATACTAAACTTGATGAATATTATCAATACTAGGAATTCTATATACTTAAGTCAATATGCATCATAAAAAGTGTAATTTAATTAAATGTAAAGAACCAAACCTTTATTCATTTTTAATCCAATATTTTATCATTTCTTTTAAGAGCATTTGGCATTTTTAAATAACTTTTTTCACAAGTTTTGATCTGCTCTGAATAATCTGGATCAATACTGATCAATACATTTAGTAACAGAAGTCTAAAAGTTATAGAAAGCATCATCATTTCACATCTTTAACAACCTGTTGTGCTCCAGGTTCATGTGAACATTTGCTGTGATGAGTTTGTCCTCAACGTTAATATGATATTGAAACAAGTCATGAACTCTCCTCCGTGAGCTGCTTCTACACGTCTGCTGCCAGCTGCAGGAAACCTTGTGAAGTGGAGTTCCACATTTACAACATGACACATCTGATGGATTATGAACAGATTGTTTCTCTTCATATTTCTTCTTGATGCAGATTGAGTTCCTGCAGCTTGACAGAGGTCAGCTGTTCTTCTCTCAGCTCTGAAGTCTGAAGTGCTCTGAAGTCATCTACTGCATCCCAGTTCATGCTGCTGTTCCCAACATGTTGCTGTGGAGAACAATGTCTACTAGTGTCTCTGTGATATGCTTTACGACATAATGCTGTGAACTGAATGCTGAACTGGCCACTATCCTGCTGGGGTCAAAGTGTTGGAGGTCCTGTTCAACCAACATGAACATCCTTTGGCCCTCCTGCTTTCAGGGAACCAGGACGCTTTAAGTCCTGCTTTTAGTTTGTTAGAGCTTCTACTGCACTGGAAGAACTGGTTTCACTGGAATCAGGATTTAAATGAGTTTACAGTGACATGATTTTAACTAAATGTCTGTTTACCAAAGAAGAAGAAACCAAAATGAAAGCCACTCATGTTGATGATGAAAATAATGATTTCATTGTGTATCGATATAATAAACTCTGTGTGTTGTTTTGTGTGTTTGCAGGCTGTCATGCTGTGAGATCACAGAGGAAGGCTGTTCTTCTCTGGGATCAGCTCTGAAGTCAAACCCCTCCAGTCTGAGAGAACTGGATCTGAGCTCCAACAAGCTGCAGGATTCAGGAGTGAAGCTGCTGAGTAGTTTTCTGGAGAGTCCACTTTGTAGACTGGAGACTCTGAGGTGGGTTCACTGTCTGCTGCTAGTGTAGCACCTTCATGTTTAATCAATAACTCTATTGATTTATCTACGTATTGATCCATCAAGTGTTACATGTTCTGGTACTATTGTTCAGGACTGGAGACCAAAGACAGTAGGACTCAGATGCAGACTTGAGTCCTGGTAGTAGGGTGCAAACACAAGGTCTTTACTCCAGCAGGGTTCAGTACACTGATGATCAGTCGCTCAGGCCGAGGAAACAAAATCTGCAGACAAACTCTTGTTGGTATAGAACCGTGGCGGCTGGTAACATTTTTTTTGGGGTGGGCGCAGTTGGGTGGCACGGTTTAAATAGCACTCCACAATTAGAAGAAAAGAAGTTTTGAATGGAATATTCTAAAAAACAAAGCTTTATTTCAAGAAAACAGTGCTCAACACTGTCCAATAACAACTATCGACAAACTGTAACTTTGGGCACGAGAGGTTTAGAGCAGAATGGTTTAAGAAACATTGGGTTGGGTTTCAGAGGTTTACAGAATAAGAGAGGTGCCCAGACCCTCACATGAAAGAGGTTTAGAGCAGAATAGCTTCAGGAAGAGATACATCACATTTTACATTGGGTATTTGACAGAGTGGGCCACTACTAGCATTCACACTGGGGCCCTGCAGTGAGGTGGCACTGATGAGGTCTTTGAAGGCAACGCGTTCTCTGGTGTGTCCAAGTATGGTGTCACAAACCTAGAGATAAATATAGAGAGAGAGAGAGACAGAGACAGATGAGTTGTGGGGAAATATCTACTACAATCAGGCTTCATACTACAGACAAAAGCCAATAATCAGAGTTGACAAAAAAATATGTTTTGTGTCTTTTGATGGCTCATCAACAGACAAAAGGCCAGGAGCCACCATGATGGCTGTAGGTTGGTGCTATGGCCATATGATTGCTAACTAGAAAGAGCATTTCCTGCTGAAAATGCGTTGGAATGCAAAAAGCTGAAGCTTATAGCTGAAATATTTGAAAGAAATAGCTGAATATAGCTGAACATAGTGGAATATAGCTTAAATTAGCTAAATATAGCAAAATATATTTGAAAATGAAAGAATAGCTAAATATATGTAAAAATAGCTGAATATATTAATATAGCTGAAAATAGCGGAATAGATGAATATATAAATAAATAGCAAATCATTATTGAAAATATAGAAAAGGCAAAATACCTGCTAAAATTTCACAATTCAAAGTCATTTAATTGAACTGTTGAAAATTCTTGTCGTTTAAATGTATAATTGGAAAAGATGAAAGGAAAACTGCATCATCTAAATCAGGGGTGTCAAACATAGGACCCAGCCCGCCACAGTGAGTCCAACAGAAGAAAAAAAAAAGTTTTTTTGAAAAATTAAAATCTGCCATAGGTGGTGTTTGAACCACTGAGCCTTTGCTCCTAAGACGGAGTTGCTAACCACTGATCTACAGGTGCTGTTGGTGAGACACCTGATATTATTGAGTGTCTACAAAACCATCTGTCAAACCTCAGAACGTGAACGTCAGTGACGCTGTTAATCCTGACGTCTATAACCAAAGTGACCTGCACACACGCGCGCGCACACACACACGAACGTGCACGCGACCATAATAACACGTTAACGCGGCCGTTCGCGCGCGCACGGCCGTGCACGCGCGCGGCCGTTAAGGCGCGGGCGCACCCGTTGGCGAGCGTTTACACGCGCGGCCGTTTCACGTTAGTGGGCGTTTACGTGTGCTGCCGTTCACGCGCGAGCACGGCCGTTCATGTGCGCGACCGCTTACGTGCCTGCTGCCTGCAGATGCACAGACCAAAGGGCTGCTGCTGGGGACGGACCGGCTCTCCCATTCAGTCGGACCTCAACACGTCTTATCTGTTGGATTCCTATCGACCGCAGTTTACGGCAGAAGACAAGATTTCCAACGTTTTGAGCTATAAATTATGTCCAAAGAGTATACGGTTTGGAGTAGAGAGCAAGTTTAAAATATGTGTATCCAAGTGCCCTCGCTCTGGAGAATGACGTCACTGCTCTGAGCTGCCCAACACACAATAATGAGAACGGCAGAAAAGGTGCGGAAAAAACATAAAACGAAAACGCCTACAGTTAAAACACTATAGGAGATATCACAAAGATGAGTAATACAATAACAGCTAAACGTTTTGTCAACATTTTAAAGGAGGAATGGTGTCTCTAGTTGAAGGCATGACAGAGCCTTTCCCTTTTGAAGTTGAAGAGTTGAAAGCGGATTTGAAGATGTTCTTCATTGGAAACCATTCTTTTTTTTTTTTATAAAAAAGCTGAATAATTTTGAAAATTGAGAAAATTTGAAAAATGTAAAAGCGTAGATTAATAGCTAAAGGTTTTGTCAACATGTGAAATTTTAAATATTGTCTCAAGCTCAACGTATGAAGAAACTGTAAACATTTGAAGTTGGAGATGATTTGAAGATTTCCCCATTGGGTCCCATTATAAAAAAAATCATAAAAAGCTTAATAATTTGGAAATTTGAAAAGTCAGAAATATGAAAAGTCATAGCCATCGTCTCCTTAAGTAGCTGAATATTTGAATAATTGAACTTTTTTCTGTAACTGGAAATATGAAGGACTAGTTACGGTCCAAAATACGGATGGAAGAAATAGAAGAAGAAACAGTTTAATAAAGATTTGAAGAACAATAGTTGGAATGCTTGCAGCATTCCAACTAAATATGTGTATCCAAGTGCCCTCGCTCTGGAGAATGACGTCACTGCTCTGAGCTGCCCAACACACAATAATGAGAACGGCAGAAAAGGTGCGGAAAAAACATAAAACGAAAACGCCTACAGTTAAAACACTATAGGAGATATCACAAAGATGAGTAATACAATAACAGCTAAACGTTTTGTCAACATTTTAAAGGAGGAATGGTGTCTCTAGTTGAAGGCATGACAGAGCCTTTCCCTTTTGAAGTTGAAGAGTTGAAAGCGGATTTGAAGATGTTCTTCATTGGAAACCATTCTTTTTTTTTTTTATAAAAAAGCTGAATAATTTTGAAAATTGAGAAAATTTGAAAAATGTAAAAGCGTAGATTAATAGCTAAAGGTTTTGTCAACATGTGAAATTTTAAATATTGTCTCAAGCTCAACGTATGAAGAAACTGTAAACATTTGAAGTTGGAGATGATTTGAAGATTTCCCCATTGGGTCCCATTATAAAAAAAATCATAAAAAGCTTAATAATTTGGAAATTTGAAAAGTCAGAAATATGAAAAGTCATAGCCATCGTCTCCTTAAGTAGCTGAATATTTGAATAATTGAACTTTTTTCTGTAACTGGAAATATGAAGGACTAGTTACGGTCCAAAATACGGATGGAAGAAATAGAAGAAGAAACAGTTTAATAAAGATTTGAAGAACAATAGTTGGAATGCTTGCAGCATTCCAACTAATAACCTTTGACTTTAAATATTGTCGTGGCTGCAGACAAAAAAACTATGTTTTTTCAACATATACAAAAAGCTAGGAGCTACCTTAATGTTCTAGCCTGGAGCTTTAACACAAACACACACACAAACTTACTTGTTGGGGGTTGAATTGGTATTTTAGATAAAGTTATACTCTGATATGATATCCACCCAAATCTAACAATGTCCAACATGCATTCTGCTGTGGGAAAGACAAAACATTAAACTCTAACAGGCATCTGCTGATTTTGACACTCACCTCTGCAGCAATCCTTCCAAGCTTTTTAGCATCCAGCTAACCAGCTCCGGTTAGCATGTAGCTTGAGGAGAAGGTCCAGGTGGACGTCCTCCCGCGGTCAGTGCTTTGCTGCTGGGTTTTTACATCCGGACGTTCAGGTCCAACTCTTTCAGCCTCTTCTTGTCAACATCTGATCGTCAATTAAATGATGTTTCCTGTTGAGACACCACAGAGTTTTCAATCGCCATGTCTCTGCTAGTTATGTTGCTTGCGTAGCTACATGGGAGCTATATGGGATTTGAGGGAATGATACAGGTCTCTGATTCGACGAATAGTCCAGTCACGTTGAAATAAGAAGCGATGTCATTGGCTAGAATGAAGAAGGAAACGTAAGATCAGTCTGACTCACTCTTAACAGCCTTCTTAGCGACAAACGCTCACTGCAGCCGCGTCAGGGAAAGTTATATCTGACACTCAAAGGAAAACTAAAACCATGCGTAATGAGGGATGTGCGCTCACAGCTACAGGACACTGACGCAAGAAAAATAATAGCATAAAAAGAAAAAAAACAATATAAAAATAAAGAATTTCCCATGTGTTCCTGTAGCTATATAAATAAAATGAATCATCATTACTATCACTCATTACGTTTTCACACACATTCGGCATCTGCATATGAGTTTACGTTAGCTATAAAAACATCAACAACCCTGTGGTATTCCACAGATATCAGGAAACTGACAGGTGGAACTGAACTCTGCTGAACCTCATCAAGAGAGGCTCCTCGTCTAAAGGCGTTGCTGAAGTCCACGTGAGAGACACCACAGCTGCAATGCAGCATAATCTCACTGCTGACCAACAGCGTCGCCTGTGCTGTCGGACCGGGCTGTCCAAGTACCGGCTTCCCCGTGTGGAGATCCAACGCCTCGTCACACTAGTGTCACCACACATCCAGAGGCCAACCCGCTGCAGTGTTGCCCTCAGCCTGGTCTTTACGCAGTGGGGAGCTTCCTGGAGGTGGTGGAGGACGGCACCGGCCTCAGCAAGGCATCGGTTTCACGGAGTGTGGCAGCGTGACACCGATCCTCCTGCGCCATGCGGACACACATCAGAATGCCACCACACGGGACCAGGTCCGCCAGGTCCACCGTGGATTTCATGCCGTGGCTGGAATAACCGGGTGATTGGTGTCGTGGATGGCACACACACACACACACACACACACACACACACACACACGCTTACCGTAATTGCACCTGTGTGTGGGGACCACAGCGTGTTGTGTGTGATTTATGCGCTAATAAAGTGGTGGGTGAGCGATTAACCTGGCATCGATTGACGTCTGATGTACCGGCGTCTGATGTTCCGACATTTGTTTTATTTGTGGTATTTACACAACAAGCATGACACAGAAATAGTTGGTAATGTCTCATGGTCGATAGCGAAAATGAAAACTGTTTTACAGGAACGTGACCGGGCTATGTGACGATGGTAACTCGGGGTAACGGGACTCAAGCCGCGGCGGCTTTCCGCCGCAACTGGTTACGAAAAAGCGAAAAACTAGTTAACCATATAACGTGTCGAGTGAGCAAAATCAGGGAAACAAGCGTTATGCTTTCGGTGTGAATTCGGCATAGGTCTGCAGACCTTTGTACGCCTTGAAACTTTCCTGTGTAAAAACTTGTCTCCAGTACGCAAAATCCATAGCTCCCACTAGCAGCAGGCTCACCAGGTGGACCCCAAGATGGGGCGATTAAAGACGGCAGATTCTAAAAAAAAAAGAAACAGGAAGAATAACTTTCACTGGAATCATGATTTTAACAAAATATCTGTTTCCAAAAGAATTATTCACCGATATAATAAACTCTGTGTCTTGTTTTGTGTGTTTGCAGTCTGTCATGCTGTGAGATCACAAAGAAAGGCTGTTCTTCTCTGGGATCAGCTCTGAAGTCAAACCCCTCCAGTCTGAGAAAACTGGATCTGAGAGGAAACAAGCTGCGGGGTTCAGACGTGAAGCTGCTGTCTGATCTTCTGGAGAGTCCACATTGTAGACTGGAGACTCTGAGGTCAGTAGAGGGTTGAGTCAATCCATGCTGGTTGCAGCACTATTGTACCAAACACAGATCCACAGGCTTCAGGATTGGACGATAGAGCGAGAGCAGTCGGCCAATCAGATGAGCCAGAAGCTTATTGTGATGGTGTGTTTGAGTCCATGTGTTGTTGTTGTTCACGTCTACAGGAAGTGAAGCTGCATCAGCTGACAGCATCACAGATGTTTAGAGACAGTGGTCCTCATTCATCAAACTATTGATCATCTTTGTCACAGCTCTGAGATCAGTCTGACTGAAGCTGCACATCACTGGCTCTCACTTCATAGAACCAGCATTACATTTAGTAACCTGATGTCTTACTGCTCAGGCTTTACCTCCATGGAGCCAATCATCAGTCACGGCTGAAATAACCACCAGTGCTGCTGTGTTCATGTTGAGGAAGTTCAGAGATCCAAGGAAACCAAACTTCATCACGTCTGCTTCATGACATCATCTGGAGGCCGTATTCTCTGTTTCTAGAAAGACACATGTCTGCTGCTTTACTGCAGCTGTAAGAACCCAAAATACAGATTCAGCTGTGATTTAATTACAATAAACAGATAAAAATGAAGCAGAAATAACTACATAATGATGCAGATTCATAAAAAGTCTAAATACATGTTTTGTTAGTTTTCTCAACAAGACGACAAGAAAACAACTTTTAAAATGTTTGTTTCCTAAATGGAGTCTGGATCAATCAATGCTAAGCTAACGTTGTAGCTGCTCCATCAACACTCAAAATAATGTTATGAAGACGTAAATCCTGGACACTAATCCATTTCTTCTTCTTCTTCTTCTTCTTCTTCTTCTTCTCTTTCTTCTTCTTCTTCTCCCCCTCCTTCTCCTTCTCATCAGATGGTGGCCATGATGAGTCCTGCTGATCCAGAGAGCATCAGGAGACTGGAGACTGGTCCACCCCTCCAGCTGGTTTGGTTTAGTCTCCCACACAGCAGAAGACTTTTAAAGACTAAAGTCTGACCCCCTCTCACACATACAGACATTGGGCCTCATGTAACAACAGGTTCTCTCTTCTTTAGGCCCGAGGACCTTTTGAAGTTCTCCTGGTTCTTTTTGTTTGTTCCTGTTTGTTGTCTGGCGCATCAGCTCAAACTCTTACGTCTTCAGAACCGGTTCAGTCCAGTTTGTGGCCTCAGAGATGTTTCCCAGCTCCTCGTGACGCTAGAAGAAAAACAACTTGAATAAATAAAACAGCTGTCATGTGACATCATTTGAAATCCTTAGTTTGTTTTGACATGGAGACGTTCATGTTCCCCAGAGGATGAATCCCACTAATGTTGGTGCTCCTGTGACTTTTCCTCTAGTGCTACCATGATGTTAACCTTTTAGGCCTCTATTGAAATATCTCAACGTTCCTCAGAGAACGAATTCCAATAATTTAGTAGATCCACGAGCATCGACTGTAGGTCAGAATGTTCATGTTCTGCATTGCATATCATTTTGTACAGATATTCATGTTCCCCAGAGGATGTCTTCATCCTGATGTTAAAGTTTTAGTCATTTTTAAAAAATGAGAAGAAAAAAAAAGAAACCAAACAAAGTTCATGTCTGCTGCAGTGTCTTCTTTGATAAAACCACTAGGGGACGACAAAGATGAATAATCTTTATATTCTTTACACGGTGGCTTTAATGAACAAAAACACAAGTTTTGAGTTTAAGAGTTGTTTGAATGTAATTTGCTGTTTTTTATTGACCATTTGTGAAATTGTACATGTGCAATTGTTGAAGAAAAATAAGAAGTTTAGTCCAAACTCACTATGTTTGTATTATTACTCATATTCAAATATTCATATCATTTACTGACGTAAAAGTACTTAAACATATAAATTAAATAAAATGATTGAAAGAAATGTCTCCTGTGACTGTTCATCTGATAATCCCCCGTGAGGCTGTGACTCGTCTCAACCCTTATAAAGTGAGTACGTATAACGTCTACAATCTCGCTGCCTATGTTGAACTCACATTGTAGACACACTGCAAAGTCTTCAACCAGAGTTCTTACCTTAAGTTCCTCTGGCAGCGTCGGTCCTCACCTCAGTGTCACACTGCTTCAGGACGGGGAGAAGGTTAGATTGATAAAGAACTGGAGTCTGTAGTTTTATTTACAGCTTACTAAATGGTAAGACTGTGGTTTTATTTCAGTTTTATACTTTTCTATAAATCAACATATTCAATGAAACAGTTACATACAAAATGTTTGTTGAGGGATTTTCTACATATGTGGTCCTCACGTCAAGATTGATGCTCTGAAGGTAGAGGAGCTTGATGCTCTGAAGGTCTCTACCTTCAGAAGACAGCGACAGGGTTTGGGGAGATACACATGTTGACATTTTGACCCAAGGACAAGGGGAGGATGTGGAAACACATGAAACCGTGACCCTGGGATGGAGATGTGTGTGACGCTGCTTGTAACACTGGGGGTGATAACTACATGAAATAAAATGCATAACTTGCATTAATTTGTAGATGTTCTGTGACATTGGCTAGCTCGCACAGCACTATAGCTAAAGAGCTGTCATGCTAGCCAGCTAGAAAGATGCTAGCGCTGGTTAGCCACAATAGCTCTGAATAAACAAACACAAAGGATTAAAGCTTGTGGAGCTTCTTTATACCGGAAATTAGTGGAAAGAAAAACTTAACTAAGTAGCTCAGCTAGAAATGTAAAATAAGTTCACACGGTGGATTTAAAAAATGTAACAACTCGACCGGTGGCAAACGGCTGCAGCTAACGGCCAAAAACGAGATTTGGGAAAGTTCACGTGTCTCACACAGTCCCGACTGGACCTGTAACTGGATCTCAAGAGTGGAGAATTGTTAAATCGTAGATATAATAATATAAGTCCAAAAAAAAATATTTATCCATCCGTCCATCTGTCTAACTAACAACTTGTGTGTCTCCTCCTCTCAGGCTGGAGTCTACATGAGTGAACCGGCCCCTGAGTCTTCTAAAGCTGTGGCTTTGATCAGGACGACCTTTGTGACGTCACAGTGTTCCAGCAAATGTGAATGAATTCAAACTTCAAACAACAAAAGCAGGTGTGTGTTATGGGAACCGTCTCTATCCTGCTTCATGTGCCCATCCCCCCATGTGAACCACACCTTCCAGACTAAACAACGCTTATCTTCTCACTTTCCCCCTAAATACACCTGGAACATCAAAGTCAGGGTTTCTTTCATGTCTCTCATAATAAATACAGTACTAACGGCACAATTGCTCCCTTGTCAAAGTATCAAAATCTGCAGCGCTGCGCCGTCCACGCTGGTGGATGAAGAGGCTTCGTGGGTCAGGCCCCACGCAAGAGGAACACTATTAATATTATATTAGTACATGATTATTTAAAGACCCAAATACCTTATGGTTACACCTGTGTTTGACAAGTCACAATGAGGGCTTTCATATACAAAGTAGTAGTGAGTTTATTTGTGGTGAAAACATCTACAGTGCAGCTACTAAACCCACACAGGTGTTTTCACTTTGTGGCTAATTAGGCTGCTGCTCATGTGAGGGTGTGAGCGAGGCTGAATCACATGATGTGATGTCACCACATTTAACATGACATCTACTAGTTGAAAAAGATTCCCAATATTTCATGGGTACATTTAAAAGATCTCATATTTTCCACAGTACATGTAGTAGCAGTATGCGTGAGCTCTTAACTTCACCTTCCATCACTCATTATTTTACTTAAGTATTCGACCGTCTGCCTCGCTGTCCTCCATTGGACAGGACGAGGAGCCTCAATGCATTCTGGGACATCTGAGTGTCCTATAAACTCGTGTTTGACAGTTCCAGATTCCTCCATCTTGTACCTGCTGGACTCAGACGCTCGGGTACCGTTGTCCAGGATGATTATGAGCGGTAAAGAAGTGGGAAAAGGAGAAAGAAAACACTTGTATGGTCCTTTAAAAGTCGGAGAGAACAGCACACCGTGTACTTCCTGTCTCTGTTCCACCAAACGACACGATTCCTCACTTCCTCTCTCGTGCCTTTCACATTTCTTGTCCATGTTTTCGGCCTCAACCCTAAAACCAGGGACCTGCGTGGGGGCGGAGCTTAACTGCATGGATGGATGCCATCAGAAGGAAGTGAGAAAATGGATTCTGACCTTTTGAAAAGTTGCCTTTTCGTCTTTAAACCCTGCTGTTAGTCTTCCTCTCCTGCACCAACCGGCTCTTCACTGAGTAATATACATATGGTACATATGAGTAGTGTACACATGATACATATGATGAGTAGTATATGCATGGTGAATATAATGAGTAGTATGCACATGGTACACGATGGCAGGAGGCAGGACCGGCTCCAGACAACCATGATCATGGAAACTTGAGGTGAGGAAGCACAGAGGCTCCTGGAAAGGAGAAGAGTTAGTAATGTGCATTGAAGAGACAATAATTCATCATGGTGGCCAAATCAAAGCAACATAGGATGAGGTATCCTGACTGACTTGTCTTGAATAAAGCTGAAGAATCATACATTTCCCATAGAGCAATGCCCCAGGACCCTCAGTGAAAACCACCATGTTACAACCTGTAAATACCTCGGACATCAATGTCTACATTGTCATTGTGACTGGGAAACATGGCTTAAGGTTTGATCCCCGGTTCCGCTGGTCCATGTCCATGTGTCCTTGGCCAAGAGGAAGAGGGCCTAACCCTCGTCTCTTCTCTATATGGATGCTGTCATTGATGAATTTCCGCAGACGAGTGTGCCATCTTCATTTCCTCTTAACCAGTAACATATATACTGATATTTATACATCTGAACAACATCTCACATGTGTTCATTTTATTATAACAACATTATTCAAACAGCCCTAGTGGTTGCAGAGATACACACTTTTAAGTTGGGAATGCAATTCTTTAGGAAAGGGCCTAAAAATAGGTTGTTGTTTAAAAGGTGTTAAAGGGTCACCACTGGAGGAGGAACCCGTGTGGTTGGGAACCTTCAGGAGTGAACAATCATTCACTCCTGTCAGCCTATTGCAGGAGAAGAGCTCTCTCACATCATGAAGACGATTTCAGAGACGAGCAAGACTGGACTTTGGTTGGAATGTACAAAATACAAACCAGTTTTATTTGTTTTTACAATAACAAGGTTAAAGGTTACAACAACGGATAATACAAGAAGTCAATTATTATCTAGAATCATCCAAAACTAGGATTTATTTGATCTCAACGTCACTTATCAAAGTTTGTTCATTTGTTACACAACGATCATAGATGATGAATTTAGTTTTTTCAAATCAAAACATCTCTTTACAAGTTGCGATTATTTCTCCACAGAAGCTGAATCTGATCCAGAAAGACTCTCGTTTGACATTCAGAGGTTTTTCCT
Organism: Clinocottus analis; assembly: GCF_023055335.1. NCBI lineage: Eukaryota > Metazoa > Chordata > Actinopteri > Perciformes > Cottidae > Clinocottus > Clinocottus analis. The sequence continues at coordinate 20,551,555 of NW_027176240.1, read as the reverse complement.
CACACAAACAAATGTTTCAAGACAACAAAGTGGAGTTTTCTACACAAAGTAAAACATGTTTCACAGATTCTCTCAGACAACAGATCATTTCAGGTCATTACATGGACCTCGCTCAGCTCTCAGACATCCATCTGCAACAGCACAAGTCCAGAGAGCTCTCAACCCCCCAGAGTCCAGACCAGCAGGTACCCCTCACCTACTGCAGCTGTTTACAACCACTGAGAGATTAGGTTGCTGCTAGCTAACATCAGCTGTGTGTCATCCTGTACAGGAGGAACTATCTGAACAGCAGAGAGAAAGTTTCTCTACCAGGAGGAGACTCTCAATCGTCCAGAGAACACAGAGACACTGAGGAACCAGACCTGAACCCAAACCCAGGATAAAAAGGTTCGGTGAATGTGGTGTTGAAGGTGTGGAGGTGGATCAGTGTGTCAGAGGAGACTCTGTAGAAGGACAGAGAGCCAGTAGGACAGTCCACATACACTGCTACTCTACCAGAGGAGAAGGAGGAAGAGGAGGCGATGCGTGTTCTTGTCTTATTATGCCAGACAGAGTAAACATCATCATAAAACATCAGACTCCAGGACTGATCATTCATTCCAAACCAACAGTCTTCACTGTCTCCTCTCCTTCTGATTCCTCTGTAACTCACTGATACAGAAACGTCTCCTCTCCACTCGACCTCCCAGTAACAGCGACCAGTCAGACCAGTTCTACACAGCAGCTGAGGATAGACATCAAACCTGTCTGGATGATCAGGATATGACTGATCCTCCATCACATGCGTCACCTTCCTGTTGTTGTCAGACAGTTTCAGTCTCTTGTTCACTGTGTTTGTGTCCAGTGTGAGTTCACAGAAATCTGATGGAGAGAACAAGACACAATACAGCTGCAGTTATTAATCTATCATCTATCATCTATTGACACTTTGATGATGACATCAGAGATGTGAATGAGTGATGTCACAGTGTGCAGATGGTTGAATGTTTCCATGAATCAAACTCAAAGCCCACTTACACTTCCTCAGACCTGGTCTGAACCATCGGACTCCAGCAGGCTCCACCCTGAAAGGAGGAGGGGGGTCAGAGCAGCATGAAACATGGACATGACATCACTCTCATCACAGAGCTTTGGGATTCATGTTCACATGGACCACTTATTATTCATCCGCTCATACTCTGTTACTTCATGAAGCTTCTTCTGATTGGCCCATGACGACAGCTCATCATGTTCACTTCTTCATGAGATATTATGATCAGTGTTATATTGAGCGTCATCCTCCAGGTCAGACTCAGGTTCCTCTAGCAGTCAGTCAGGAACTCAGATGTTTAAACATCTGTTGGCTGAACAGCTGCTGCTGGAAACATTGAGACTGAACCAAACAGGAAATGAGCTGCAGAACCAAAACTAGGAGCTAAAAGAGGCTGAAAAGCTCTGCAGAGCTGCAGCGATGGAGACGATTCTTTGTGTTCATCACCACCACACGACTCTTCTCCTTTACACAGTCAGCTGATCTGTTGTCAATCTAGAAGTCTTGATTGTTGGATGTTTTGGTTCTCACAAGCTCTTGTGTTTGTGTAATAATGACAGTTGTCTCTTAGAAGTAAAGTAAAGGAGAAAGAAGTCTGAAATCACTACAGCACCACAGACTTTATGCCAGACTTTCCGGCGTTTACCTTCCGACTGGTTTCCCATTGCCGACCCCGCCTATTTGGATTTCTCTGCCTTGCTTCTGCTCCAGTAAACCTCCAGTAATGTCTGAACTAAAGGGCAACACACACTGGAGGCAGATGACCAGCATCAAAACATAAAACTATAGTTTCATATGAGCCCAAAACCTGCAGCATGATGACGTTGATGCGCGTCAACTCACCATGATGCCTGTCAACGTGTCAGGATACACCACTGTCCTAGTTCCTGATGTAGAGACAAGACAACGCTCCAGAAACACAACAGCTTTATCACCTCCCTGTTCTGGTTCATCCTGGCTACTGTTCCCTGACTACTTCTGTCTGTGTTGATGGTCTGATGTGGGACACAAACAGTGAGATGAGTCTCTGGTAGTTTGAGGTCAGTTTGGTGTGTCAGGGTCATATTAACCAGGCTGACAGTGTGACAGAGAACAGGTTTCGATCTCTACCTCCTCTATCAAACTGATACTCTGTGGCTGTAGCAGGCCTCTCCATACCTGAGAGTCTCCAGTCTCCAGTGTGGATCCTTTAGTCCAGCAGACAGCAGCTTCACTCCTGAGTCTCCTGGATGATTGTAGCTCAGGTCCAGCTCTCTCAGGTGGGAGGGGTTGGAGCTCAGAGCTGAGGCCAGAGAAGAAGAGCCTTTCTCTGTGAGGTTACAGTCAGACAGCCTGCGAACAGACACAATAACTCACATATCACATTTTAAAACAATCTGAAGGAGGATACGAGTTTATCCATGAATGTAAATCAGGATTTGAGTGTCCATTACTTTGACATGTTGATGAATCCTGACCTGAAAGTCTCCAGTCTGCAGTGAGGACTCTCCAGTCCAGCAGACAGCAGCTTCACTCCTGAATCCTGCAGCTTGTTGTTACTCAGGTCCAGCTCTCTCAGACTAGAGGACTGGGAGCTGAGGACTGAGGACAGAGCTTCACAGCTTCTCTCTGAGAGGTTACAGTCACTCAGGCTGAAGAGACAACAATCAACAAGAAGAAAAATAACATTCATGTTCAAATGAAATCACCTTTTTCATGAGTCCAAACTAAAGTAGAATCAGAAAGAAAGACCAAAGATAATTGGTTCAGTGAAAGTGGATGAAAACTCTTGCTGTTTTAAAACAATTCTAAAATAATTCAGTTAATTGTCCTTAACTGTAAACAGGAAGTACTGAAGTATTAATATCAGGAGGATATATGAATATATAATGTTGTTTATTAGAGTTAAAAAACCCGATTTCTGTCTTTTTCCTGACGAAAGAGACTGAACAAAGTGAGAGAAAGATATTAAACTTCATATTCTGATTTCATGTTTTAAAGCTCTAAATCAGAAATAAACAACCATCAAACTTTCAGCAGATCGTCACTGTAGAACAGGAGTGACCAAACTACGGCCACTCCTGTGGCAAAGTGAGCCAACTAAATCTTTAAACAGTAAATGAATAAAAACAAATTTAAAAAAGGTAATGTTCCCTGACTATATATATATATATATATATATATATATATATATATATATATATATATATATATATATATATATATATATATATATATATATACACATACAATTCTCTGATTCTCTGGGGGACAATTCTCTGTGTGTTCATCAGCACCACCACACGACTCTTGTCCTTTACACAAAGTCAGCTGATCTATTGTCAATCTAAAAGTCTTGATTGTTGGATGTTTTGGTTCTGACAAGCTCTTGTGTTTGTGTAATAATGACTGTTGTCACTCAGAAGTAAAGTAAAGGAGAAAAAAGTCTGAAATCACAACAGCACCACAGACTTTATGACAGATTTTCTGGCGTTTACCCTCCGACTGCTTTCCCGTTGCTGACCCCTCCTGTTTGGATTTCTCTGCCTTGCATCTGCTCCAGTAAACCTCCAGTAATGTCTGGACTGAAGGGCAACACACACTGGAGGCAGATGACCAGCATCAAAACATAAAACTATAGTTTCATATGAGCCCAAAACCTGCAGCGTGATGACGTTGATGCACGTCAACCCACCATGATGTCGTCAACGTATCAGGATACACCACTGTCCTAGTTCATGATGTAGAGACAAGACAACGCTCCAGAAAAACAGCTTCATCACCTCCCTGTTCTGGCTCATCCTGGCTTCTGTTCCCTGACTATTTCTGTCTGTGTTGATGGTCTGATGTGGGACACAAACAGTGAGATGAGTCTCTGGTAGTTTGAGGTCAGCTTGGTGTGTCAGGGTCATATTAACCAGGCAGACAGTGTGACAGAGAACAGGTTTCCAGCTCTACCTCTATCAGACTGATGGTCTGTGGCTGCAGCCTCTTCATACCTGAGAGTCTCCAGTCTCCAGGGTGGATCCTTCAGTCCAGCAGACAGCATCTTCACTCCTTTGTCTCCTGGATGATTGTAGCTCAGGTCCAGCTCTCTCAGATGGGAGCGGTTGGAGCTCAAAGCTGAGGTCAGAGAAGCACAGCCTTCCTCTGTGATCAGACAGCCTGACAGCCTGCAAACACAGAACACAGGTCACATCTTAAGACAATCTGAAGGAGGATACAAGTTTATCTATGAATGTTAATCAGGGTTTAAGTGTCCATTAGTTGAACATGTTGCTAAATCCTGACCTGAGAGTCTCCAGTCTGCAGTGAGGACTCTCCAGTCCAGCAGACAGCAGCTTCACTCCTGAATCCTGCAGCTTGTTGTTACTCAGGTCCAGCTGTCTCAGACTAGAGGATTGGGAGCTGAGGACTGAGGACAGAGCTTCACAGCTTCTCTCTGAGAGGTTACAGTCACTCAGTCTGAAGAGAGACAAGGATGAAGAGAGAATAAACAATAAGTAGAAAAGATAGCAGTGTATTTAAGTTATGATCTATGAATCTAACTCTCTCTGTACTTACAGAGCTTTGTTGGAGGCTTTGAGCACTGGCAGCAGCCTCAGAAGAGCCTTCTCTGAACCAGAGTACTTCTTCAGGTCAAACACATCCAGATCTTCTCCCGATGACAGTAAGATGAAGACCAGAGCTGACCACTGAGCAGGAGACAGTTCATCTGTGGAGAGACGTCCTGACCTCAGGGACTGTTGGATCTCCTCCACTAGAGAACCATCATTCAGTTCATTCAGAAAGTGGAACATATTGATGCTTTTCTCTGGAGACACATCCTCACTGATCTTCTTCTTGATGTACTGGACTGTTTCCTGATTGGTCTGTGAGCTACTTCCTGTCTGTGTCAGCAGACCTCGTAGGAGTTTCTGATTTGTCTCCAGTGAAAGACCCAGGAGGAAGCGTAGGAACAAGTCCAGGTGTCCATTAGGACTCTGTAAGGCCTTGTCCAAAGCACTCTGGTAGAGAGGTCTTGGTTTAGGTTTGTCTCTAAAGACTTTAGACAACAGGGAGATTGTTTGTTCTTTTGCCAGCAGGTTGACACCAGAGTTGACGAAGGTCAGATGGACATGAAGAGCAGCCAGAAATTCCTGAACACTCAGATGAACGAAGCAGAACACCTTGTCCTGGTACAGTCCTTTCTCCTCTCTAAAGATCTGTGTGAACACTCCTGAGTACACTGAGGCTGCTCTGATATCGATGCCACACTCTGTCAGGTCGGATTCATAGAAGATCAGGTTCCCTTTCTGCAGCTGATCAAAAGCCAGTTTTCCCAGAGACTCGATCATCTTCCTGCTCTCTAGACTCCAGTGTGGATCTGTCTCAGCTCCTCCATCAAACTTGACCTTCTTCACTTTGGCCTGAACCACCAGGAAATGGATGTACATCTCAGTCAGGGTCTTGGGCAGCTGTCCTCCATCGGTGGTCTTCAACACGTCCTCCAGAACTGAAGCAGTGATCCAGCAGAAGACTGGGATGTGGCACATGATGTGGAGGCTTCGTGAGGTCTTGATGTGGGAGATGATCCTGCCAGACTGCTCCTCATCTCTGAACCTCTTCATGAAGTAGTCCTTCTTCTGTGGGTCAGTGAACCCTCTGACCTCTGTCACCAGGTCAACACAGTCAGGAGGGATCTGATTGGCTGCTGCAGGTCGTGTGGTTATCCAGAGGCGAGCAGAGGGAAGCAGCTTCCCCCTGATGAGGTTTGTCAGCAGCACATCCACTGAGGTGGACTCTGTGACATCAGTCAGGACCTCATTGTTATGGAAGTCCAGAGGAAGTCGACACTCATCCAGACCGTCAAAGATGAACACAACCGGGAAGTCTTCAAACCTGCAGATTCCTGCTTCTGTGGTTTCAGAGAAGAAGTGATGAACAAGTTCCACCAAGCTGAACTTCTTCTCTTTCAGCACATTCAGCTCTCTGAACGTGAATGGAAACATGAACTGGATGTCCTGGTTGGCTTTGTCTTCAGCCCAGTCCAGAGTGAACTTCTGTGTTAAGACTGTTTTCCCGATGCCAGCCACTCCCTTTGTCATCACCGTTCTGATTGGTTCCTCTCCTTCAGGTGAGGCTTTAAAGAGGTCTTCTTGTCTGATGGTGGTTTCTGGTCTGTCTGGTTTCCTGGATGCTGCTTCAATCTGCCTGATCTCATGTTCATTGTTGACCTCTGCAGTCCCTCCCTCTGTGATGTAGAGCTCTGTGTAGATCTGGTTCAGAAGGGTTGGGTTTCCTGCTTTAGCGATCCCCTCAAACACACACTGGAACTTCTTCTTCAGGTTAGATTTGAGTTTACACTGACAAACTCCAGCAGGAAGTCCTGCATGAACACACAACAAAGAAGATCAGAATAGATTTTTAACATGTCATTTCCTCAAAGAATGAGTCTATGAATATATTCTGGTCCATCTCTTGAGACATTAGTAAACGTTCCATTCATCCAGAATGTTAAATCTTTAGAGAAATCCTCTTACTGCTCTGCAGACAGTCAGCCAGCTCCTCCTGCTTCATGCTCCTCAGGAAGTGCAGTGAGATCTTCTGAAATGCGTCTCTGCTCCTCCTTCTCTGCTCTTCATCAACACCATCCAACACCTCTTCATCCTCTCTCTGAATCTCTAAGTATTCTGGGTAATCTGAACTCAGAACCTTCTGGATCTTCTTCAGCTCGTCCTTCACAAAAGTGAGGATGTTCTCCTCCAGCAGCTGGAACAGAATATTCTCTGAATGACAAACTAAAACCATGGAAGCAAACATCAGATCCATGTTGGACAGACTGACAACCCACTGGTCTAAAGAGTGCAGCATGGAGATGATGGTGAACAGAAGACATGTAAAAGTAGTTGTACAGGTACAGACCATAAATATGGAGTCCAGGTGTGTTTGATGCTGCTGGGCAGACGGACCTCTGGGAACCTCTGAGCTCTCCTGGTCCTCTCTGTGGAGGAGTCATGAACCATCAGCTCACATTGTGTTTGCACCACAGACTGTTTATTGTTCATGATATTACAACACAAACACAACAAAAAGTTAAAGATGTTGTGTTGTGTCGCAAGTAATCATTTTATAAACCAGATGCTAAAGACTGGAGATGAAGGACGACCATCTGTGTGACAGTTAGTCATCTTGTTTCATCTGTTATAAGAACTTACTCTGGGTCATAAGAACGTTGTCCATCTCTGAAGTTAATCAGACCACCTTTAGACCGATCACTCTTCATGGACACACAGCTGGGTTCAGGAGACTTTTCTTTCTGCTGCTGTGACCTGACAGAAACACTGGACATACAATATTTATTTTTCTGCTTACACTGGTTTTATTGGACAGTATAAGTGCTGTAATTAGGGCCCGAGCACTGACGCAGTCAGAGCGGACGACCTATTGCTATGCGAATGTTCATTATAATTATGCTTTGAGTAGGGAAAAGAGGTGCTTTGGTGAAACCTCCATGTCTCAAAATTTCCACACCTATCTGACTCTGCGAAAAACCGCAATCTGATTGGGGTGTCAGAAAAAGGTCGAAATAATTAGCTCGCTAGCGCCCCCTTTAGTTGCGAAAGCTCGCGCTTTTTGCCCACTATGACGGATTAACTTAAAATTTAGCACACATGCCCGTGTGGTAGTACTAAGTACTAAGTTCGGCCTACTTAGATTTTAAGAGAATCAGAGAATCAGAACAGTTAGTCATCTGTTTCATCTGTTTTAAGAACTTACTCTGGGTCATAAGAACGGCCTCCATCTTTGAATAAAATCGGATGACCTTTAGACCGATCACTCTTCATGGACACACAGCTGGGTTCAGGTCCAGGTTCTGGTCCAGGTTCAGGTTCTGGTCCAGAGGACTTTGCTCTCTGATGGGTCCTAACAGAGAAGAAGACCAGCAGGCAGGGGAATTCTGTTTTTAATCTTCAGGCAGAGCAGCTGTTGGGAAGAATCTGAATATATGATAAGATTTGAAATATGATACAGCAGGTATATAAAGTCATGATTAACCTGTAAATTATACAACCACCATTGTATTGATTTTGTGTGGCCTCAATAAACACAAAATATGAGCTTCATAAAACACCTGAAGTACCAGAGTCTAGACTTTAGTCCAGTATCAGAACTCAATCTAAGGACTGAATGTGTTTTATAGATTTATAAGTTTATTAAGAGTCAAGGTTCAAGTGAACGAGCAGAGAAACAGTCAACATGAAGTCAGAGTGAAGACGCTGAAGGTACTAAAGTGTGGAGTGATACCTGTTCATGTTGCTGATCACCTACAGCCCCCTGATGGAGACCCACGAGTTCACCTGGAGGTTCAGGTCTCTGTTGTCCGATCCACTTTGAGCCGTGGACTCCTTCTCAGAGACAGGAATCTACACATGAACCGGCAAAGAGCGGCTGGTCGGTCATGAAACACACCGGGAGGGTTCGGCCCTCTGCAGCTCTCTGCTGTGTGGACCCGGTCTGTGTGGAAGAAGAGTTTCCTGTTGATGTGATGGCTGCTGTCCCGCTCCAACACCGTGGGGACCCAGTGTGAACCTGCAGCTCAGAGAGCAGCTGATCATGTTTCATGACTTTATGATCATGTTAAAGATTAACCCTCAGCTTCTTCCTGCTGCCTCTGACCCACTGGAAGCTGCTCCTCCCTGAAGCATCACCTCCACACGGTGCTGGGCGTGAACACAGGACATGACTTCACCTGCACAGGTGTGAATGAAGCCAGCAGGAAGCTTCATGTGTCCACCTGCTGGAGGTCAGACACATCAGTGCTCTGCTGCATTTAAAGCATCAATATGAAGCGTTGCTGCCTGCATGTGTTTGTTAAAGTGATGACATGCAGTCGTTCAGACAGAGGAGACTTTTACATGAGCTCACAGCTTCATGACATGAACCTTTATGGAAAGAGACTCAATGAGAGAGAACTCATGAATACACATATGTACATATATACTAGGGCTGGGCAGATTAATGCGTTAACTCAGCGTTAATCTGAAAATCCTTTAACGGTGTTAATTATTTGGTCACGCGTACTGCATGTTTCTTGGGGTCAGCTACCAAAAGGTAAACGCCTCCAAGTGGCAGCTCCTGAACCTGGAGCTGGGAGACGCCAAGCTGGCAATATACAGCAGCAGGAGACGCAGGGTGGAGGGAGGGCGGGGCAGGAGGCACTTCCTGTATTCAGGTCTCTGGTCAAGGCCAGAGTCTGGGTAGATTTTATATTTTTTAAGAGCATGAACAGTATGGACGAGTTCATCCAGAAGCGTCACGATGATGCACTGTGCTGTGTCTCTGGAGAGGAGTTAGCATTCAACGTTCCTTCAGCTCAGCCATGAAGTGATGATGGTGACATGATGTTGGCGAAAGAGAAATGTTTGAAACTAATTGTAAAATAAAGGTTTTGTAAAAAAAGAAAAAAAAAGCCTCTCTCTCTCTCTCTCTCTCTCTCTCTCTCTCTCCAACCAGCAGCACTAACTGTTGAGTCACATGGAGGATTCTTAACAGTTTACAAAAGTTCCACAAATAAATGTAATTAACACAATTTAGAAGTTTAACACAATACAACACTATTATTATTATCTTTAAGTCTATAATGTGTGTGTGTGTGTGTGTGTGTGTGTGTGTGTGTGTGTTTCTTACAGCGCCTGGGCTCATCTCCAGCACCTGTCATCTCATCAAATCCTTCTTTCCTCACTCCAGTTGCCAGATTATTTCATCATTTCCAGTAGTGTGTGCTGACTCTGGGCCTCTCATATTCCTCTCAAAGGTTTAGACTCCTCTTGTGCTTTACGTTGTTTTTGACTGGTACTAACTCCTGTTCCCTGGGCCAGGACTCCATGCCTGCATTCCTGCCCGACTGCCACGCCCAGATCACCTGTGTTTAGTGAATAAAGTCCATTCCCTACCTTGCTTCCCTGTGTCTGCGCTTAGGCCCGGCCAAAGCCAAACCCTAACAATATAAGTATTAATATTAATATGTCTTTGTTCAAAATGACTAAAAAGACAAACGTTTTCATTGAGATCAATGTTTAGATTCTCAATTTAGGCAATCATTTTTATAATGTCTCCGTACAATTATATGACATGTTAATGGACATAGCAGAGGTCCCCCTGAAAAAGGCTGCGTTATAATTTTACTTCACAAGTTTAAGGATCTGTTTTTATATAGATCAGACACTGTTAAAATACAATATTGTTTATGTATATAGTTTTGGTATTAAAAACCCTAAAAAAAAATCCAATCAACTTCAAATTACTGAATGTCATTTTACCTCATGTGTACAAACAGAGCACAATGCGCCCTCGTGTGGACAAACTGTGGTACTGCACAATGTTGGTGACTATTGTGCGAGTTTCTGCTGTAGACTGGCATGAGAAAAATATGTATCATGAAAATAAATACATTGCACAACATATATAAGGGGTGGATGATAAAATAGTTTCTAAAAAAATAATTCTCCAGGTTTTATTCAGAGAAAATCTTTTTTTTAAACGTTACCAAATAAGGCAAACAAATTAAAACTATATAAAAACACAAGTAATCACAGTTTATATGTTTCATCAAACACTGTTAAAATACAATATGGTTTATTGACATATTCATGCTCCAAAAATAACTCCAAAAAATATATTTAAATATTTTACAAAAAGAATGTAATCATCCTGAAATGGCAGAATGAACATTTCCCCACAAAGCATTGCAACTACAACATATTGATGGTCTTTAAAAAAAATCCCAGTTCTTGTAAATAGTGATCTCTGCTGTGTTGTTATCATGCTGTCTTGACTGGCTGCTGATACACCACCATGTTCTCAGAGATCAACCGTACAAACAGAGCACAAAGCGCCCTCGTGTGGACGGACTGTGGTACTGCAGGCAGTTTGTTCCACCACAGCCTTCATGCTACTGACTATTGTGTCAGTTTCTGCTGTAAACTGGAATTGGAATTAGATGATACAATCATATATAAGTAGTTGATTTTACAATAGTTTGTAAAAGAGAAAGTCTGCAGGTTTTATTCAGAGAAGAACACCTTCAACTTGTCTGTTTTCAAATGTTACCAAATATAGAAAACATATTTAGACTATATAAAAACTAAGTACTCAAGGAATCATTGTTTATGTTTTGCATCAAACACTGTTAAAATACAATATTGCTTATGTATATAGTTATACAGTATTAAAAAAACTCAAAAAAATCCAGTCATCTTCAAATTACAGAATGTCACCACGTACTTACAAACAGAGCACAAGGCGCCCTCATGTGGACAATATGTGGTACTGCAGGTAGTTTGCTCCACCGCAGCCTTGATGGCTGGTGACTATTGTACCAGTTTCTGTTGTTAAACTAGCATAAGAAATAGATGATACAATATATATATATATATATATATATATATATATATATATATATATATATATATATATATGTATATATATATATATATATATATATATATATATATATATATATATATATATATATATATATGTATATGTATATATATATGTATTTATTTATTAACATATATATATATATATATATATATATTTTTTTTAAACAGCATAAAAAACAAATATAAAAACAAAAATTATCATCCTTCATATTGAACCTACTATAACAATTGTATTTATCTCATTCTTACCACCATTTAGGGGACATTTATATAATTTTAATTCTTAAAGAACAATATCCAGATTATATTTACACACTTTTACTGACGCAGCATTTTCAATGTAGAGATTTTGTGTTGTTTAAGTTCTTTTACATCAGTAAATGATATGAATATTTCCTTCACTGCCTCTTGCCACTCTATAATAATACAAACATAGTGAGTTTGGCCTTAACTTAATTTTTTTCTAGAACAATTGCACATGTACAATTTCACAAATGGTTAATAAGAAACAACAAAATACATTCAAACAACTCTCAAACTCAAAACTTGTGTTTTTGTTCATTTAAGCCACCGTGTAAAGAATTTAAAGATTATTCATCTTTGTCGCCCCCTAGTGGTTTATTAAAAAAATACTGAAACTTTAACGTCATTCCGGCCCAAAATGAATGTGAACGTCTCCAAGTCAAAACAAACTAAGGATTTCAAATGATGTCACATGACAGCTGTTTTATTTATTCAAGTTGTTTGTCTTCTAGCGTCATGAGGAGCTGGGAAACATCTCCGAGGCCACAAACTGGACTGAACCGGTTCTGAAGACGTAAGAGTTTGAGCCGAAGCGCCAGACAACAAACAGGAACAAACAAACAGAACCAGGAGAACTTCAAAAGGTCCTCATGCCTAAAGAAGAGAGAACCTGTTACATGAGGCCCAATGTCTGTATGTGTGAGAGGGGGTCAGACTTTAGTCTTTAAAAGTCTTCTGCTGTGTGGGAGACTAAACCAAACCAGCTGGAGGGGTGGACCAGTCTCCAGTCTCCTGATGCTATCTGGATCACCAGGACTCACCATGATCACTTCCAGCTGATGAGAGGAGGAGAAGAAGAAGAAGAAGAGATGGATCAGTGTCCAGGATTTATGTCTTCATAACATTATTCATAACATTATATATCTATATATCTATATATCTATATCTATATCTATATATATATCTATATATATATATATATATATATATATATATATATATATATATATATATATATATATATATATATATATATAGATAGATGTGTATGTATATATATATGTATGTATTCATTTCGCTTGCTTGCATGTATATATATATATATATATATATATATATATATATATATATATATATATACTTATTTCTTACTTATGTATATATCTGTTACCCCTGTCCCTGTTATTATTTATTTTATTTTATTTTATTTTATATGTGTGTTTAGCTTAGCTTATTGCATTGGGATGCTGCTAGTATGACAAAAAAATTCTCCTTGGAGATTAATAAAGTACTTTTCATTCATTTCATTTCATTCATTCATTATTTTGAGTGTTGATGGAGCAGCTACAACGTTAGCTTAGCATTGATTGATCCAGACTTCATTTCGGAAACTAACATTTTAAAAGTAGTTTTCTTGTCATCTTGTGGAGAAAACTAACAAAACATGAATGAAATGACTCTGAAGTACCGAAGCGGCCGCCATGATAAGTGCCGGTCGAATTCTCTAAACGCAAAGGAAAGGAGCGTCATGCCTCCTAACTTAGCTCCTTTAGCTTAGGAACCACTGGACCTTCCTTAACGTGAGGAAAGGAGAAAATGCCGACCCACAATCCCTTGCGGCGGCAACATTTAAAGTCACGTTTCATTCGGCCGTTCACGAGAACAAACGATCATGAAGACAAACACAGATCATGTAAATAATAAGTAGCATAACTTGTAAATACTTTCAATAATCTGTTAAACCGTCTGGAAAACTATGAATGTTACGTTGAACACGCTGTAAAGTAATGAAACTGCTCAGCCCTCATTCTTTTATTTTACTTTAGTTACAGAGGTTTTAATGAAAGTATTAAACTGGTCGAGCTCTTCAGCCTGACTCATGTTTATGATTATCATCTGTTTAATCAACTGTTTTGTTACATTACAATAAAACACTATCAAATTGTGTTTCATAAACTGTTGTCTGCATATTTTTATGATCAGATTATAATCTGCATATAAACTACAACAACATAAATGGATATGAGACGCACATATGACACACATCGTTAGTGGGATAACGTATTTAATTCAGCAGGTTTGAAACTGAAAAGACAGTTTAGTAGCTTTGTACTCTGTGTAAAATGCCTTGGTTTCACTTTCATATTCCTTCATTTCTATTCCAACCTCGTTAATAAAGTAATGTATGAACCGGGTTGTTTAATCTTCTGCATGACGCAACATTGTAAGAACACAGATGAAGTATTTCAGATGCTTTATTGTGGTGGAGATGGACTACAACGTTGTAGTTTCACCGCTGCAGACACACTGACGTCACTAACATCGCCTGCCGTCGCGTCAGAACTATGTTGTTGCTGAAAGTGGAGTTGGATTCTCTAAACATCGCAGTTGTCTTTTTCTAACTCCTCATGAAGTCTCCTTACCATCTTTCCTTGACCCCGTGACGTTTCCACAGAGGTCAAGGAAAAGTGCTTAGGGTTAGACGTTAGGAGGTGATTATTTGACTATTGGACCGCAGCCTGTGTCTGTTTGGGTTAAACAGGATGTCTATGCAGCGAATAGGTTTACAGATGCGCTCCATAGCGCCATCTATTGTCGGGGATTTCCGTTTAGCGAGGTAACTTCTGGATTAACTTCTGGATTAACTTCTGGATTAACTTCTGGATTAACTTCTGGATTAACTTCTGGATTAACTCTGGGTTTTCCGTCTCACGAAGCTGGTTCACTTCTTAGCGGGGTCCGTTGCCCTGGTAACTTACGCTGAACGTCTAACCTGCTCTGGAGCAGGTTAAGTTACAGGATAAGATCTCAGCGGGGATAAAAGACGCCTACTGACCAATCATTGTCCTGGAAACATGACCCGCCCATTTCTACAGAATCCCGTTGAGGAAGGACACGGATAGTAAGAGCAGCGCTCTGCAGAGAGCGCGTGTTTCCTGACCGGCAAAATCAATCATACATGAAGCCTGGAAGATATTATAATAAACTCACTGACCGCTTTGAACTATGTTCTTGTGTTTCGTTGTAACTTGCTCTCGTGTTCTTTTAGCTCTTTTAGGAGTTGCAACTGAAATGAGGTTAAATTGTTAAAACGAAAAAAGGTAATCAAAAATAAGAACATACATTTGAGACAGTGATTTAATATTACAATCCCAGTCATTTCCGCAATAACAGAATCGCTGTTTTTTTGCCACGATTCCTTGCGGCTTCTGGCCGCTGCAGCAGTGTTGCTTTCTGCCTTTTGCTTGTATTCTTTCTCTATATTTTTCATACATTCTTGAGATCGTAATTTGCTCCTCCGTTGTAAAACACGTTGCTCTCGGCTCCTTCATGGTGTACGATTGGTCAAACGGAGTTAACTCCGCCCCTTTCATGTGCATGAGCACAGATCTCGATGAGACACTCCTGGTTTGACTAACGAGTTGATAACCGGCTTCATGAGACCAAAAAGCGAGACCGCGGACATCTGGTTAAGTGCAGCTGGAAAACTGAGGGAAACCCCAGGTATGTTAAACCAGCTTCTTGAGCTGATGCAGCTTCACTTCCTGTAGACGTGAACAACAACAACAACACATGGACTCAAACACAACATCACAACGAGCTTCTGGCTAATCTGATTGGCCGACTGCTCTCGCTCTCTCGTCCAATCCTGAAGCCTGTGGATCTGTGTTTGGTACAATACTGCTGAAACCAGCATGGACTGACTCAACTCTCGACTGACCTCAGAGTCTCCAGTCTACAATGTGGACTCTCCAGAAAACCACTCAGCAGCTTCATGTCTGAATCCTTCAGCTCGTTGGCGCTCAGATTCAGTTCTCTCAGACTGGAGGGGTTTGACTTCAGAGCTGATCCCAGAGAAGAACAGCCTTCCTCTGTGATCTCACAGCCTGACAGACTGCAAATACACAAAACAACACACAGAGTTTATTATATCGATACACAATGAATCATTATTTTCATCATCAACATGAGTGGCTTTCATTTTGGTTTCTTCTTCTTTTGTAAACAGACATTTAGTTTCAATCATGTCACTGTAAACACATTTAAATCCTGATTCCTGTGAAATCAGTTTTTTTTCCTTCTTTTCTTCTATAACAACAAGTTTTTGTCTGTAGATTTTGTTTCCTCGGCCTGAGCGACTGATCATCAGTGTACTGAACCCTGCTGGAGTAAAGACCTTGTGTTTGCACCCTACTACCAGGACTCAAGTCTGCATCTGAGTCCTACTGTCTTTGGTCTCCAGTCCTGAACAATAGTACCAGAACATGTAACACTTGATGGATCAATACGTAGATAAATCAATAGAGTTATTGATTAAACATGAAGGTGCTACACTAGCAGCAGACAGTGAACCCACCTCAGAGTCTCCAGTCTACAATGTGGACTCTCCAGAAAACCACTCAGCAGCTTCACTCCTGAATCCTGCAGCTTGTTGAAGCTCAGATCCAGTTCTCTCAGACTGGAGGGGTTTGACTTCAGAGCTGATCCCAGAGAAGAACAGCCTTCCTCTGTGATCTCACAGTCTGACAGCCTGCAAACACACAAAACAACACACAGAGTTTATTATATTGA
Source organism: Clinocottus analis (assembly GCF_023055335.1). NCBI lineage: Eukaryota > Metazoa > Chordata > Actinopteri > Perciformes > Cottidae > Clinocottus > Clinocottus analis. The sequence continues at coordinate 20,535,304 of NW_027176240.1, read as the reverse complement.
TACACAATGAATCATTATTTTCATCATCAACATGAGTGGCTTTCATTTTGGTTTCTTCTTCTTTTGTAAACAGACATTTAGTTAAAATCATGTCACTGTAAACACATTTAAATCCTGATTCCAGTGAAATGAGTTCTTCCAGTCCAGTAGAAGCTAAAGGTAATTTTCTCAATTTTACATCATTTTTTAAATTCACCTTTTAAAGGCACTTGCATATGTGTTACATACCAATCTGTCATATCTAACAATCTCAGCTCTCTATATAATGAGGCACCAATGCCATAAGGCAAAAGTGTAAAGAGAAAATATGACTCTAAAGCTGAAAAATGCAATCTTGATTTTTGAAATTCTTCACATCTCTTGTGAAAACATAACTTTACTCAGGTGGTCGAACGGTTTTAGTGATAATAAAATGGTAGATACTGTCACTACTTTCATCAACATGAGAGGGACTGAGATACAATGGGACTGAGGAATGACTTCATACTACAGACCGAGCTTCATGATGTGTATTCAAATGAAAAAATAATATTAACACTTTGTTTTCAAACTAAATATGTAGTATATATGAGTCAAAATATGTACTATAGAAAAACAAACATTTACTATGTTTCCACAATGTGCACGTTTCAGTTTCAGTTTAATTTTTACAAGAACAGTTTAAAGAACAGGAACAACATATATACTCTGTATATATGTGTGTAGTATGTACTCTGTATGTATATGTGTACTATTTACTTTGTGTAAATGTGTGTACTGTTTACCAGCACAACGTCGCGTGAGGCCTCACAGAGTAAAACTGAACAGATGAGCGGAGCAGAGGCTCTCTGTGTTTTTTAGTACATTCAAGAAAACACTGATTTTTTTCTTAGGTGGTAGTGTGTTGTCTATCTGAATAAAAACCAGTGGATCTTTGCAGCATTGGTGGATGTGTAGGTATATAAGACACTTAGACCACTTTGTCATCTTTGTGGTAAATCATCTGATCCTGACCTGAGAGTCTCCAGTGTACAGTGTGGACTCTCCAGTCCAGCAGAGAGAAGCTTCACTCCTGAATCCTGCAGGTTGTTGAGGCTCAGGTCCAGCTGTTTCAGACTAGAGGACTGGGAGCTGAGGACTGAGGACAGAGCTCCCCAGCTTCTCTTTGAGAGGTTACAGTCACTCAGCCTAGGAGAGGAACAGGGATTAATACAAACAAAATGTTTAATCAAAGTAAAATATCAAACACATGTAGTAATGTCAATGTATCCATAATGTCTCCACATACAGAGCTTTGTTGGAGGCTTTGACTACTGGCAGCAGCCTCAGAAGAGCCTTCTCTGAACCAGAGTATTTCTTCAGGTCAAACACCTGTAGATCTTCTCCTGATGACAATAAGATGAAGACCAGAGCTGACCACTGAGCAGGAGACAGTTCATCTGTGGAGAGACGTCCTGACCTCAGGGACTGTTGGATCTCCTCCACTAGAGAACCATCATTCAGTTCATTCAGACAGTGGAACAGGTTGATGCTTTTCTCTGGAGACACATCCTCACTGATCTTCTTCTTGATGATCTGGACTGTTTCCTGATTGGTCTGTGAGCTACTTCCTGTCTGTGTCAGCAGACCTCGTAGGAGTTTCTGATTAGTCTCCAGTGAAAGACCCAGGAGGAAGCGGAGGAACAAGTCCAGGTGTCCATTAGGACTCTGTAAGGCCTTGTCCACAGCACTCTGGTAGAACCTTGTTGATTTGCTCTCGAACACTTTAGACCACAGGGAGGTTGTTTGTTCTTCTGCCATCAGGTTCACATCAGAGTTGATGAAGGTCAGATGTACATGAAGAGCAGCCAGAAACTCCTGAACACTCAGATGGACAAAGCAGAACACCTTGTCCTGGTACAGTCCTTTCTCCTCTCTAAATATCTGTGTGAACACTCCTGAGTACACTGAGGCTGCTCTGATATCGATGCCACACTCTGTCAGGTCGGATTCATAGAAGATCAGGTTCCCTTTCTGCAGCTGATCAAAAGCTAGTTTTCCCAGAGACTCAGTCATCTTCCTGCTCTCTGGACTCCAGTGTGGATCTGTCTCAGCTCCTCCATCATACTTGACCTTCTTCACTTTGGACTGAACCACCAGGAAGTGGATGTACATCTCAGTCAGGGTCTTGGGCAGCTGTCCTCCCTCTGTGGTCTTCAACACGTCCTCCAGAACTGTAGCAGTGATCCAGCAGAAGACTGGGATGTGGCACATGATGTGGAGGCTATGTGAGGTCTCAATATGGGAGATGATCCTTCTGGCCTGCTCCTCATCTCTGAACCTCTTCATGAAGTAGTCCTTCTTCTGTGGGTCAGTGAACCCTCTGACCTCTGTCACCAGGTCAACACAGTCAGGAGGGATCTGATTGGCTGCTGCAGGTCGTGTGGTTATCCAGAGGCGAGCAGAGGGAAGCAGTTTCCCCCTGATGAGGCTTGTCAGCAGCACATCCACTGAGGTGGACTCTGTGACGTCAGTCAGGACCTCATTGTTGTGGAAGTCCAGAGGAAGTCGACACTCATCCAGACCGTCAAAGATGAACACAACTGGGAAGTCTTCAAACCTGTAGATTCCTGCTTCTTTGGTTTCAGAGAAGAAGTGATGAACAAGTTCCACCAAGCTGAACTTCTTCTCTTTCAGCACATTCAGCTCTCTGAACGTGAATGGAAACATGAACTGGATGTCCTGGTTGGCTTTGTCTTCAGCCCAGTCCAGAGTGAACTTCTGTGTTAAGACTGTTTTCCCGATGCCAGCCACTCCCTTTGTCATCACTGCTCTGATTGGTTCCTCTCCTCCAGGTGAGGCTTTAAAGAGGTCTTCTTGTCTGATGGTGGTTTCTGGTCTGTGTGGTTTCCTGGATGCTGTTTCAATCTGTCTGACCTCATGTTCATTGTTGACCTCTGCAGTCCCTCCCTCTGTGATGTAGAGCTCTGTGTAGATCTGGTTCAGAAGGGTTGGGTTTCCTGCTTTAGCGATCCCCTCAAACACACACTGGAACTTCTTCTTCAGGTTAGATTTGAGTTTACACTGACAAACTCCAGCAGGAAGTCCTGAATGAACACACAACAAAGAAGATCAGAATACATTTCAACATGTCATTTCCTCAAAGAATGAGTCTATGAATATATTCTGGTCCGTCTCTTGAGACGTTAGTAAACGTTCCATTCATCCAGCATGTTAAATCTTTAGAGAAATCCTCTTACTGCTCTGCAGACAGTCAGCCAGCTCCTCCTGCTTCATGCTCCTCAGGAAGTGCAGTGAGATCTTCTGAAATGCTTCTCTGCTCCTCCTCCTCTGCTCTTCATCCTCACCATCCAACACCTCCTCATCCTCTGTCTGAATCTCTAAGCATTCTGGGTAATCTGAACTCACAACCTTCTGGATCTTCTTCAGCTCGTCCTTCACAAAAGTGAGGATGTTCTCCTCCAGCAGCTGGAACAGAATATTGAATGAATAAATGAATGGAAAGTACTTTATTAATCTCCAAGGAGAAATTTTTTGTCGTACTAGCAGCATCCCAATGCCGTAAACTAAGTTAAACACACAGATGATAAAATAAAATAAATAATAACAGGAACAGCGGGTAACAGATGAATGCATAAGTAAGAAATAAGTATAAACATATATATACACATACATGCAAGCAAGCGGAATGGATACATATATATATATATACATACATCCGCACACATATACATACACACATACATACATATCTACATATGCATATATACACACATACATACATATACACATACACATACATATACATATATACAAACATATACATATACACATATACATATATACATACATACACATACACATACCTACACATACACACCCACCCGTGGCCCACGCACATACATGTACACATATATACATACACACATATACATATCTATATACATACACACACATACATATACATACACACGCATACACATATACATACATACACATACATACATATGCCTGCATGCATACATACATGCATACATACATACATACATACATACATACATACATACATACATACATACATACATACACATACACACATGTACACATACATATACACATACACATGTGCAAAACATACACAACAAGCAAAACACAGCAGTGTATTCGGAGGATAAATTAGTGTATTCAGTGTATTAAGTGTATTCAGTGTATTCAGAGGTTTGATTTAAATTAAATGTAAACTGAAATGTGCAAAAAGTGCAAAATGCAAAATATATTCTCTGAATGACAAACTAAAACCATGGAAGCAAACATCAGATCCATGTTGGACAGACTGACAACCCACTGGTCTAAAGAGTGCAGCATGGAGATGATGATGAACAGAAGACATGTAAAAGTAGTTGTACAGGTACAGACCATAAATATGGAGTCCAGGTGTGTTTGATGCTGCCGGGCAGACGGACCTCTGGGAACCTCTGAGCTCTCCTGGTCCTCTCTGTGGAGGAGTCATGAACCATCAGCTCACATTGTGTCTGCAGCACAGACTGTTTATTGTTCATGATATTACAACACAAATACAACAATAAGTTAAAGATGTTGTGTTGTGTCATGATTCAACATTTTATAAACCAGATGCTAAAGACTGTAAATGAACGTCGACCATCTGTGTGACAGTTAGTCATCTTGTTTCATCTGTTTTAAGAACTTACTCTGGGTCATAAGAACGTTGTCCATCTTTGAAGTTAATCCAACCACCTTTAGACTGATCACTCTTCATGGACACACAGCTGGGTTCAGGAGACTTTTCTCTCTTCTGCTGTGAACTTATAGAAACACTGAGATTTAATGAACACATAGGATTTCTATCTCCTGCTTTCACTTGTTTTATTTGACCATACCGTTCATGTCATCATCAATAAAACATCTCTTAAATGGCAACGACAACACAACTTATTTATGGTTACTTAGTTATTGCTTATTCAACCAACTAGTCATTACAATGAGACACAATAACTAAAACTTGGAGCTGGGGAGCCAGTCATAGTTATGATGAATGTAATGATGGAGGACAACCCTCCAACAGGCAACTCTTTTAAACCGCTTACTCTTCATCAAACTCCACTCTGCTTCCAGACCTCTGCAGGTACTACCCAACATCTACCACTAGTCTGCATAGCTTTATAACATATTCACAGATCTCTGAATGTAGACCCAGAACACCCGCAGCTAGTCTACAGACCTCTGAATCTGATGTATAGTCTTCTGAAACTACTTCCGAAACCACGACAGGTAGTCCCTGAAACTCTGGATCCAGTACCCAGACTACTTCAGCTTGTTCCCAGATTTCTAGAGCTGTTCTGAAGACTTTTGTAGGTTTACTCAGTCATCTGTCTCAATAAATCTACAACTAAAAAATATCTCCTGGTCTGTTGAGGAATAAACTCACATTGTGTTTGCACCAGAGACTGTTTACAGTTTATGTTTCATATACAAACAGCTACAGAGCAGTTAGTTCAATATATTGATTCTGTCCTGATTGATCTTCATGAAAACAACACTGTAAATGATGAACGACTAATTCTGTGTTTCATAACTGAGAATCAGAACAGTTAGTCATCTGTTTCATCTGTTTAAGAACTTACTCTGGGTCATAAGAACGACCTCCATCTTTGAAGTTAATCAGACGACCTTGAGACCGATCACTCTTCATGGACACACAGCTGGGTTCAGGTCCAGGACAGTCTGGTCTCTGGTGGATCCTGCTCACATGTAGAAGCAGAGTCAGTGAGTCAAAGACTTTGTGACATGAGAAGAGTCCTGGACAGTTAGAGATGGTCCTCTCACCTCTGAGCTCTGGTCTGGCTGTCATGTTCCCCACACAGACTGCTTTTAGAGGGAGGGACTCCCTCCTCTCTGTCCTCACACTGACTCATAGCAGAGTCCACACCTTCACACCAACACCAGCACCTGCTGGGAGACATCACACATTAGTTATCTTCATCATGACAATCAGCTCATTCACCTCAACACTAAATACACTCATGGGCAGTTTCCATGTTGTTGTCACTTTAGCTGCAGAGTCGTATCTAAGAAAAGACATTCACAATGTTCTTTAGTCTCTTGAGTTGTTATAAGACTTGAAGACATTCTCAATGCTCTTCAGTCTCTTGGCTCTTCAACGTTTGGATGTAGTAGACAGAGGAACATTTCAGTCAGAGCATGCAGTAGCAGCTGGTCCAATGATCCAAAATCAATCATGTGACCTTGTTAGCTGCTGAATTCAGAGACTTTCTAGAAAAGTCTGAAGAGAAAAGTTAAAAAGAAAACGTCCCTCAGACAGTCAAGTTAAGAAAAAGTTCACACTTACAAAAATATATTTACACATCTTTATTTAGTCATTTCAATTGAATAATATCTCAATAATATTTGTCCGATTTTAATATAGAACTGTATGAATTATATATTCTCGAATAATAAATACTCAAATTAAAGAAAGACAACTTAATTTTAGAAAATACAATTTTAAAACTGTATTAATCCTCAATGGGGAAATTAATTTGCCACCAAAAACTCTTGCAAACAACAATGGACAAAAACAAACAAGCGTGTATGAAAAACATATGTAACTGACTGAATTTAGTTTATATAGAAGTGAAGTGATGTAAATAAAAAAAACATAATGCATTCTTATTACTGCGCTTAACTTCTGACTCATTACGTCATATCCGGTGTGCACTGTAAAGCCTGCAAGAGCTGCGTCGGTTAAAACGTCATCATACTCAGAGATCTCTCCTGTTATGAGTCCATAACGCATGAGTCCATAAGATATAAGTCCATAACGCACGAGTTCATAAGATATGAGTCCATAACTCATGAGTTCATACCTCCTGCTCGTGAGCCCTGAAGGTTCGTTAATGTCCGTTCCTCTTCCTCCTGCTGCTGATGAAGAAGAGCTTCTGGAATGAAGTCCACAATAAGAAAGAACGGAGAGATCAGCTCGAGCTGCTCAGATTCTCCTCATCGATCTCACATCAATCATCTACAACATTTATTCATATTCATTGCTGAGAATCTGCTTTCAGTGGTTTACTCACCAGCTGCATTCAGAGCTGCGTCACAGACGAAGAGAGAAGTGAAAGTGAAAGTTAAGTTGAGGAAAGAGGAGGCGGGGCTCCTCCTGGTGACGTCACTAGAAGCTTTCAACACATTTGGACTCCTCCGTTATTTCATGTTCAGAGCTGTTTTTAAACTCCATCCTCCTGAAAGAGTCTTTCCTTCTCTTTCCTCTCATGTGCAGATTCATCCAACATGAGCACATGAACAGCTCTCATGACGTCAGCACCACGCAACACATGAAGACAAACAAGTATTGTCTGTGCACACACTGAGCACCACAACGTATCTTCACACCTTAAATAGTGACAGATGTGTAACATTACATTTCATTTAGTTAACATTTTTATCCAAAGTGACAATAAGTGCATTCAACATGACAACAAACTCTCAACCACAAGAATCAAGAAAGTGAAACTACAGAGACAGTCAGTGCCATTTATAATATATATATATATATATATATATATATATATATATATATATATATATATATATATATATATGCCTCCTCTCTCTCCTCACTCCTCGCCTCCTCTCTTCTTGCCTTCTCTCTCCTCTCTCCTTCCCCCCTTTCTCCTCGCCTGCTCTTCTCTTATCTCCCATTGGGCGGTACCAAGAGCTGAGGAGGCGAGGAAAGGACTGTAATGTCAACGTAAAATCATAATTGCACATTTTTAGATGCATACTTTATTTTTGAAAAGCATTGTCATACAAATATTTACTCTATATTTCATTTTAAAGGGAAGGAGAACTTCTAATGGTGTGTTCACACCAAACACATCAAAATATGTCTTGACATTTATTTATTTTTTTACCTTTTTCATTATACGCTATAGATGAAATATCCACTAGAGAGAGAGAGAGAGAGAGAGGAGCAGGCAGTTTAGCCTGAGCCTATAGCCGAAGCTCTACTGGAGAGCACAGCGCAGCTTCACAGCCTGGAGGATACGATACCGGCGATAAAGACGACAACGCAAAGAAAAGGGATCCATTTGAAAATGGGTAAGCGTATTTACGGAACTTTGTAATAGCATATTTAACGTTACGTAGTAACGGGACCTGTAAGCCACCTAGAGCTGCTGCTAACACGGAGCTAGCAAGCTAACAAGTCGTAAATGGCTTCATGGTCTCAGGGAAACTGAACAGTGCATAATAAAATGTTGTCACTATTCCCGTTAACTTTCTTGAAGTGAACTTACTACGCCTAGTAGTGTTAGATCTCTGTTACGTGTTTGAAAGACTGTAACTATCTTGTTCACATTTTCGCTAGCTAAATGGAATTAGCGCACAAGCTTAAGACACTGGCTTCAGGGTGTCTATGAGATTGAATAGTGCATAATATAATATTGTTATGATCCCCGTTAACTTTCTTGAAGTGAACTTAGTTTAGTGAACTTTAGGTTTGTAAGACTGTCTGTGTTTGCGTTAGCTTCTGCTAACTGCAGCTAGCAGAAGCATTTTTAGCTTTCGCCCTGACCATAGCTGGCTCTTTGTTAGCGTAGCAACGTTAGCACGTAGCATTTGTTACATGTGTACTTATACTAACTATAAGTGATGTATTTTACGGAGAGGATTCACAGCTGCCAGGGTCCAGAGGACAACATACAGCATCGCTGCAGCAAGCTCCAGTCCGTCTCTGCGGATCAGCAGGCCGCACGCAGGCCGCAAAAAGCTAGACACGGCTCATCATCCCCAACATATAATAATACATTTGGTTTTAGACATTTATTTACATGTGTGTCTACCATTGTATTCATGTATCCCACTGCTATGTTATGCTCTCACTTCATGATAGAAGAAAGAAACTAATTTTGTTCATAGACCATATTGTTAGTTGGTGACAATGTTTTTTATTATGCATTATCATTTTACAGGTACAGTTCCTACATCTACGCATCATGTTGTTGTAAAGACCTGTGAGACAATGTCAACAAGTGGGCGTCTGTGTCACACACACACACACACACACACACACACACACACACACACACACACAATAAACAGTGCTGGTTTTCCTAGCGTTTTGGCAAAGACAGGTGTTATCTGAAACTTTATTCTCTGTTCGGTTCCATCGTGACTATTAATGTGTGTAGTGCTACATGTTGTGTGTTCTCTGCTTTCCATCTTCATTTTGGAGTAAATAAGTGTATGCAGGGTTTAAAGGGGAAGTTTTTTTTTTCTCCTCTCCAACCTTTACTTCCCTGTAGATTAGCTTTACCTGCCTATCCACCGTTCAGTGGGTAAAATCTTTTTTCGTTCTCTTTCAAAAATCGGATGGAGGGGGGGGCCCATATATACCTTCGCCTTGGGCCCCCAATTTGCTAAATCCGCCACTGAACATAAACTCCATGGTGTCTGGGTTCATAATACTATCCGTAGTCCCACAACAGCCTGAATGAAGCCGCTATCAGCCTCTTCTGGAGGACCGACAGCAGACAGCAGCACCGTCACGACGGCGGTGACGAGCGGACCATCTCAACGCTGATTGGCTGACGCAACTATGACTCACGCGTTTTTGCAGCCGGAGTTGGGAAATTTCACATTGCGCGACGACCCGAGTTCGCTCCGCGACCTGCGGGCTGTTCGTGCTGCTTCTACGCGTCTGACGCGCTGCCCGCTGGGAAATACTCGTCTACGCAGCTTCAACGCGGCTGTGCATTGACTTTACATGAAATCTGCACGCGCATCGAAATCTTGACACGCTCGGTGTGAACGCAGCATAAGAGCCTGGAAGAAATAAATAAAAGCATTGAAAAATGTGCTGAAGCTGCTGCCAATATACACGACATGTTCTGACCCACAATGCTTCTGCACTGCAGACATATGAGCAAGAGGGTCAAAGTTCAAGGTCCATGTGATGAGGAAGTGGTCTGTCCTCATTAATGCATCAAGCTGCAGTATCAGGCCGCAAGCTGAACCACAAAAAGTCTTTTAGAAAGTGATTCGCGCTCCACAGGCGTGCATCTACACAATCTTCAGCCCATAAAAAAGAACGAGTCGTGCTAAGCTACAAAAAGAAAAGTTGCCCCTGAAATTCCCCCCCAAAAAGGTTTCAAAAGCAAAACGTATCCTGAGAAACATGTTTAAATGTACTTGAAAAGGCAGAGAAGCATCAGGTGCTCTCTGTTGTCAACCCGGCTGTCAGTTCTGACCTTTACGACCTCACACTGCCAACATGAGCAGACATTGTAGTCACAGCAGCCAAAGATTTAATCAACCTTTCAAAATTCTACTTCTAAATAATCAGACACACATGCAGACACACACAGACATACAAACGCATAAAAAAAAAAGAAATTACACGCACAACACATACACACTTCCACATGCAGGCACACACACTCTCTCTCACACGAACACACGCACACACACACACAGTTACACTAAACGCATGCCATTTATCAACTTTATGAAGCCAAATGATTAATTAATTAATGAGCAAATACTATATTTTGGTAGTATTATGTGTGTGTGTGTGTGCACGCGCACACACACACACACACACATAAACACATGTTTTTCTCTGTGGCTCCGCCCTTCTTCACTTACAGGAAATCAGCTGAGTTCATGTAGAAGTGTGTGTGTGTAGTTGTTTGTAGATCTGCATGTCTTAGATAACAAACTGTTCCCATTTCTTTTAGTTTATAATTTAAATCTCTTGATGCAGTGGAGGTGAACTTGAGTGTTTTTTTTGTTGTGCATGCAATGTAACCACCATTTGTGTGTCTGTTGTAGTGCAGATGATGCCACCAAAATTCACATTTTCTTGTGTGCACCTGTATTTTGTGGTGTGTTTGTAATTTGTTTAAATGGATTTGTGTGAAAAATGTATTGTAACATGATACCTCTTTGTCGATATGGACTTATTAAATGTCACAATGTCACGTTTAAGTTGTGTACTTTATACAATTTTGATCATGTAACTCGTCCTTCACACTCCACATATGTTGTTTTTTTAGCTCGATGGAATAACAATCAAATTATACAATAAAAAACTTGTAAATTTGTAATTTGTCACCTTTTAAACTTGTATATCATACAGAAAATGTATCAAAACCTGAAGAGACATGGGATATTATATCAAAAATGTATTTTGATACAAAACACCCCTCTAAATTTATTAATACAAAATACTGGTGCCAGAAAATGTAACAAAAATACAATACATGTATTTTGTATTTAAAATATAGGAAATACTTTTTCTAGATTTTCCGTGTTCTCACAGTTTGGGACAGCAGAGCATTCAGGTCTGGGTGTATAATGTACACAAAGCTCTGGTGAACCCCACAAAGTGCTCGTTGATCCTTCTTGAACATCATCTTGCTGAGACATGTTGTTCACCTGGCCAACTGTAGAACTAATACAATAATAAAACTAAGAATACCTTCATAGTATGCCTTTTAAATCAAATGAATTGTATACTACAAAGTGAAGTATATTTTAAACAAACTGACATCTACTGTCATAGCCTGGCTAACTGTGAACATAGTATCTGCCAGTAATGGATATGGAAGCATGACATTCACAGTGAGAAGATGCAGCATATCTTGTAACACAGTGCAACACCAGCTGGACAGACGTCTCTTGATAAGGTTATCATGAACATACAAGCTGCTGTCAGACTGCACAACACACTGAGCTACAAACAAAACACGTCACTTTCCTTTAACAGCTTTCACTGGTGCAGTATGAATATATTTTTAAATACTTGTTTATTCTGTCTGTATATATAATAGTGCCATTGTGGGTTACATTTATTACTGTTTATTTTTTATTTTTTTTACAACTATCTCTTGCTGTAATCCTGCAATTTCCCCACAAGGGAGGGAGAGACTTTCATCCAACCACAACAGGACCGAGTGTAGATGTAGTTTCTGACTGGATATAAAGGGAGGGTTCTGAACGCATGAAGGATTCTGCTCAGGATATTGTAACGTGACGTCTGTCCCCAGCCATTAGTCCAGGTACTACTGAGCCTATGCCGGTCACGTGGGAAAAGGATCCAAAGACCTGTATACGGCAGATGAACAGAAGTGGAGGTGAACACCCAGACACGGTCAGTACTCCTGACCGTGTCTTTGGATCAATGATTCGTTCTTCTGCTGGAGACTCATATACTGCTGAAGAATGAATCATTGATCTGAAGATCTTCCTTCTTCCATCAGAGACGATGGGGTCCGTGTGGCGCCCTGCAAGAACAGAAACACATCCTTTAGTTTGCTGCATGTGCTGATATAATCTACAATATGATCCACTGTCTGTGTTACTAAAGGAAGAACCAGCATCAGTGATCGTCAGCCGCTAAATCAAAAGGACCGTCAGCCCAGATTCACCATTTGATGTAATAGTGACTGATTTTTAAATTAAATTTAGCCGTTTTAGAACAATTAACATATTATAAAGAGTTAGAAAGACTATTGATGGTGAATGGTTGAAATACAAACACAGGACTTTCAACCAGGAGGCCGGTGTTTGTGTCCCAAAGTGTAATTGAGTGATTTAAGTTACATTGTTTATGCTTCAGTTCATTTATTTACTTATACTCAGTCCAACCATGTTGTTTTTATAAACCTGAAAAGCCACTGAAAAGTACTCGTAGCTGTCCACGATTTGGAAGTCATGTCTCCTGAACTGTACTTGTCCATCGTTGAAACAGCACTGACCTGAATTAGTTGTACTGTCTTTTTAGAGGTCTTCCATAGAACTGATGCCTTTAATGTTGAACATTCTGCAGCATTTCAAATGGAAACATTCTACTCATTAGTATGCACAATCAAATGTAGGTCAAATTTAAACAGTGCTGAACACATTAAAAAATAAATACATTTTATTTATATATATATATGGTTTTAGGATTCCTGAAACGGAGACAACAGCTTCTGACAGTTTAGGATTCTTCATTTTTCTCAAAACATTATTCCAAATCTCATGATATTTCATATAATGTCTCCAAACATTAGAACAGCCAACAGACTAATGTTAACGTTTCTGGTGTCCCTCAATAGAAATCACTGTTTATCCCGTCTCCTTTATGCAGCAACTGCTTTAATAAAGTATTTGGGAGTTTAAATAATCATGTACTGATATAATATTAATAGTGTTCCTCTTGCGTGGGGCCTGACCCACGAAGCCTCTTCATCCACCAGCGTGGACGGCGCAGCGCTGCAGATTTTGATACTTTGACAAGGGAGCAATTGTGCCGTTAGTACTGTATTTATTATGAGAGACATGAAAGAAACCCTGACTTTGATGTTCCAGGTGTATTTAGGGGGAAAGTGAGAAGATAAGCGTTGTTTAGTCTGGAAGGTGTGGTTCACATGGGGGGATGGGCACATGAAGCAGGATAGAGACGGTTCCCATAACACACACCTGCTTTTGTTGTTTGAAGTTTGAATTCATTCACATTTGCTGGAACACTGTGACGTCACAAAGGTCGTCCTGATCAAAGCCACAGCTTTAGAAGACTCAGGGGCCGGTTCACTCATGTAGACTCCAGCCTGAGAGGAGGAGACACACAAGTTGTTAGTTAGACAGATGGACGGATGGATAAATATTTTATTTGGACTCATATTATAAGATCTACGATTTAACAATTATCTTCTCTTGAGATCCAGTTACAGGTCCAGTCGGGACTGTGTGAGACACGTGGACTTTCCCAAATCTCGTTTTTGGCCGTTAGCTGCAGCCGTTTGCCACCGGTCGAGTTGTTAAATGTTTTAAATCCACCGTGTGAACTTATTTTACATTTATGGCTGAGCTAATTTGTTAAGTTTTTCTTTCCACTAATTTCCGGTATAAAGAAGCTCCACAAGCTTTAATCCTTTGTGTTTGTTTATTCAGAGCTATTGTGGCTAACCAGCGCTAGCATCTTTCCGGCTGGCTAGCATGTCAGCTCTTTAGCTATAGTGCTGTGCCAGCTAGCCAATGTCACAGAACATCTACAAATTAATGCAAGTTATGCATTTTATTTCATGTAGTTATCACCCCCAGTGTTACAAGCAGCGTCACACACATCTCCATCCCAGGGTCACAGTTTCATGTGTTTCCACATCCTCCCCTTGTCCTTGGGTCAAAATGTCAACATGTGTATCTCCCCAAACCCTGTCGCTGTCTTCTGAAGGTAGAGACCTTCAGAGCATCAAGCTCCTCTACCTTCAAAGCATCAATCTTGACGTGAGGACCACATATGTAGAAAATCCCTCAACAAACGTTTTGTATGTAACTGTTTCATTGAATTGAACGTGTTGCTGATTTATAGAAGAAAAGTATAAAACTGAAATAAAACCACAGTTTTACCATTTAGTAAGCTGTAAATAAAACTACAGACTCCAGTTCTTTATCAATCTAACCTTCTCCCCGTCCTGAAGCAGTGTGACACTGAGGTGAGGACCGACGCTGCCAGAGGAACTTAAGGTAAGAACTCTGGTTGAAGACTTTGCAGTGTGTCTACAATGTGAGTTCAACATAGGCAGCGAGATTGTAGACGTTATACGTACTCACTTTATAAGGGTTGAGACGAGTCACAGCCTCACGGGGGATTATCAGATGAACAGTCACAGGAGACATTTCTTTCAATCATTTTATTTTATTTATATGTTTAAGTACTTTTACGTCAGTAAATGATATGAATATTTGAATATGAGTAATAATACAAACATAGTGAGTTTGGACTAAACTTCTTATTTTTCTTCAACAATTGCACAAATGGTCAATAAAAAACAGCAAATTACATTCAAACAACTCTTAAACTCAAAACTTGTGTTTTTGTTCATTAAAGCCACCGTGTAAAGAATTTAAAGATTATTCATCTTTGTCGTCCCCTAGTGGTTTTATCAAAGAGGACACTGCAGCAGACATGAACTTTGTTTGGTTTCTTTTTTTTTCTTCTCATTTTTTAAAAATGACTAAAACTTTAACATCAGGATGAAGACATCCTCTGGGGAACATGAATATCTGTACAAAATGATATGCAATGCAGAACATGAACATTCTGACCTACAGTCGATGCTCGTGGATCTACTAGGAATTTGTCCTCTGAGGAACGTTGAGATATTTCAATAGAGGCCTAAAAGGTTAACATCATGGTAGCACTAGAGGAAAAGTCACAGGAGCACCAACATTAGTGGGATTCATCCTCTGGGGAACATGAACGTCTCCATGTCAAAACAAACTAAGGATTTCAAATGATGTCACATGACAGCTGTTTTATTTATTCAAGTTGTTTGTCTTCTAGCATCACGAGGAGCTGGGAAACATCTCTGAGGCCACAAACTGGACTGAGCCGGTTCTGAAGACGTAAGAGTTTGAGCTGAAGCGGCAGACAACAAACAGGAACAAACAAACAGAACCAGGAGAACTTCAAAAGGTCCTCAGGCCTAAAGAAGAGAGAAACTGTTGTTACATGAGGCCCAATGTCTGTATGTGTGAGAGAGGGTCAGACTTTAGTCTTTAAAAGTCTTCTGCTGTGTGGGAGACTAAACCAAACCAGCTGGAGGGGTGGACCAGTCTCCAGTCTCCTGATGCTATCTGGATCACCAGGACTCATCATGGCCACCACTCCCGTCTGATGACAGGAGGAGGAGGAGAAGAAGAAGAGATGGATCAGTGTCCAGCATTTACGTCTTTATAACATTATTTTGAGTGTTGACGGAGCAGCTACAACGTTAGCTTAGCATTGATTGATCCAGACTCCATTTAGAAAACTAACATTTTAAAAGTTGTTTTTTGAACTTAGACTTTTCATGAATCTGCATCATTATGTAGTTATTTCAGCTTTATTTCTATCTGTTTATTGTAATTAAATCACAGCTGAATCTGTATTTTGGGTTCTTACAGCTGCAGTAAAGCAGCAGACATGTGTCTTGCTAGAAACAGAGAATACGGCCTCCAGATGATGTCATGAAGCAGACGTGATGAAGTTTGGTTTCCTTGGATCTCTGAACTTCCTCAACATGAACACAGCAGCACTAGTGGTTATTTCAGCCGTGACTGATGATTGGCTCCATGGAGGTAAAGCCTGAGCAGTAAGACATCAGGTTACTAAATGTAATGCTGGTTCTATGAAGTGAGAGCCAGTGATGTGCAGCTTCAGTCAGACTGATCTCAGAGCTGTGACAAAGATGATCAATAGTTTGATAGTTTGATGAATGAGGACCACTGTCTCTAAACATCTGTGATGCCGTCAGCTGATGCAGCTTCACTTCCTGTAGACGTGAACAACAACAACACATGGACTCAAACACACCATCACAACAAGCTTCTGACTCATCTGATTGGCCGACTGCTCTCTCTCTCTCTCTCTCTCTCTCTCTCTCTCTCTCTCTCTCTCTCTCTCTCTCTCTCTCTCTCTCTCTCTCTCTCTCTCTCTCTCTCTCTCTCTCTCTCTCTCTCTCTCTCTCTCTCTCTCGTAAAGCTGTGTTTGGTACAATAGTGCTAAACCAGCATGGACTGACTCAACCCTCTACTTACATCAGAGTCTCCAGTCTACAATGTGGACTCTCCAGAAAACCACTCAGCAGCTTCACGTCTGAATCCTGCAGCTTGTTTCCTCTCAGATCCAGTTCTCTCAGACTGGAGGGGTTTGACTTCAGAGCTGATCCCAGAGAAGAACAGCCTTCCTCTGTGATCTTACAGTGTAACAGACTGCAAACACACAAAACAACACACAGAGTTTATTATATCGATACACAATGAATCATTATTTTCATCATCAACATGAGTGGCTTTCATTTTGGTTTCTTCTTCTTTGGTAAACAGACATTTAGTTAAAATCATGTCACTGTAAACACTTTTAAATCCTGATTCCAGTGAAATCCTTTTTTTTTCTTCTTTTTTTTCTCTCCCAACAAGTTTTTGTCTGTAGATTTTGTTTCCTCGGCCTGAGCGACTGATCATCAGTGTACTGAACCCTGCTGGAGTAAAGACCTTGTGTTTGCACCCTACTACCAGGACTCAAGTCTGCATCTGAGTCCTACTGTCTTTGGTCTCCAGTCCTGAACAATAGTACCAGAACATGTAACACTTGATGGATCAATACGTAGATAAATCAATAGAGTTATTGATTAAACGTGAAGGTGCTACACTAGCAGCAGACAGTGAACCCACCTCAGAGTCTCCAGTCTACAATGTGGACTCTCCAGAAAACCACTCAGCAGCTTCACTCCTGAATCCTGCAGCTTGTTGTCACTCAGATTCAGTTTTCTCAGACTGGAGGGGTTTGACTTCAGAGCTGATCCCAGAGAAGAACAGCCTTCCTCTGTGATCTCACAGCATGACAGACTGCAAACACACAAAACAACACAGAGTTTATTATATTGATACACAATGAATCATTATTTTCATCATCAACATGAGTGGCTTTCATTTTGGTTTCTTCTTCAGTGAAATAAGTTTTACAAACTAAAAGCAGGACTTAAAGCGTCCTGGTTCCCTGAAAGCAGGAGGGCCAAAGGATGTTCATGTTGGTTGGACAAGACCTCCAACACTTTGACCCCAGCAGGATAGTGGCCAGTTCAGCATTCAGTTCACAGCATTATGTCGTAAAGCATATCACAGAGACACTAGTAGACATTGTTCTCCACAGCAACATGTTGGGAACAGCAGCATGAACTGGGATGCAGTAGATGACTTCAGAGCACTTCAGACTTCAGAGCTGAGAGAAGAACAGCTGACCTCTGTCAAGCTGCAGGAACTCAATCTGCATCAAGAAGAAATATGAAGAGAAACAATCTGTTCATAATCCATCAGATGTGTCATGTTGTAAATGTGGAACTCCACTTCACAAGGTTTCCTGCAGCTGGCAGCAGACGTGTAGAAGCAGCTCACGGAGGAGAGTTCATGACTTGTTTCAATATCATATTAACGTTGAGGACAAACTCATCACAGCAAATGTTCACATGAACCTGGAGCACAACAGGTTGTTAAAGATGTGAAATGATGATGCTTTCTATAACTTTTAGACTTCTGTTACTAAATGTATTGATCAGTATTGATCCAGATTATTCAGAGCAGATCAAAACATGTGAACAAGTTATTTAAAAATGCCAAATGCTCTTAAAAGAAATGATGAAATATTGGATTAAAAATGAATAAAGGTTTGGTTCTTTACATGTAATTAATTATTAATTAATGAATATTGACTTCAGGGTATAGAATTCATAATATTCATTATTTAGTATTTAAATATGTATATGCATATATACATATATGTTCCCGAATATGTAATTGCGTGAAACTTACTGCTGGTGAAATTACTCCTTTATTGTTTCTGTTGGGTCACATTATATTCCTTATATTTGTAATCTGTCACCACCGTAAGAGCTTTAGCCTCATACGGGTCCATTAAACTATATAACTTTCTGTATAAAACGCGCATCCGTACCGTCAAGTTTACATTCAAAGCATGAAACAAGTCTGCGCTTCATTTTGACCTTTTCAAAATAAAAGTATTTTCAGAATAAAAGTCTGAATAATCTATTACATAAAAAGTAGCATAAAAACGTCTATAAATTCTCCTAACAATACAGTATCATCGAGACAATAAGACAAATACAAAACAATCAACCCAAAACAATAAACCGTCCATGGGGTTATTTACAATTCTTATCAATACTCTTTAGTCTTTTTGTTTCTCTTTGAATGACACTTTATAGATAAAGGACAGGGGCCCCTGACACTTTGGCCCCTGGGTCTGGGCCCTTTAGTCCTGTTCAGTAATCCATCCAACAGCATGAAGCCAGACAAGTTGTACATGTCATGATTGTAGAGGACGACATGCAGACAACGAGGCAGCTGATGTGAAGTGGAACATATTACCAGAACATGTAACACTTCACTGATCAATACGTAGATAAATCAATAGAGTTATTGATTAAACATGAAGGTGCTACACTAGCAGCAGACAGTGAACCCACCTCAGAGTCTCCAGTCTACAATGTGGACTCTCCAGAAAACCACTCAGCAGCTTCACTCCTGAATCCTGCAGCTTGTTGAGGCTCAGATCCAGTTCTCTCAGACTGGAGGGGTTTGACTTCAGAGCTGATCCCAGAGAAGAACAGCCTTCCTCTGTGATCTCACAGCATAACAGACTGCAAACACACAAAACAACACACAGAGTTTATTATATTGATACACAATGAATCATTATTTTCATCATCAACATGAGTGGCTTTCATTTTGGTTTCTTCTTCTTTGGTAAACAGACATTTAGTTAAAATCATGTCACTGTAAACACATTTAAATCCTGATTCCAGTGAAACCAGTTCTTCCAGTGCAGTAGAAGCTCTAACTTTGTAGATGGAGACTATTCCCTGTGGACTCTGTTGGTGCATCTCACTCTGCTGGTGAGACATGCGCGATGGAAACTTGAAAGCAGGTCTGCTTAGCTCGCTGTTAGCCCCGCCCTCCATCCTTGTGTGTTCCCTTCTGTGTGATTGACAGCCCCGCCCTGATTGTTTACAACCTGCCTCGTTGCCTGTTGTCCCCGTGTCTTTAGGCTGTCAATTGTGTGCTTTGACAATTTGTCTGACAATGTGACCAGTTAGCTTATGTAGAGTTGTTATGACTTACACTTTTAAATAAATATTGTCTATATTACAATACATGAGATGAATAATTAATAAAGGATAATACAAATATTGTGTATTAGTAACATAGTAGAAAGTCACTGTTAGTTTTTATCATTTAGAAGTATTTCAGGTATTCATGGAATGTGTAAAACAAGATGGATGCTGCATGCTATAGGACTGTATAACTTTAGCTTTAATGGAGACTATTTTGTTAGCTACACAGGAGGGAGGACTTCAAACACCAGAGGTAGGGGGCTACTAGGTTGTGGACTGTTTTCACCAAGACAAAGGATGACTCCGCCCCGTGAAACTTTTAGCCAATTGCATGCAGTGAGACTAACCAATGAGAGGCCAGTAGGCTCAGTGACTGGGAGAACTAAAACTATGCAGAACTTGTTGTTCAGGGTTCATGAGTTGAAGCACAGACAGTGAACTATTAGCAGGTTAGACTGTAAATGGTCTGTGGATGCTGAAGCTGTGCATCCTCAGCTGAGAATGTTTTACTGAATCACCATCGACTTTTCATGAAGTCTGTTTTATTATAACTCATGGAATCCAGACCTCCTCTCTTTAGTCGAGACCACCAAAAGGTTTTTGAAACTGAACACTTACCAACAATTCCTCTGTGTTTACACACGCTTTGACCGTTTCTATACCAAAAAGTTTTTTTCTGTAGATTTTGTTTCCTCGGCCTGAGCGACTGATCATCAGTGTACTGAACCCTGCTGGAGTAAAGACCTTGTGTTTGCACCCTACTACCAGGACTCAAGTCTGCATCTGAGTCCTACTGTCTTTGGTCTCCAGTCCTGAACAATACTACCAGAACATGTAACACTTGATGGATCAATATGTAGATAAATCAATCGAGTTATTGATTAAACATGAAGGTGCTACACTAGCAGTAGACAGTGAACCCACCTCAGAGTCTCCAGTCTACAATGTGGACTCTCCAAAAAACCACTCAGCAGCTTCACTCCTGAATCCTGCAGCTTGTTGACGCTCAGATTCAGTTCTCTCAGACTGGAGGGGTTTGACTTCAGAGCTGATCCCAGAGAAGAACAGCCTTCCTCTGTGATCTTACAGTCATACAGCCTGCAAACACACAAAACAACACACAGAGATTATTGTATCGATACACAATGAATCATTATTTTCATCATCAACATGAGTGGCTTTCATTTTGGTTTCTTCTTCAGTGAAATAAGTTTTACAAACTAAAAGCAGGACTTAAAGCATCCTGGTTCCCTGAAAGCAGGAGGGCCAAAGGATGTTCATGTTGGTTGGACAAGACCTCCAACACCTTAATCCCAGCAGGATAGTGGCCAGTTCACCATTCAGTTCACAGCATTATGTCCAAAAGCATATCACAGAGACACTAGTAGACATTGTTCTCCACAGCAACATGTTGGGAACAGCAGCATGAACTTATGTCAGACACTTAGACCACTTTGTCATCTTTGTGGTAAATCATCTGATCCTGACCTGAGAGTCTCCAGTGTACAGTGTGGACTCTCCAGTCCAGCAGAGAGAAGCTTCACTCCTGAATCCTCCAGGTTGTTGAGACTCAGGTCCAGCTGTTTCAGACTAGGGGACTGGGAGCTGAGGACTGAGGACAGAGCTTCACAGCTTCTCTTTGAGAGGTTACATCTACTCACCCTAGTGTAGGAACAGAGATTAATATAAACAAAATGTGTAATCCAAGTAAAATATCAAACACATGTCGTAATGTTAATGTATCCATAATGTCTCCACCTACAGAGCTTTGTTAGCGGCTTTGACCACTGGCAGCAGCCTCAGAAGAGCCTGCTCTGAAGCAGAGTATTTCTTCAGGTCAAACACCTCCAGATCTTCTACTGATGACAGTAAGATGAAGACCAGAGCTGACCACTGAGCAGGAGACAGTTCATCTGTGGAGAGACGTCCTGACCTCAGGGACTGTTGGATCTCCTCCACTAGAGAACCATCATTCAGTTCATTCAGACAGTGGAACAGGTTGATGCTTTTCTCTGGAGACACATCCTCACTAATCCTCTTCTTGATGAACTGAACTGTTTTTTGATTGGTTTGTGAACTACTTCCTGTCTGTGTCAGCAGACCTCGTAGGAGAGTCTGATTGGTCTCCAGTGAAAGACCCAGGAGGAAGCGGAGGAACAAGTCCAGGTGTCCATTTGGACTCTGTAAGGCCTTGTCCACAGCACTCTGGTAGAGATGTCTTGGTTTAGGTTTGTCTCTAAAGACTTTACACAACAGGGAGGTTGTTTGTTCTTCTACCAGCAGGTTGACACCAGAGTTGATGAAGGTCAGATGGACATGAAGAGCAGCCAGAAACTCCTGAACACTCAGATGGACGAAGCAGAAGACCTTGTCCTGGTACAGTCCTTTCTCCTCTCTAAAGATCTGTGTGAACACTCCTGAGTACACTGAGGCTGCTCTGATATCGATGCCACACTCTGTCAGGTCGGATTCATAGAAGATCAGGTTTCCTTTCTGCAGCTGATCAAAAGCCAGTTTTCCCAGAGACTCAGTCATCTTCCTGCTCTCTAGACTCCAGTGTGGATCTGTCTCAGCTCCTCTATCATACTTGACCTTCTTCACTTTGGCCTGAACCACCAGGAAGTGGATGTACATCTCAGTCAGGGTCTTGGGCAGCTGTCCTCCCTCTGTGGTCTTCAACACGACCTCCAGAACTGTAGCAGTGATCCAGCAGAAGACTGGGATGTGGCACATGATGTGGAGGCTTCGTGAGGTCTTGATGTGGGAGATGATCCTGCTCGCCTGCTCCTCTTTTCTGAACCTCTTCATGAAGTAGTCCTTCTTCTGTGGGTCAGTGAACCCTCTGACCTCTGTCACCAGGTCAACACAGTCAGGAGGGATCTGATTGGCTGCTGCAGGTCGTGTGGTTATCCAGAGGCGAGCAGAGGGAAGCAGCTTCCCCCTGATGAGGTTTGTCAGCAGCACATCCACTGAGGTGGACTCTGTGACGTCAGTCAGGACCTCATTGTTGTGGAAGTCCAGAGGAAGTCGACACTCATCCAGACCGTCAAAGATGAACACAACCGGGAACTCTTCAAACCTGCAGATTCCTGCTTCTTTGGTTTCAGAGAAGAAGTGATGAACAAGTTCCACCAAGCTGAACTTCTTCTCTTTCAGCACATTCAGCTCTCTGAACGTGAATGGAAACATGAACTGGATGTCCTGGTTGGCTTTGTCTTCAGCCCAGTCCAGAGTGAACTTCTGTGTTAAGACTGTTTTCCCGATGCCAGCCACTCCCTTTGTCATCACTGTTCTGATTGGTTCCTCTCCTCCAGGTGAGGCTTTAAAGAGGTCTTCTTGTCTGATGGTGGTTTCTGGTCTGTGTGGTTTCCTGGATGCTGTTTCAATCTGTCTGACCTCATGTTCATTGTTGACCTCTGCAGTCCCTCCCTCTGTGATGTAGAGCTCTGTGTAGATCTGGTTCAGAAGGGTTGGGTTTCCTGCTTTAGCGATCCCCTCAAACACACACTGGAACTTCTTCTTCAGGTTAGATTTGAGTTTACACTGACAAACTGCAGCAAGAAGTCCTGAATGAACACACAACAAGAAGATCAATGAGTCTAAGAATAAATTTCAACATTTCAACATTTCCTCAAAGAATGAGTCTATGAATATATTCTGGTCCATCTCTTGAGACGGTAGTAAACGTTCCATTCATCCAGCATGTTAAATCTTTAGAGAAATCCTCTTACTGCTCTGCAGACAGTCAGCCAGCTCCTCCTGCTTCATGCTCCTCAGGAATTGCAGTGAGATCTTCTGAAATGCTTCTCTGCTGCTCCTCCTCTGCTCTTCATCCTCACTGTCTAACACCTCGTCGTCCTCTCTCCGACTCTCTAAGCATTCTGGGTAATCTGAACTCAGAACCTTCTGGATCTTCTTCAGCTCGTCCTTCACAAAAGTGAGGATGTTCTCCTCCAGCAGCTGGAACAGAATATTCTCTGAATGACAAACTAAAACCATGGAAGCAAACATCAGATCCATGTTGGACAGACTGACAACCCACTGGTCTAAAGAGTGCAGCATGGAGATGATGGTGAACAGAAGACATGTAAAAGTAGTTGTACAGGTACAGACCATAAATATGGAGTCCAGGTGTGTTTGATGCTGCTGGGCAGACGGACCTCTGGGAACCTCTGAGCTCTCCTGGTCCTCTCTGTGGAGGAGTCATGAACCATCAGCTCACATTGTGTCTGCACCACAGACTGTTTGTTGTTCATGATATTACAACACAAACACAACAAGAAGTTAAAGATGTTGTGTTTTGTCATGATTAATCATTTTATAAACCAGATGCTAAAGACTGTAGATGAAGGACGACCATCTGTGTGACAGTTAGTCATCTGTTTCATGTGTTTTAAGAACTTACTCTGTGTCATAAGAACGTTGTCCATCTTTGAAGAAAATAAAAGCTTCTTTAGACCGATCACTCTTCATGGACACACAGCTGGGTCCAGGAGACTTTTCTCTTTGCTGCTGTGAACTGATAGAAACACTGAGATTGACTGAACATAAAAGATTTCTTTCATTCAAGTTTCATTTTTCTACTTCCACTGGTTTCATTGGACAGTAAAAGCGATGTTATTTTCATTCAAACTTGTAGTTAATGGTAAAGAAGACACAGTTTCTTTGTTGTGACTTGTTGTTTTTTTATTCAACCAACTAGTCGTTCTTGTAGAAGTAGAATCTTGTAGAAGTTTGACTCTTATATTTAGGATCATCCAAAGATAACCAGCACAAAAACACAAAGAACACAGTAATAAAAAGCTCCCCATTGATCTTACACTCAGTGGACATTATGAAAGCCAAAGTTCAACCACCGATGGTTTAATGTGTCTATAAGGGTTAAAATCTTAGCAAGTCTCAACACTAAAGCCAATTTATCAAAAAAACTGTGATTCATGAGGACAACCCTCCAACAGAAAACTCTTTTAAACCACTGACTCTTCATCAAACTGCACTCTGCCTCCAGACTTCTGACACTAGTCTGCATAGTTTTATAACTAGTTCCCAGAACCTCTGCAGCTATTCCACAGACCAAATGCCTGGATGTGATTTGCTCAGCCCATTCTACCCAAGATGCATCAGAGGTGACTTGTGCGTACTTGGAACAGTCAATATCCCAGAATGCATTTTGCACCAGCTCAGGGATCAATGGCGGAGGAGAATGCTCTGAATGTTAGTGTTTCTGAGTCACAAAACGTAATTTTAGGATGATTTCAGGTGAGAAGTTAGTTGTTTCAGCCTCAAATCTGTGGTCGGTTTGTCAAGATTCAGACTCTGCAACAACAACTTTGACATATTGGGAAGGTGTTTTAGTAAAGAAAAACGTGTTTGTTTCAAAAAATATAAAAGTTACTTGTTCTATGGGAAAACATTTTTCGATTTTTGCGCGTTATGGCTTTAAATCTTCAGGAGCTTTTGCTGGTGCCCTGTGACCCGGAAGCAGAACCATCTTCTTCTTCAGGGAAGCCTCTGCCTTCCCTGAAGAAGAAGCTGCGGCTGTTTAGTGATGTTACAGATACTAATAGGTTTATGAGGACATAGATGACTTCATTAGATTCCCACAAGCCTTATGGTTATGTGGGTGTGTTTGTTCTTGAAATCTGACTTATCACAGGTTTAGTGAAACGTTACATCGCTGCAGCAGGTTTACAGGCTTAGGTAAGTAAGCATAAGTTTAGGTAAGTAAGAGTAGGTTTAGGTAAGTAAGAGTAGGTTTTAAATATATGTATGTTTTCACAAGGGTGACAGTATTGTAGCACTTTAAATGAAGTTAATAACCATTGTGGTTGCGGAGATAAGTAAGTTTATGTTTCAAAAAAGAGACACTGAAAATCATGCCAGGTGACTGAGGGCCCGGTCCTGCTCGTTGGACCGGCAGTCAGCGCTCTGCTGCCCGCCGAGAGCAGCCTCATCTCAGCAGGACTTGTTCAAATGAGCCGCTGGCTCCGAGGTCTCCGTAGCGAATAAACATGAGATATAAATCAGTTCTGGAGGATCTAACGAGCAGTCTTTGGTCTCAGAGTTTAATATTTGTTCACAGTAACATTAAATCAGTTTGACGAGGTTCAGATTTATAATTTAATACTGTTTACAGTTAATGATTCATATACAAACACCTACAGAGCAGTTAGTTAAATATATTGATTCTGTCATGATTGATCTTCATGAAAACAACACTTTAAATGATAGACGACCAATTCTGTGTTTCATAACTGAGAATCAGAACAGTTAGTCATCTGTTTCATCTGTTTAAGAACTTACTCTGGGTCAGAAGAACGGCGTCCATCTTTGAAGTGAATCAGACCACCTTTAGACCGATCACTCTTCATGGACACACAGCTGGGTTCAGGTCCAGGTCCAGGTTCTGGTTCAGGTCCAGGTTCAGATCCAAGGGACTTTGTTCTCTGATGGGTCCTACAACAGAGAAGAAGACCAGCAGGGAGGAGAACTCTGTGTTTAATCTTCAGTCAGAGCAGCTGTTGGGAAAAACTAGCAGCTAACAACAAGAAAAGGATCAAAACAGAAATGTTATATTTGACATAGATTTCCTGAAAATGTGTGTGAGTGCTGAGAATCTGAAGATATGATGAAAGGAGCTGTAATGATGTGACACGTAGCATCTTCTTGGACAGAAGGGATTTGAACTGATGACGTTTAATCAACAAGGTTCACACTGCACCAAGGAAGCTACACAATAACAAGTGAAACAAAGTCATTATGCTTCATTAACCTCAGCTGAACATGAACTGTGTTGACTGACAGGAACACTGAGACCAGCTGTAACCCTCACTGACCACCAGGGGGAGCTCAGGAGCTGCAGTGTTGAAGCAACCGAGAAATACTTCATGTGTCCTTCTTATTTCATAGTACAAAGGTTTTGAAAACATGTTATCAAATATGATACAGCAGAGGCCTGTCTCACGAAGCTGGATTTCGGCTTAGCGAGGTAACTTCTGGATTAACTTCTGGAATAACTTCTGGAATAACTTCTGGATTAACTCTGGGTTTTCCGTCTCACGAAGCTGGTTCACTTCTTAGCGGGGTCCGTTGCCCTGGTAACTTACGCTGAACGTCTAACCTGCTCTGGAGCAGGTTAAGTTCCCGGATAAGATCTCAGCGGGGATAAAAGACGCCTACTGACCAATCATTGTCCTGGAAACATGACCCGCCCATTTCTACAGAATCCCGTTGAGGAAGGACACGGATAGTAAGAGCAGCGCTCTGCAGAGAGCGCGTGTTTCCTGACCGGCAAAATCATCCATCCTACATGAAGCCTGGAAGATATTATAATAAACTCACTGACCGCTTTGAACTATGTTCTTGTATCTCATTTTAACTTGCTCTCATGTTCTTTCAGCTCCACTGGGGTTACAACTGAAATGAGGTTATTGTAAAATTGAAAAGGTTATCAAAATAGGCACATACGTTTGAGACAGTGATTCACAGTTTTTCACAATTTTCCACAATTTCACAATTGTGAAATTAGAAATGAGAAAACCAAAATCAGGAAACAGCTCGTTTCCCGATTTCCGTTTAGAAATATGAAAACAAAAAATGGAAAATGACCCATTTTCCGTTTTTGTTTTGATAATAGAAAACGAAAAACGACCCGTTATCTGATTTTCTTTAAAGTGCTTAAACATTTCTCGTAGGTTTTTGTGTTGTGACCCGGAAGCTCACACGACCTTGACAGTCACATTCATGTCAGCAGAGGGCTGATATATAATCGACATATTTTTCATACGACAAACACCGACGTAATCACGGAGAAAATGTGTGTCTAGTAAACGTAATTGAAGATGCGTATTAGTTCTGGGGAAACGTAGTTTGTAGAAAACAGGGTTGCTGCACCACCTCCGCACTTTCCTCTCTGAAAAACCCCGTCGTCCCAAACTGGGTACAGAACACAGTGGCGATACCACCACAAGACATGCCCTTCATTCATGTTCTGAAATAAAACCTGCACATTCGTGCAAAGATCGAGGTGTTGAGGTGCGTCTCATGGATGTCTGACTCTAAATGAAATACACCGCCAACTACTGACAGCTTTCGGGTCACAACACAAAACCTATATGCAGCGCGTCCTCTGCTGACATGAATGTGACTGTCTCACTCGTGTGAGCAGCTTCCGGGTCACAACATAAAAACCTACGAGAAATTGAGAAAGAAGATTTCCACGCAGTATTTTAATTCTCCATTATCGTGTTTAAGCACATCAAAGAAAATCAGTTAACGGGTCGTTTTTCGTTTTCCGTTTTCGATTATCAAATCAAAACACGGAAAGTGGGTCACTTTCCGTTTTTTGTTTTCATATTTCTAAACGGAAATTGGAAAACCGCTTGTTTCCCGATTTTGTTTTTTTCATTTCAAAATGAAAATTAGTTGGCGGCAAAATACACGGACGGCTAAACCTGACACTCCCTCTTCAAGATGACTCTTTTCCATCAAATCTCTTAACTGTTCACAAAATGGAACTTGTGTTTTCATTTGGTACACACAGCCATAGTTTCAAAAACACACACACACATACATTCATTGAGTACACACAACTAAGCATTTGCTGCATTGCTGCACACTACCAAGCATTCAGAGCACACAGAAAGGAAAGCTGGTAAACACAATCATCGAAATGGAACACACCATATGAATGACAACGACTCTGGAGAATGAGCCATTTCTCCTTTTGTAAAATGTAAAAGTGGAGGCCTACTTTTTTCATTGTTAAGCATAAAACAGCACACAAATATGCAGCAAAAAAAGGTGTATTGTGGTACAGAAATTCCAGTAATTAGGCATCACGCCTAATATCTAATGTCAGGGAGTTTGAAAAGGAACCAACGCGCCTCGACCCAAAATCAGAATTTTTTTGCCGTGAGAAGTTGGTTGTGTGGCGTGAGAGTGTGTGAAAACATGCAAAAGCGTGTGTCACACGGCGAAACCGTGACAGTTGTTAGCTCTGTGAATACGCTGAAAGAAAAACAGGATCACAGGCAGTGCGGCCTGTCAATAGAGGGCCACGGGGCCGGCACCACCTTGAGCCACAACAACAACGTATAATAATAATAATAATAATAATAATAATAATAATAATAATGTGTGCTATTCATGCTAATTAGGAGTTAGCTAACAGGATTATTGTTGTTGTGCCTTTGTACACAGCTCTTATGTTGGTTTACGTCAGTTTGAAATGGATCCTGCTCACATGTAGAAGCAGAGTCAGTGAGTCAAAGACTTTGTGACATGAGAAGAGTCCTGGACAGTTAGAGATGGTCCTCTCACCTCTGAGCTCTGGTCTGGCTGTCATGTTCCCCACACAGACTGCTTTTAGAGGGAGGGACTCCCTCCTCTCTGTCCTCACACTGACTCATAGCAGAGTCCACACCTTCACACCAACACCAGCACCTGCTGGGAGACATCACACATTAGTTATCTTCTGCTCTGACATGACACAGGAAGTACACAGTACAAGTATTATATTTGACTGTAGTCTAAATAGTCCTGATTCTAAATAACAGGCTCATAAATTACTGTTCTGTTCTTTAATCCAAAATAACTTAAAATAGAACTCACGTGATCTTTGAACCTTCAGACGCGGAGAAGAAGCAGCTGCAACACACAAGCTCCCAAAGTTAAACTAAAGTGAAGCTGGAAGTGAGGGGCCGTCACGAGATACTGGAACCAGTGCGTCCATTAATGCTGAGCGAGCTGGAAGGAAAGAGGAACAGTCTGACTCAAAAAGTACCACAGCAGCAGGACAACAACCACTTACACAGTGTTTCTTTAACAACTTCACAACAAGGTACAAATATCAGCCCCGTAGAACAAGTCTTTATGGTCTGTACATGTGGAGAACGTAGAACAAGTCTTGATGCTCTGTACATGTGGAGAACGTAGAACAAGTCTTTATGGTCTGTACATGTGGAGAACGTAGAACAAGTCTTTATGGTCTGTACATGTGGAGAACGTAGAACAAGTCTTTATGGTCTGTACATGTGGAGAACGTAGAACAAGTCTTTATGGTCTGTACATGTGGAGAACGTAGAACAAGTCTTTGTGGTCTGTACATGTGGAGAACGTAGAACAAGTCAGAAGTCGAAGTGGTGGAGCCGTGGAGGCCGGAGGGGAAACCTCCAGCAGCAGTGCATTGAACAGCCAGCAGAGGGCGCCGGCAGAAACAGCGTGTCCGTTCATTTACATGAAGATAATAATCATGATAATGAAACACACACACACACACACACACACACACACACACACACACACACACACACACACACACACACACACACACAAAAGCCGGCTGAGAGCCAGTAATCATTTCCTCAAACCTAAAACAAAGCCGTGGTTACGGCAACAAAGCCGACGTAACAACGTTACACAATAGTTACCCCAAAAATGAAACTTCAAAGTCTGTTTCAACTTGGTGTTCTGGATTAAAATCAAGGAAGATCTCAAGGAAGATCCTTGAGATCACCAAAAAAACTCTGAAAACCCTGCCTCCATTTTCAACATCCTGTCTTTCTGAAGCAGGAGACTGGACATAAAGGTCTTTTTATTACGTCATATTTATTATGTTGTATTTATCGCCCACACTGTGGAGGCCGGTCCGTGAAAATATTGTCTGGCACAAAAAAGGTTGTGGACCGCTGCTTTAAATGCAGCAGAGCACTGATGGGTCTGACCTCCAGCAGGTGGACACATGAAGCTTCCTGCTGGCTTCATTCACACCTGTGCAGGTGAAGTCATGTCCTGTGTTCACGCCCAGCACCGTGTGGAGGTGATGCTTCAGGGAGGAGGAGCTTCATGTCCTCAGCTTGGTTCCAGTGGCTCAGAGGAGGCAGGAAGAAGCTGAGGGTTAATATTTAACATGATCATAAAGTCATAACACATGATCAGCTCTCTGAACTGAGAGCTGCTGGTTCATACTGGTTCATCACAGTGTTGGAGTGGGACTCATACTGGTTCACCACAGTGTTGGAGTGGGACTCATACTGGTTCACCAGTGTTGGAGTGGGACTCATACTGGTTCATCACAGTGTTGGAGTGGGACAGCAGCCTGAAGTCTGTCTGTCTGTGTTCTCGCTTCAACTATCAAAGTTATATCATTCACAGGTGAGAACCATTAATTAATAACTTGGTGCATCAGGTGTCTGCATTTTAAATTAGGGCATGGTATATAAAGTGGTGTAAAAAGGCACTAATTTGTGGATTTGTGAGGAGAGAGATGAGGAGAGAGGAGACAGCGACAGATATACATTTAGATATAGAAATAAAGATATACATTTAGATATAGAAATAAAGATATACATTTAGATATAGAAATAGAGATAACCATTTAGATATAGAGACAGAGACAGTGAAGGACATATATTTATTAGTATGGATCCCACTATTGTCCAACAAGTGTTGGATTTCAAGGTCCATAGCAGATACCCGGAGGGGTCAACTAATAAGGAGAAGTACAAAGGAGAAGTGTGTCATTAAGCGGCGATCAAACACCTTCAGGATGAAGGGTAAGGATGCATGACACATGGACTTTAGAACACAGTGATCATCTGGTATGGGAGAACTCCCAATGACTAATACTATGTCGTTTCTACCAGATGGAGAACTCTACTACCTCTGCAGGCGTAAAAGAAACACACTGGATCACCTTGATAAGGTGGTCTCAACTGCAGAGGAGGCCAGTAAACTCTTTGAGGAGTTTCACAGCAGTGAAGTTGGTGGTCACTGTGGGTTGGAATAAACACACAGTGCCATCATAGCTCGATATTATTGGCCTGGACTGGAAGAGGACATTCAATGCGTCTAATCATACTCTAAATATTTAATAAATGTATTGGCCATACATTTGAAATGCTGTTGGTGGGTTTAGATCGGGGGTCAAACATCTCTGCGACTTATTGAGTGACGTCATAATTGCGCGACACAACGACTCGAGATTGAAATTTGTTGCCAACTTTTCTAATAATTGATTTTTATTGATTCGTTGTTGCAGCCCTAGTATACAGTTTGCGGAGCTGATTGTAACTGGTGGGACGTTTGATCACACACACACACACACACACAGCGATAAATCATCTCGTAAAAATCAATATTGTTGTATTGTGTTTATTTTGTGGAGAGAGGAAAAAACCTCTCTCTCTCTCTCTCTCTCTCTCTCTCTCTCTCTCTCTCTCTCTCTCTCTCTCTCTCTCTCTCTGTAAAATAAATGAGGACTTCCTTCCTGCGTTCCTCTCGTCCACTTCTGCTTCTCTGGGTTGCATCACAGCTCTGTTTCTTCCCCGGTTTCACTCGCTGGTTATTTATTCCTTTCAGAGAGTTTCCAGCTAAAAATACAACCAGCAGCGCTGATGAAGAGGACGAAGAGGAGGCAGATAGTTCCTCATGACACATGTTGAGCCACAAGGAGGATTATTTGCAGTTTACAAAAGTTACACAAAGAAATGCAATCAACACAATTTAGAAATAAACAGGTATTGTATGGAGTGTGTCAGTCAGTAGCATCAGTGATGTCACTGTGCATGTGTGTGATACGGTGTGTGTCTCTCCAGTAAACCTGTGCAGTGAGCATCTTGAGTGCAGGGCTCTGATGCAGTTTCCTCTTTCAGGCCCAGGTGCTCTGCATCCTGCAATCAAGCACACCTGCAGTGATCAGGGGCCGTCACATGAGCTCAGCCACAAATGGAAAACAAGTTCACACGGTGGATTCAAAATGTAACGACTCGACCGGTGGCTAACGGCTGCAGCTAACGGCCAAAAACAAGATTCAGGAAAGTCCACGTGTCTCACACAGTCCCAGCTGGACCTGTGACTGGATCTCAAGAGGAGAGGATTGTTAGATCATAGATATTATAATGTGAGTCCAATTAAAATCTCTATTTATGAAACTAACAACTTGTGTGTCTCCTCCTCTCAGGCTGGAGTCTACATGAGTGAACCGGCCCCTGAGTCTTCTAAAGCTGTGGCTTTGATCAGGACGACCTTTGTGATGTCACAGTGTTCCAGCAAATGTGAACGAGTGTTTACAGCATATGTGCATCAGTGTGTACAGTTTATTAGAACAGATGGAGGTTATCCACCTAATACATTCATACAATCCATAAAGTACTACGTGTACAAGCATACAATACTTAATCATCATCATAATTATTCCCTTATTAGTCTCATCGTGGGGACATTTATTCTCTTCTTTAATCTCTTTATTTTTAGACATCACTACATGACGCTGCACACACACCACAGTGAATAAGTGAATAACTGTGATGTTGTCGTGCGCTCAGAGGTGCATGTTGAGACATGTCTGTGACACTGAGTCCTCCACAACCACTGACACATTCTTTCATCACATGAATGACACAAAAGTCACTTCCTCAAAATGACAAAAGAAAAGCGTTAATCGCAGCCAGACGCTGTAGAAACCTTCATTAAAGTCAGAGTTTTATCTTTCCAGCGGTTCTTGAACGCACCACGTGAGACAAACGCTTCCATCAGATGAAGCAGCCTTGTTACATTTCATCCAAAACATTTTATTCTACGTCTCATTTAAAATCTCTCCACTCATAAACGTTTACTTTAATCAGATCCTGTAAAAAAGTTATAATTACGAGATAATAATAATAAGACTTTATCTCATAATTACAATAAAGTCGAAATTATGAGATAAAAGTCATAATTATGAGATAATACTAATTAGACTTTATCTCCTAATTTTGACTTTTTTGATGCTTCCATATTTCCCAGAGAAAAGCAGGACTTTTATTTTGAAAAGCGAGTCCACAGAGAAACAAAAGCCCTGAAACTAGTTTTGGGGTCAGAGCCTCCGGCCTCAGTTCTGTTCTCCATGAACGCGCTGCCAGTCGTTGACCTCTGACCTGACAGGGATTCCTCATCAGGAGAACCTGATTTCATAATTCTTTCCACTGGAACATGATGATGAAAGAGCTTCCTGTCGGTCACTTTGTGGAAACCCCCCCGCCCCGAGAAGAGCCGCTCACTCATTGAGACGAAGCGAGAGGCGGGAAGGAGAAAGGAGGAGGAAGATGAGGAACCGGAGCAGAAGCCGCTTCCTCTTCTTCAGGCCTTAAGTACCGCCGTCTCCAGCAGCCGGCAGTCCACAGCTCTGAGACCAGCAGAAAGAAAAGACACACACATAGAATCTATTCATCTCCTCCATCTCACATCTCATCATCTGCTTCTTGAAGATGGAAAACTGTGGCAGCGTGATGAAGAGCGTGATGAAGAGCGCGCTGCTGGCCGTGGTGCTGCTGGCCGTGGCTCGGTCTGGATCGGCAGGTGAGAGATCAACATTTAGAGTTTTCATTTGAAAACACGTCTTGTTTTTAGGCCTCTGCTCCAAAAATGTCCTCATACCCAAACTAAACAAAGTGTATTTCTGCAACCACGAGGGCTGTGTGAACACTTTGTGTTGTGATGAAAGAGTTTAATGTGAGTTGTGTGTTCAGATGTGTAGATATCAGACTGTATGTTACTGGTTCTGAGGAAATGAAGGAGTGAATTATACAGTTTTCATAACAATATCCTTCATAGAGCCCATATGGGCTCCACAGTGTTCAAGGGGTTGAAAGTGATTCTTGTGTGTTTCACATGTTGTGTAATCGCTGCAGCGCGTTGGGGTTTCCTGCAATGTGTTTGTCACAGTGCTGTTTCAATCTTCTCCTCTCAGCAGAGAAGCTGGCGCCCTGCTGCACGAAGGTCACCCGGCTGGAGCTCCAGGAGCCCATCATGGGGTTCCTGGTGCAGCCGCCCAACCCGCCCTGCGTCAAAGCCGTCATGTGAGTGAAGAGCAGCACATGAAAGAAAGGAGTTCATCTTTTATACAACGGGAACACGACACCACTAAAAGAGTGTTCATGTGTTACATGATGAACGCTACACCGTGATGAAACTGTATGATGACCAGTACAATACTTCATGCTACATGTTGCTTTATTCATGTTTATTTATTCTTATTCAAACTAACGTTGTGTTTCTTTGTCGTCTGCAGCTTTCTGACGGAGACGAGTCTTTACTGCAGTCAGCTGACGGCTCCCTGGGTCCTCCCCAAGATCAATGCCTTCAGGTGACTTCATGCTGAGGCCTGGTCACCTCGTCGTCCTCCTCCTCCTCCTCCTCCTCCTCCTCCTCCTCCTCCTCCTCCTGTGGACTCATATGTTTTTGTTTTCTTTCCTCTCACAGGAAAGCAAAAGCTCTGGCCAGCGCTCCATCTCTGATCGGGTCGTCTCCCGTCTCCCTCCTCTCCATCATCACGTCCACTGCCTCCTCCTCTTCCTCTTCCTCTCTTCCTACCACCTCCTCCTCCTCCTCCTCCTCCTCTGAGATGAGCAGCATCATCTCCGCCTCCAGCCAATGAAAACACAGCCTGACTTCATGAAGAAGTTCTCACGTTTGAAGAAAAAAAAACACTTATTATTATTACTTATTATGTTAAATATTAAGTTTCTTTTGATGCCTTTAGAGTAAAATAATAATTTATTGATTTAATTTAATTGACCTGTGCTGATAGAGAAGCATCCTCATATTTATTTATGCCAAATTTATTTATTGATGTTTTCAAGAAACGACTTAATGATTACAGTAATATTTATTTATTTGAAAACTTGTGAAAAATGTGAAATTGGTCCAAAAAAAAAAAAAAGTTGCACATGTGGAAGAAATGATGAAATGATAAGAAAGGAAGTGAACCTCCAGATTCCCCAGTCTCACTGCTATCAGGAGACAAGCTGAGTTTGAGTGTCAGATTAAACAGAGACAGTTCAATGAGAAGTCTGAATACAACAGTGAAACAGGAACTGATTAAAGCTCAATATGTTTTTCTTCCAACAGTTTGTTTACCTTCTTTGCTTTATGTTTATTGTTTTTATGAAATCCGAGTCAAAGTCCTCGACTGTGCAACGTTTACTTGGCCAATAAACAAATAATCCTGACGAACAGAGAAGAAACAGGAGCATCAAGATGTCTTTATGACGCTGAATATTTATTACAGTGCAGTTTAAGAAATAAAAAAAAAACATCTTGTCCAACTAATGTGTACAAATGACTTTTACTCAATTTAGTTATTCAGACTCCTTTCCCACAGAGGGTTATGTGTGTCTACTGTTTTATACATTTGCAGTCGTATCATAAATTAGCCCCAGCGCTGTAGTTGCTGCTGCACCTGGGGGTGCTGGTGCTTCTCAACGCGGGCTCTACCTTGATGATTAGAGCCCAAGACACCACACAACTAGAAAGAGACACAACATAACTAGAAAGAGACACAACACAACTAGAAAGAGACACAACATAACTAGAAAGAGACACAACACAACTAGAAAGAGACACAACATAACTAGAAAGAGACACAACACAACGAGAAAGAGACACAACATAACTAGAAAGAGACACAACGCAACTAGAAAAAGCTTGATTACTCAACTGTGCAATCAAGTGTTGTGCTTAAATAAAAGCTATGACCTTGAGCTTCTGAGGGCAACAGCACTGTGACCTTGGTCTGGACCAAGTGACCTTGTGGATGTCTTGTTGTTGTGAAAGCTACAGTCGTCCTGTGGTCCTTTAGTGTTCATGTTGCTCCTTTATTATTATAAAAGTGTGTTTTGTTCACTCTGACTGGTTTTATAGCTGATGGAGAATATGTAGTGACAAATGCAGAATGTTGGACTCTAATGGGCCAAGTTTGTTGAAATATTCTGACTGATTTATGTTGTGAAGGAAAGAGCTCAGCTGCCCTCTAGTGACCAAAGCTGAGAATATTGTTTAGTGGCCTGTTTGAAAAGCTTTTTCTGAGTATGAACCTGTGTTCTATGAACACATGATGTTGCATGAGAGAAGCCTGTTCACATATAAAAACAACAACAATACTAAATAAAACACAGCACAAGCCAGCTCTCTCTCTCTAAATGACGTATGAATGACATCACAATGTCACGCTTTCCTGTTCTGACCCACAATCCTTCTGCACAGCAGACATATGAGCAAAAGGGTTAAAGGTCAAGGTTCATGTGATGAGGAAGTGGTACGTCCTCATTAATGCATCAAGCTGCAGTTTGTCCTAGAAGGAAAAAGAAAGAGTAAAGGATCTGGAACGCAGCCTAAGACTCATACGTGGGTAAGTTGTCCCGCCCCAACAGGTTCAACCAGATCAACAAAGTGGAGTGAAGAAGAAAAACACTGTCAGGTCAGACTCTGTTGATCCTGTGAACGCAGCTCAGACTGAGACTCAGTCAACCAGTCAGACTGCATACTCTGATCGTGACGTGAGGAACTCTCTCTGATGAAGGATAAGAAGCTGCGTCTCTTCACTTCGTCTGATGCAAGTTGAAGTTGAAGTGAAGCACGAAGCTCCTTTTCTACACAGAGCTGCTGAGGACAGAAGAGAGCTGCACTCTGAGGAAGTCCACGGCTCAACGTTCAGTAAGTGGAGCTGTGATTGGTTGAAATGACGTTCATGATTGTTGTGAACGTGTGACTGTTTAAAGCTGCTGTCAAATATGTCAGCTCGGAAACAAGATGGCCGCCTTGTGTGATTAAACAGAGAAAAGCTGCTGTTAGTTTGAATGTTGAAGTCCAGATGAAGTGTTGCTTTGAATGATGACACTGTGATGAAGAAGAGTTCAGGAAAAAAGAAGAAGAAAGAAATTAAAATAATGGTTAAGTTTCACTATTTATGTAAACTCCCTCACTTTCCGTACAAACCTCTGATTAGTGTCTCTACATTTACAAACACGGCCGAAGCTTTTTATTTAAAAAAAAAATAATTCTCTCCTTGGGCGATTCAAAATCCTTGGCTCTCATTGGTCCGTCACCACTTGCTTAGAGTCATACAGCACATCAGGAAACAGCTGATCATTTTGGTAGTAGATGAGTCACTGTCTTGTGACATGTTTCTTTGACTGAATATGCTTCATAACACAACAACACATTCCTGGATTGTGTTTGTTGTTGCAGATGTCGATGCTTTAGGTCTTAATCTTTGTAAAAAAAAAAGGTTCACTATTAGTCTGTGGGTTGTTGTGTTGTTATACCAAACAATACTGTTTTAAAAGCTCTGGATCTCTGGAGGAGTCCTTTTTGATGCACCTTGCTCACACATGCTGGATGTTTATAGTTATGATCACATCTTTTAAAAGTAATTATTATTTCACTGAACAAATACATACAATAATGGAGACTGGCCAGGTGCTGCTAGTTGCACTGATAAGCTCCGCCTACTAAATACCTGCCATCAACACAGAGAGATAAAGCACACAGCAGGCTGCTTAAAGCAACAGGGCCGTCACCTCCATAGAAACTGGGTCCCAACCCTGGAACCAGAGTTTAACTCAATAAACCTTATTTATTGTAACACCTACTGGCCTTCACAAGTTACCCAATCTACTTGGAACATTATGAAACAGCATCGCTTTTTCATTTTTTTACCGAGAAAACTCAAACTAAACTAAGTTGACGTTTGTCATTTTCTATTCTTGTTTACTAAACGCGACCAAAAGAAATGTCTTGGATCTTGTCCAGATTCATCATGAACCATTTCAATGCAGATTCCCTGAATTTAGACGCCAACACAAGTTGAATAATTGGGAGTTCAATTGAATTCAGTTCATTTTGTATAGGCCAGAATCACAAATGAGAAATTATCTTCAAAGGGCTTTACAACATATAGACATACAACATCCCGGTTCCAGACCCAGAGAAGAACTGAAGGAAAAGTGTCCCAGGAATTACTGTCAGTACTGCTCACTAAATACACGGTTCATAAGAGACTAGAGAACATTGTGAATGTCTTCTAGTCTTCTAACAAGTCAAGAGACTAAAGAACATTGTGAATGTCTTCTAGTCTTCTAACAAGTCAAGAGACTAAAGAACATTGTGAATGTCTTCTAATCTTCTAACAAGTCAAGAGACTAAAGAACATTGTGAATGTCTTCTAGTCTTCTAACAAGTCAAGAGACTAAAGAGCATTGTGAATGTCTTCTAGTCTTCTAACAAGTCAAGAGACTAAAGAACATTGTGAATGTCTTCTAGTCTTCTAACAAGTCTAGAGACTAGAGAACATTGTGAATGTCTTCTAGTCTTCAAGTCTAGAGACTAGAGAGCATTGTGAATGTCTTCTAGTCTTCTAACAAGTCAAGAGACTAAAGAACATTGTGAATGTCTTCTAGTCTTCTAACAAGTCAAGAGACTAAAGAACATTGTGAATGTCTTTTCTTGGATACGACTCTGCAGCTAAAGTGCCAACAACATGGAAACTGTCCATGAGTGTATTTAGTGTTGAGGTGAATGAGCTGATTGTCATGATGAAGATAACTAACGTGTGATGTCTCCCAGCAGGTGCTGGTGTTGGTGTGAAGGTGTGGACTCTGCTATGAGTCAGTGTGAGGACAGAGAGGAGGGAGTCCCTCCCTCTAAAAGCAGTCTGTGTGGGGAACATGACAGCCAGACCAGAGCTCAGAGGTGAGAGGACCATCTCTAACTGTCCAGGACTCTTCTCATGTCACAAAGTCTTTGACTCACTGACTCTGCTTCTACATGTGAGCAGGATCCATCAGAGACCAGACTGTCCTGAACCTGGACCTGAACCCAGCTGTGTGTCCATGAAGAGTAACCGGTCTATGACTCATCCCATAGTCTTCAAAGATGGATGCCACTGTGTTGTTCAAAAGTGAGGATTTCCAACTGATGTAAACCAACATAAGAGCTGTGTACAAAGGCACAACAACGATAATCCTGTTAGCTTACTCCTCGTTAGCATAAATAGCACACATTATTATTATTATTATTATTATTATTATTATCAATATCATTATTATGTGTTGTTGTTCTTGTGGCTCAGGTGGTGCAGGCCCCATGGTCTTCTACTGACAGGCCGCACTGCCTGTGGTCCTGTTTTTCCTTCAACGTATTCACAGAGCTAACAACTCTCACGGTTTCACCGTGTATCACACGCTCTCGCGCCACACAACCAAAAAAAAATCTGATTTGGGGCCGAGGCACGTTCGTTCCTTGTCAAACTCGCCGACGATAGATGGCGCTAAGGAGCACGTCTGTAAACCTATTTGCTGCATAGACATCCTGTTTACCCCAAAAAGACCCGAAGTCAGCAACAGAAGAAGATTTTTAAACGGACACAACCGTGGGAGAAACTCAGGAGGAGCAGAAAGACTAAGGTATCAGGGCTCGCTCATTTCAGTCTTCAGTCACGCCCTCCTGCTACACAGCTGTCCCGCGGCGTACATCTCATTGTTACCTGCTTTATCAAATTTGAAAACCTTTGTACTATGAAATAAGAAGGAAACATGAAGTATTTCTAGTTTGCTTCAATACTGCAGCTACTGAGCTCCCCCTGGTGGTCAGTGAGTGTTATGGTGCTTTCACGCATCAAAAAAATTCTTGACAAGTGGTGAAAAAAACTCACCAGACTTTGGTGTCACAAAGGGTGCGTGGCTTATCCCCGCCGTTTTTCTCCTTGAAGGGATTGTTTTTTTCCGGTACAGACTATAGATGAAATAACCACTAGCCCTGCTTTATAGTTGTTGTGGAAGTTATAAAAACGTGTGAACATAAACTCCATGGTGTCTGGGTTCATAATAATATCCGTAGTCCTACAACAGCCTGAATGAAGCCGCTATCAGCTGCTTCTGGAGGACCGGCAGCAGCACCGGCAGGACGGCGACGAGCGGACCATCTCAACGCTGATTGGCTGACGCAACTACGACTCACGCGCTTTTGCAACCGGAGTTGGGAAATTTCAACTCGCGTGTCGAACCGAGTTCGCTCCACGACCAACGAGCTGTTCGTGCTGCTTCTACGCGTCTGACGCACTGCCCGCTGGGAAATACTCGTCTACGCAGCTTCAACGCGGCTGTGCATTGACTTTACTTGAAATCTCCGCACGAGAAATCTTGAAGCATTCTGTGTGAACACAGCATCAGTCAACAGAGTTCATGTTCAGCTGAGGTTAATGAAGCATAATGACTTTGTTTCACTTGTTATTGTGTAGCTTCCTTGGTGCAGTGTGAACCTTGTTGATTAAACGTCATCAGTTCAAATCCCTTCAGTCCAAGAAGATGCTACGTGTCACATCATTACAGCTCCTTTCATCATATCTTCAGATTCTCAGCACTCACACACATTTTCAGGAAATCTATGTCAAATATAACATTTCTGTTTTGATCCTTTTCTTGTTGATAGCTGCTAGTT
This sequence comes from Clinocottus analis, assembly GCF_023055335.1. Classification (NCBI taxonomy): domain Eukaryota; kingdom Metazoa; phylum Chordata; class Actinopteri; order Perciformes; family Cottidae; genus Clinocottus; species Clinocottus analis. The sequence goes on along the minus strand of NW_027176240.1, from coordinate 20,494,394 downwards.
TTTCCCAACAGCTGCTCTGCCTGAAGATTAAACACAGAGTTCTCCTCCCTGCTGGTCTTCTTCTCTGTTGTAGGACCCGTCAGAGAGCAAAGTCCCTTGGATCTGAACCTGGACCTGAACCAGAACCTGGACCTGGACCTGAACCCAGCTGTGTGTCCATGAAGAGTGATCGGTCTACAGGTCGTCTGCTTAACTTCAAAGATGGAGGCCGTTCTTCTGACCCAGAGTAAGTTCTTAAACAGATGAAACAGATGACTAACTGTTCTGATTCTCAGTTATGAAACACAGAATTGGTCGTTTATCATTTAAAGTGTTGTTTTCATGAAGATCAATCATGACAGAATCAATATATTTAACTAACTGCTCTGTAGGTGTTTGTATATGAATCATTAACTGTAAACAGTATTAAATTATAAATCTGAACCTCGTCAAACTGATTTAATGTTACTGTGAACAAATATTAAACTCTGAGACCAAAGACTGCTCGTTAGATCCTCCAGAACTGATTTATATCTCATGTTTATTCGCTACGGAGACCTCGGAGCCAGCGGATCATTTGAACAAGTCCTGCTGAGATGAGGCTGCTCTCGGCGGGCAGCAGAGCGCTGACTGCCGGTCCAACGAGCAGGACCGGGCCCTCAGTCACCTCGCATGATTTTCAGTGTCTCTTTTTTGAAACATAAACTTACTTATCTCCGCAACCACAATGGTTATTAACTTCATTTAAAGTGCTACAATACTGTCACCCTTGTGAAAACATACATATATTTAAAACCTACTCTTACTTACCTAAACCTACTCTTACTTACCTAAACTTATGCTTACTTACCTAAGCCTGTAAACCTGCTGCAGCGACGTAACGTTTCACTAAACCTGTGATAAGTCAGATTTCAAGAACAAACACACCCACATAACCATAAGGCTTGTGGGAATCTAATGAAGTCATCTATGTCCTTATAAACCTATTAGTATCTGTAACATCACTAAACAGCCGCAGCTTCTTCTTCAGGGAAGGCAGAGGCTTCCCTGAAGGGAAGATGGTTCTGCTTCCGGGTCACAGGGCACCAGCAAAAGCTCCTGAAGATTTAAAGCCATAACGCGCAAAAATCGAAAAATGTTTTCCCATAGAACAAGTAACTTTTATATTTTTTGAAACAAACACCTTCCCAATATGTCAAAGTTGTTGTTGCAGAGTCTGAATCTTGACAAACCGACCACAGATTTGAGGCTGAAACAACTAACTTCTCACCTGAAATCATCCTAAAATTACGTTTTGTGACTCAGAAACACTAACATTCAGAGCATTCTCCTCCGCCATTGATCCCTGAGCTGGTGCAAAATGCATTCTGGGATATTGACTGTTCCAAGTACGCACAAGTCACCTCTGATGCATCTTGGGTAGAATGGGCTGAGCAAATCACATCCAGGCATTTGGTCTGTGGAATAGCTGCAGAGGTTCTGGGAACTAGTTATAAAACTATGCAGACTAGTGTCAGAAGTCTGGAGGCAGAGTGCAGTTTGATGAAGAGTCAGTGGTTTAAAAGAGTTTTCTGTTGGAGGGTTGTCCTCATGAATCTCAGTTTTTTTGATAAATTGGCTTTAGTGTTGAGACTTGCTAAGATTTTAACCCTTATAGACACATTAAACCATCGGTGGTTGAACTTTGGCTTTCATAATGTCCACTGAGTGTAAGATCAATGGGGAGCTTTTTATTACTGTGTTCTTTGTGTTTTTGTGCTGGTTATCTTTGGATGATCCTAAATATAAGAGTCAAACTTCTACAAGATTCTACTTCTACAAGAACGACTAGTTGGTTGAATAAAAAAACAACAAGTCACAACAAAGAAACTGTGTCTTCTTTACCATTAACTACAAGTTTGAATGAAAATAACATCGCTTTTACTGTCCAATGAAACCAGTGGAAGTAGAAAAATGAAACTTGAATGTTCAGAAATCTTTTATGTTCAGTCAATCTCAGTGTTTCTATCAGTTCACAGCAGCAAAGAGAAAAGTCTCCTGGACCCAGCTGTGTGTCCATGAAGAGTGATCGGTCTAAAGAAGCTTTTATTTTCTTCAAAGATGGACAACGTTCTTATGACACAGAGTAAGTTCTTAAAACAGATGAAACAAGATGACTAACTGTCACACAGATGGTCGTCCTTCATCTCCAGTCTTTAGCATCTGGTTTATAAAATGATTAATCATGACACAACACAACATCTTTAACTTCTTGTTGTGTTTGTGTTGTAATATCATGAACAATAAACAGTCTGTGGTGCAAACACAATGTGAGCTGATGGTTCATGGCTCCTCCACAGAGAGGACCAGGAGAGCTCAGAGGTTCCCAGAGGTCCGTCTGCCCAGCAGCATCAAACACACCTGGACTCCATATTTATGGTCTGTACCTGTACAACTACTTTTACATGTCTTCTGTTCACCATCATCTCCATGCTGCACTCTTTAGACCAGTGGGTTGTCAGTCTGTCCAACATGGATCTGATGTTTGCTTCCATGGTTTTAGTTTGTCATTCAGAGAATATTCTGTTCCAGCTGCTGGAGGAGAACATCCTCACTTTTGTGAAGGACGAGCTGAAGAAGATCCAGAAGGTTCTGAGTTCAGATTACCCAGCATGCTTAGCGAGTCAGAGTGAGGATGAGGAAGTGTTGGATGGTAAGGATGAAGAGCAGAGGAGGAGCAGAGAAGCATTTCAGAAGATCTCACTGCACTTCCTGAGGAGCATGAAGCAGGAGGAGCTGGCTGACTGTCTGCAGAGCAGTAAGAGGATTTCTCTAAAGATTTAACATGCTGGATGAATGAGACGTTTACTAATGTCTCAAGAGATGGACCAGAATATATTCATACTCATTCTTTGAGGAAAGGACATGTTGAAATCTATTCTTTGACTCATTGATCTTCTTGTTGTGTTCAGGACTTCCTGCTGGAGTTTGTCAGTGTAAACTCAAATCTAACCTGAAGAAGAAGTTCCAGTGTGTGTTTGAGGGGATCGCTAAGGCAGGAAACCCAACCCTTCTGAACCAGATCTACACAGAGCTCTACATCACAGAGGGAGGGACTGCAGAGGTCAATGATGAACATGAGGTCAGACAGATTGAAAGAGCATCCAGGAAACCAAACAGACCAGAAACCACCATCAGACAAGAAGACGTCTTTAAAGCCTCACCTGGAGGAGAGGAACCAATCAGAACAGTGATGACAAAGGGAGTGGCTGGCATCGGGAAAACAGTCTTAACACAGAAGTTCACTCTGGACTGGGCTGAAGACAAAGCCAACCAGGACATACAGTTCATGTTTCCATTCACGTTCAGAGACCTGAATGAGCTGAAAGAGAAGAAGTTCAGCTTGGTGGAACTTGTTCATCACTTCTTCTCTGAAACCAAAGAAGCAGGAATCTGCAGGTTTGAAGAGTTTCCGGTTGTGTTCATCTTTGACGGTCTGGATGAGTGTCGACTTCCTCTGGACTTCCACAACAATGAGGTCCTGACTGATGTCACAGAGTCCACCTCAGTGGATGTGCTGCTGACAAACCTCATCAGGGGGAAGCTGCTTCCCTCTGCTCGCCTCTGGATAACCACACGACCTGCAGCAGCCAATCAGATCCCTCCTGACTGTGTTGACTTGGTGACAGAGGTCAGAGGGTTCACTGACCCACAGAAGAAGGACTACTTCATGAAGAGGTTGAGAAATAAGAAGCAGGCCATCAAGATCATCTCCCACATCAAGACCTCACAAAGCCTCCACATCATGTGCCACATCCCAGTCTTCTGCTGGATCACTGCTACAGTTCTGGAGGACGTGTTGAAGACCACAGAGGGAGGAGAGCTACCCAAGACCCTGACTGAGATGTACATCCACTTCCTGGTGGTTCAGTCCAAAGTCAAGAAGGTCAAGTATGATAGAGGAGCTGAGACAGATCCACACTGGAGTCCAAAGAGCAGGAAGATGATCGAGTCTCTGGGAAAACTGGCTTTTGATCAGCTGCAGAAAGGGAACCTGATCTTCTATGAATCCGACCTGACAGAGTGTGGCATCGATATCAGAGCAGCCTCAGTGTACTCAGGAGTGTTCACACAGATCTTTAGAGAGGAGAGAGGACTGTACCAGGACAAGGTGTTCTGCTACGTCCATCTGAGTGTCCAGGAGTTTCTGGCTGCTCTTCATGTCCATCTGACCTTCATCAACTCTGGTGTCAACCTGATGGCAGAAGAACAAACAACCTCCCAGTTGTCAAAACCTGAACCAAGACATCTCTACCAGAGTGCTGTAGACAAGGCCTTACAGAGTCCTAATGGACACCTGGACTTGTTCCTCCGCTTTCTCCTGGGTCTTTCACTGGAGACCAATCAGAAACTCCTACGAGGTCTGCTGACACAGACAGGAAGTAGCTCACAGACCAATCAGGAAACAGTCCAGATCATCAAAAAGAAGATCATTGAGGATGTGTCTCCAGAGAAAAGCATCAATCTGTTCCACTGTCTGAATGAACTGAATGATGGTTCTCTAGTGGAGGAGATCCAACAGTCCCTGAGGTCAGGACGTCTCTCCACAGATAAACTGTCTCCTGCTCAGTGGTCAGCTCTGGTCTTCATCTTACTGACATCAGGAGAAAATCTGGATGTGTTTGACCTGAATAAATACTCTGCTTCAGAGGAGACTCTTCTGAAGCTGCTGCCAGTGGTCAAAGCCTCCAACAAAGCTCTGTATGTGGAGACATTATGGATACATTGACATTACTACATGTGTTTGATATTTTACTTTGATTAAACATTTTGTTTGTATTAATCCCTGTTTGTCCCCTAGGCTGAGTAGATGTAACCTCTCAAAGAGAAGCTGTGGAGCTCTGTCCTCAGTGATCAGCTCCCAGTCCTCTAGTCTAAAACAGCTGGACCTGAGCTTCAACAACCTGCAGGATTTAGGAGTGAAGCTGCTCTCTGCTGGACTGGAGAGTCCACACTGTACACTGGGGACTCTCAGGTCAGGATCAGATGATTTACCACAAAGATGATGAAGTGGTCTCAGTGTCTGATCTACTGATTCATGCTGGTGTTCCCAACATGTAGCTGTGGAGAACAATGTCTACTAGTGTCTCTGTGATATGCTTTTGGACATAATGCTGTGAACTGAATGGTGAACTGGCCACTATCCTGCTGGGATCAAAGTGTTGGAGGTCTTGTCCAACCAACATGAACATCCCTTGGCCCTCCTGCTTTCAGGGAACCAGGACGCTTTAAGTCCTGCTTTTAGTTTGTAAAACTCATTTCACTGGAATCAGGATTTAAATGTGTTTAAAGTGACATGATTTTGACAAAATGTCTGTTTACAAAAGAAGAAGAAACCAAAATGAAATCCACTCATGTTGATGATGAAAATAATTATTCAATGTGTATCGATATAATAAACTCTGTGTGTTGTTTTGTGTGTTTGCAGGCTGTCAGACTGTGAGATCACAGAGGAAGGCTGTTCTTCTCTGGGATCAGCTCTGAAGTCAAACCCCTCCAGTCTGAGAGAACTGGATCTGAGTGACAACAAGCTGCAGGATTCAGGAGTGAAGCTGCTGAGTGGTTTTCTGGAGAGTCCACATTGTAGACTGGAGACTCTGAGGTGGGTTCACTGTCTGCTGCTAGTGTAGCACCTTCATGTTTAATCAATAACTCTATTGATTTATCTACGTATTGATCAGTGAAGTGTTACATGTTCTGGTAATATGTTCCACTTCACATCAGCTGCCTCGTTGTCTGCATGTCGTCCTCTACAATCATGACATGTACAACTTGTCTGGCTTCATGCTGTTGGATGGATTACTGAACAGGACTAAAGGGCCCAGACCCAGGGGCCCAAAGTGTCAGGGGCCTTTTCTTTATCTACAAAATGTCACTCAAAGAGAAACAAAAAGACTCAAGAGTATTGATGAGAATACTAATATATATATATATATACATATATATATATATATATATATATATATATATATATATATATATATATATATATATATATACTGAATATGATAAATTCTATGAATTCTATACCCTGACGTCAATATTCATCATAAAAAAGTGTAATTTAATTATATGTAAAGAACCAAACCTTTATTCATTTTTAATCCAATATTTTATCATTTCTTTTCTGAGCATTTGGCATTTTTAAATAACTTGTTCACATGTTTTGATCTGCTCTGAATAATCTGGATCAATACATTTAGTAACAGAAGTCTAAAAGTTATAGAAAGCATCATCATTTCACATCTTTAACAACCTGTTGTGCTCCAGGTTCATGTGAACATTTGCTGTGATGAGGTTGTCCTCAACGTTAATATGATATTGAAACAAGTCATGAACTCTCCTCCGTGAGCTGCTTCTACACGTCTGCTGCCAGCTGCAGGAAACCTTGTGAAGTGGAGTTCCACATTTACAACATGACACATCTGATGGATTATGAACAGATTGTTTCTCTTCATATTTCTTCTTGATGCAGATTGAGTTCCTGCAGCTTGACAGAGGTCAGCTGTTCTTCTCTCAGCTCTGAAGTCTGAAGTGCTCTGAAGTCATCTACTGCATCCCAGTTCATGCTGCTGTTCCCAACATGTTGCTGTGGAGAACAATGTCTACTAGTGTCTCTGTGATATGCTTTACGACATAATGCTGTGAACTGAATGCTGAACTGGCCACTATCCTGCTGGGGTCAAAGTGTTGGAGGTCTTGTTCAACCAACATGAACATCCTTTGGCCCTCCTGCTTTCAGGGAACCAGGACGCTTTAAGTCCTGCTTTTAGTTTGTTAGAGCTTCTACTGCACTGGAAGAACTGGTTTCACTGGAATCAGGATTTAAAAGTGTTTACAGTGACATGATTTTAACTAAATGTCTGTTTACAAAAGAAGAAGAAACCAAAATGAAAGCCACTCATGTTGATGATGAAAATAATGATTCATTGTGTATCAATATAATAAACTCTGTGTGTTGTTTTGTGTGTTTGCAGGCTGTCAGACTGTGAGATCACAGAGGAAGGCTGTTCTTCTCTGGGATCAGCTCTGAAGTCAAACCCCTCAAGTCTGAGAAAACTGAATCTGAGATACAACAAGCTGCAGGATTCAGGAGTGAAGCTGCTGAGTTGTTTTCTGGAGAGTCCACATTGTAGACTGGAGACTCTGAGGTGGGTTCACTGTCTGCTGCTAGTGTAGCACCTTCATCAGTGTTTCCCCTACCATTATATTAGGGGGGGGGGGGATGCCCCCCTGAAGAAACCCCCGCCCCTCTGTAATTTTCTCTATCGCCAGATCAAAAAAATATCATTTAAGGTTCTCTTTCCTATAGAACAGCTCTACACCTTGTTCTGTTCTTAAACAAACTAAACGGCCGTATTTTATTGACGGGATCTACACGACAGTTTGTCATTCATGTCTCTTCGTGGTCGCGCGTGAACACTTCTCCTCTCCTCTGCTCTCTGTATCGTGCACGGTGTTGTTCCGTCCCGATGCGCAGAGACACGTGAGCACACAGGTGAGCGCTGAGCACCCAGCAGCGGCCAGAGAGCGGAGAAAAATATGTTGCATGAAAAGCAGACAACTATATCTGTGTTTTAAACACTCCCAGGTTGAAGATGGCAACAGTAGCTCTCCTGTGAGGAGAACCAGAGCAGCTCTCTGAACCGGAGCAGCTCTATGAACCGGAGCAGCTCTATGAACCAGAGCAGCTCTCTGAACCGGAGCAGCTCTCTGAACCAGAGCAGCTCTATGAACCAGAGCAGCTCTATGAACCGGAGCAGCTCTCTGAACCAGAGCAGCTCTATGAACCGGAGCAGCTCTCTGAACCAGAGCAGCTCTATGAACCAGAGCAGCTCTCTGAACCGGAGCAGCTTTATGAACCGGAGCAGCTCTCTGAACCAGAGCAGCTCTCTGAACCAGAGCAGCTCTATGAACCAGAGCAGCTCTCTGAACCAGAGCAGCTCTCTGAACCAGAGCAGCTCTATGAACCAGAGCAGCTCTCTGAACCAGAGCAGCTCTCCTGCTCCAAGTGAAACGAGCCAAAGTGCTCGTGTCTTGTACCAACAGTGAGCTGCTGGCTTCACACATTACAAAGTACACGGACATAAAACTACGTCATTAATAAACACATGGAGAAATACCGGTACTTTCGGGTAAATGTTCACGGTATACGCCGTTAACAGGTTACGCTGTGCAGTGAAGTCTCCGTCAAGTCGTCTTTTCTGCTGTTCCGTCTCTCAAAACCGAAAAGAGATCTCATCTCTCATGGAGCGTGAAGTGAGAGCGTCTGTATCAAGTCTACAAGCAGGTTTAAACATGTGTAGAGGAAAGCAGCTCCCTGCAGCACTAACACTGATACAACCTGATGCTCACACGTCTACTCATTCTGTTTTGTTTTGCAACTAGCTTTTAGTTTTCCAAAATTAGCTAATTAGTAGGAAGTACATATTATTATTTTTTCTGCACAGATAGAACTTTATTTTCATTGTTCTAAGTGATTGCAATTTTTTTTCTTCATTTTTTTGGTCTGGTGGGGCAATCTGGTTTAATTGAAAGTTATTGTAATTTTCTTTATTCTGTCATTTATAAAAGCACAGATGGAGTCACAAAATGATGTTATTTAGAGAAAAAGCAATGCTTTTGGTGTCAACACCCCCTGAAGCTGTAAACCTAGAGGAAACACTGAACTTCATGTTTAATCAATAACTCTATTGATTTATCTACGTATTGATCCATCAAGTGTTACATGTTCTGGTCCTATTGTTCAGGACTGGAGACCAAAGACAGTAGGACTCAGATGCAGACTTGAGTCCTGGTAGTAGGGTGCAAACACAAGGGCTGCGTTTCCCAGATTCGATCGTTCTTAAGGACTTAAGAAGGCTCATAAGAAGGGTTCGCTAAGAAGGAGCGCTAAGATACGAGTGTTTCCCAGACGCGTTCTTAACTGCCTTCTTAAGATCTCGCCAAAGAAGCTTCCTAAGACGCTCTTAGTGGGAGCTGTTCACCGCCGTGTTGCTGACACTAAATCAATCGATGCCAGGTTAATCGATCACCCACCACTTTATCAGCGCATAAATCACACACAACACGCTGTGGTCCCCACACACAGGTGCAATTACGGTAAGCGTGTGTGTGTGTGTGTGTGTGTGTGTGTGTGCCATCCACGACACCAATCACCCGGTTATTCCAGCCACGGCATGAAATCCACGGTGGACCTGGCGGACCTCGTCCCGTGTGGTGGCATTCTGATGTGTGTCCGCATGGCGCAGGAGGATCGGTGTCACGCTGCCACACTCCGTGAAACCGATGCCTTGCTGAGGCCGGTGCCGTCCCCCACCACCTCCAGGAAGCTCCCCACTGCGTAAAGACCAGGCTGAGGGCAACACTGCAGCGGGTTGGCCTCTGGATGTGTGGTGACACTAGTGTGCCGAGGCGTTGGATCTCCACACGGGGAAGCCGGTACTTGGACAGCCCGGTCCGACAGCACAGGCGACGCTGTTGGTCAGCAGTGAGATTATGCTGCATTGCAGCTGTGGTGTCTCTCACGTGGACTTCAGCAACGCCTTTAGACGAGGAGCCTCTCTTGATGAGGTTCAGCAGAGTTCAGTTCCACCTGTCAGTTTCCTGATATCTGTGGAATACCACAGGGTTGTTGATGTTTTTATAGCTAACGTAAACTCATATGCAGATGCCAAATGTGTGTGAAAACGTAATGAGTAATCCATCCATCCATCCATCTATCCATTTTCCGCCGCTTATCCGGGGTCAGATCGCGGTGGCAGCACACCCAGTAGACCGACCCAGGCTTCCCTCTCACCCGCAACATTTTCCAGCTCGTTCTGGGGTACACCCAGACGTTTCCAGGCCAGCCGGGAGATATAATCCCTCCAGCGTGTCCTGGGTCTTCCCCCGGGGCCTCTTCCCAGTTGGACGTGCCTGGAAAACCTCTAATGGGAGGCGTCCAGGAGGCATCCGGATTAGATGGCCGAACCACCTCAGCTGACTCCTTTCGATACGAAGGAGCAGCGGCTCGACTCCAAGCTCCCTCCTGATGTCCGAGCTCCTTACCCTATCTCTAAGGCTGAGCCCGGCCACCCTACGGAGGAAGCTCATTTTGGCCGCTTGTATCCGCGACCTTGTTCTTTCGGTCACGACCCAGAGTTCGTGACCATAGGTGAGGGTTGGAACGTAGACCGACCAGTAAATAGAGAGCTTCGCCTTCCGACTCAGCTCCCTCTTCACCAAGACGGTAGTAATGATGGTAATGATGATTCATTTCATTTATGTAGCTACAGGAACACAGGGGAAATTCTTTATTTTTATATTGTTTTTTTTTAATGCTATTATTTTTCTTGCGTCAGTGTCCTGTAGCTGTGAGCGCACATCCCTCATTACGCATGGTTTTAGTTTTCCTTTGAGTGTCAGATATAACTTTCCCTGACGCGGCTGCAGTGAGCGTTTGTCGCTAAGAAGGCTGTTAAGAGTGAGTCAGACTGATCTTACGTTTCCTTCTAAGTGAAAGAGCGTCTTAAGCTAAGAACAACTCTTGGAAACGCGTTGTTCTGTCACAGCACTCTTAGAGCGCTCCTAAGACGCTCTTAGTGCTTAAGAGTGTCTTAACAAATCAGGGAAACGCGGCCAAGGTCTTTACTCCAGCAGGGTTCAGTACACTGATGATCAGTCGCTCAGGCCGAGGAAACACAATCAGCAGACAAAAAGTTGTTGGTATAGAAATGGTCTAAGCACGTGAAAAACACCTGGAGGAATTGTTGGTAAGTGTTCAGTTTCAAAAACCTTTTGGTGGTCTCGACTAAAGAGAGGAGGTCTGGATTCCATGAGTTATAATAAAACAGACTTCATGAAAAGTCGATGGTGATTCAGTAAAACATTCTCAGCTGAGGATGCACAGCTTCAGCATCCACAGACCATTTACAGTCTAACCTGCTAATAGTTCACTGTCTGTGCTTCAACTCATGAACCCTGAACAACAAGTTCTGCATAGTTTTAGTTCTCCCAGTCACTGAGCCTACTGGCCTCTCATTGGTTAGTCTCACAGCATGCAATTGGCTAAAAGTTTCACAGGGTCGGAGTCATCCTTTGTCTTGGTAAAAACAGTCCACAACCTAGTAGCCCCCTACCTCTGGTGTTTGAAGTCCTCCCTCCTGTGTAGCTAACAAAATAGTCTCCATTAAAGCTGAAGTTATACAGTCCTATAGCATGCAGCATCCATCTTGTTTTACACATTCCATGAATACCTGAAATACTTCTAAATGATAAAAACTAACAGTGACTTTCTACTACGTTACTAATACACATTCTTAAGCTAACTGGTAACATGGTCAGACAAATTGTCAAAGCACACAATTGACAGCCTAAAGACACGGGGACAACAGGCAACGAGGCAGGTTGTAAACAATCAGGGCGGGGCTGTCAATCACACAGAAGGGAACACACAAGGATGGAGGGCGGGGCTAACAGCGAGCTAAGCAGACCTGCTTTCAAGTTTCCATCGCGCATGTCTCACCAGCAGAGTGAGATGCACCAACAGAGTCCACAGGGAATAGTCTCCATCTACAAAGTTAGAGCTTCTACTGCACTGGAAGAACTGGTTTCACTGGAATCAGGATTTAAATGTGTTTACAGTGACATGATTTTAACTAAATGTCTGTTTACCAAAGAAGAAGAAACCAAAATGAAAGCCACTCATGTTGATGATGAAATTAATGATTCATTGTGTATCAATATAATAAACTCTGTGTGTTGTTTTGTGTGTTTGCAGTCTGTCATGGTGTGAGATCACAGAGGAAGGCTGTTCTTCTCTGGGATCAGCTCTGAAGTCAAACCCCTCCAGTCTGAGAGAACTGGATCTGAGCCTCAACAAGCTGCAGGATTCAGGAGTGAAGCTGCTGAGTGGTTTTCTGGAGAGTCCACATTGTCGACTGGAGACTCTGAGGTGGGTTCACTGTCTGCTGCTAGTGTAGCACCTTCATCAGTGTTTCCCCTACCATTATATTAGGGGTTGGTGCCCCCCTGAAGAAACCCCCGCCCCTCTGTAATTTTCTCTATCGCCAGATCAAAAAAATATCATTTAAGGTTCTCTTTCCTATAGAACAGCTCTACACCTTGTTCTGTTCTTAAACAAACTAAACGGCCGTATTTTATTGACGGGATCTACACGACAGTTTGTCATTCATGTCTCTTCGTGGTCGCGCGTGAACACTTCTCCTCTCCTCTGCTCTCTGTATCGTGCACGGTGTTGTTCCGTCCCGATGCGCAGAGACACGTGAGCACACAGGTGAGCGCTGAGCACCCAGCAGCGGCCAGAGAGCGGAGAAAAATATGTTGCATGAAAAGCAGACAACTATATCTGTGTTTTAAACACTCCCAGGTTGAAGATGGCAACAGTAGCTCTCCTGTGAGGAGAACCAGAGCAGCTCTCTGAACCAGAGCAGCTCTCTGAACCGGAGCAGCTCTATGAACCAGAGCAGCTCTCTGAACCGGAGCAGCTCTCTGAACCAGAGCAGCTCTATGAACCAGAGCAGCTCTATGAACCGGAGCAGCTCTCTGAACCAGAGCAGCTCTATGAACCGGAGCAGCTCTCTGAACCAGAGCAGCTCTATGAACCAGAGCAGCTCTCTGAACCAGAGCAGCTCTATGAACCGGAGCAGCTCTCTGAACCAGAGCAGCTCTCTGAACCAGAGCAGCTCTATGAACCAGAGCAGCTCTCTGAACCAGAGCAGCTCTCTGAACCAGAGCAGCTCTATGAACCAGAGCAGCTCTCTGAACCAGAGCAGCTCTCCTGCTCCAAGTGAAACGAGCCAAAGTGCTCGTGTCTTGTACCAACAGTGAGCTGCTGGCTTCACACATTACAAAGTACACGGACATAAAACTACGTCATTAATAAACACATGGAGAAATGCCGGTACTTTCGGGTAAATGTTCACGGTATACGCCGTTAACAGGTTACGCTGTGCAGTGAAGTCTCCGTCAAGTCGTCTTTTCTGCTGTTCCGTCTCTCAAAACCGAAAAGAGATCTCATCTCTCATGGAGCGTGAAGTGAGAGCGTCTGTATCAAGTCTACAAGCAGGTTTAAACATGTGTAGAGGAAAGCAGCTCCCTGCAGCACTAACACTGATACAACCTGATGCTCACACGTCTACTCATTCTGTTTTGTTTTGCAACTAGCTTTTAGTTTTCCAAAATTAGCTAATTAGTAGGAAGTACATATTATTATTTTTTTGCACAGATAGAACTTTATTTTCATTGTTCTAAGTGATTGCAATTTTTTTTCATTTTTTTTGGTCTGGTGGGGCAATCTGGTTTAATTGAAAGTTATTGTAATTTTCTTTATTCTGTTATTTATAAAAGCACAGATGGAGTCACAAAATGATGCTTTTTAGAGAAAAAGCAATGCTTTTGGTGTCAACACCCCCTGAAGCTGTAAACCTAGAGGAAACACTGAACTTCATGTTTAATCAATAACTCTATTGATTTATCTACGTATTGATCCATCAAGTGTTACATGTTCTGGTCCTATTGTTCAGGACTGGAGACCAAAGACAGTAGGACTCAGATGCAGACTTGAGTCCTGGTAGTAGGGTGCAAACACAAGGGCTGCGTTTCCCAGATACGATCGTTCTTAAGGACTTAAGAAGGCTCATAAGAAGGGTTCGCTAAGAAGGAGCGCTAAGATACGAGTGTTTCCCAGACGCGTTCTTAACTGCCTTCTTAAGATCTCGCCAAAGAAGCTTCCTAAGACGCTCTTAGTGGGAGCTGTTCACCGCCGTGTTGGTGAAACTAAATCAATCGATGCCAGGTTAATCGATCACCCACCACTTTATCAGCGCATAAATCACACACAACACGCTGTGGTCCCCACACACAGGTGCAATTACGGTAAGCGTGTGTGTGTGTGTGTGTGTGTGTGCCATCCACGACACCAATCACCCGGTTATTCCAGCCACGGCATGAAATACACGGTGGACCTGGCGGACCTGGTCCCGTGTGGTGGCATTCTGATGTGTGTCCGCATGGCGCAGGAGGATCGGTGTCACGCTGCCACACTCTGTGAAACCGATGCCTTGCTGAGGCCGGTGCCGTCCTCCACCACCTTCAGGAAGCTCCCCACTGCGTAAAGACCAGGCTGAGGGCAACACTGCAGCGGGTTGGCCTCTGGATGTGTGGTGACACTAGTGTGACGAGGCGTTGGATCTCCACACGGGGAAGCCGGTACTTGGACAGCCCGGTCCGACAGCACAGGCGACGCTGTTGGTCAGCAGTGAGATTATGCTGCATTGCAGCTGTGGTGTCTCTCACGTGGACTTCAGCAACGCCTTTAGACGAGGAGCCTCTCTTGATGAGGTTCAGCAGAGTTCAGTTCCACCTGTCAGTTTCCTGATATCTGTGGAATACCACAGGGTTGTTGATGTTTTTATAGCTAACGTAAACTCATATGCAGATGCTGAAGTGGGTGTGAAAACGTAATGAGTTATAGTAATCCATCCATCCATCCATTTTCCTCCGCTTATCCGGGGTCAGGTCGCGGTGGCAGCACACCCAGCAGACCAACCCAGGCTTCCTTCTCACCCGCAACATTTTCCAGCTCGTTCTGGGGTACACCCAGACGTTCCCAGGCCAGCCGGGAGATATAATCCCTCCAGCGTGTCCTGGGTCTTCCCCCGGGGCCTCTTCCCAGTTGGACGTGCCTGGAAAACCTCTAATGGGAGGCGTCCAGGAGGCATCCGGATTAGATGCCCGAACCACCTCAGCTGACTCCTTTCGATACGAAGGAGCAGCGGCTGGACTCCAAGCTCCCTCCTGATGTCCGAGCTCCTTACCTCCATCTCTAAGGCTGAGCCCGGCCACCCGACGGAGGAAGCTCATTTCGGCCGCTTGTATCCGCGACCTCGTTCTTTCGGTCACGACCCAGAGTTCGTGACCATAGGTGAGGGTTGGAACGTAGACCGACCAGTAAATAGAGAGCTTCCCCATCCGACTCAGCTCCCTCTTCACCAAGACGGTAGTAATGATGGTAATGATGATTCATTTCATTTATGTAGCTATAGGAACACAGGGGAAATTCTTTATTTTTATATTGTTTTTTTTTTTATGCTATTATTTTTCTTGCGTCAGTGTCCTGTAGTTGTGAGCGCACATCCCTCATTACGCATGGTTTTAGTTTTCCTTTGAGTGTCAGATATAACTTTCCCTGCCGCGGCTGCAGTGAGCGTTTGTCGCTAAGAAGGCTGTTAAGAGTGAGTCAGACTGATCTTACGTTTCCTTCTTAGTGAAAGAGCGTCTTAAGCTAAGAACGACTCTTGGAAACGCGTCGTTCTGTCACAGCGCTCTTAGAGCGCTCCTAAGACGCTCTTAGTGCTTAAGAGTGTCTTAACAAGTCAGGGAAACGCGGCCAAGGTCTTTACTCCAGCAGGGTTCAGTACACTGATGATCAGTCGCTCAGGCCGAGGAAACACAATCAGCAGACAAAAAGTTGTTGGTATAGAAATGGTCTAAGCACGTGAAAAACACCTGGAGGAATTGTTGGTAAGTGTTCAGTTTCAAAAACCTTTTGGTGGTCTCGACTAAAGAGAGGAGGTCTGGATTCCATGAGTTATAATAAAAAAGACTTCATGAAAAGTCGATGGTGATTCAGTAAAACATTCTCAGCTGAGGATGCACAGCTTCAGCATCCACAGACCATTTACAGTCTAACCTGCTAATAGTTCACTGTCTGTGCTTCAACTCATGAACCCTGAACAACAAGTTCTGCATAGTTTTAGTTCTCCCAGTCACTGAGCCTACTGGCCTCTCATTGGTTAGTCTCACAGCATGCAATTGGCTAAAAGTTTCACAGGGTCGGAGTCATCCTTTGTCTTGGTAAAAACAGTCCACAACCTAGTAGCCCCCTACCTCTGGTGTTTGAAGTCCTCCCTCCTGTGTAGCTAACAAAATAGTCTCCATTAAAGCTGAAGTTATACAGTCCTATAGCATGCAGCATCCATCTTGTTTTACACATTCCATGAATACCTGAAATACTTCTAAATGATAAAAACTAACAGTGACTTTCTACTATGTTACTAATGCACATTCTTAAGCTAACTGGTAACATGGTCAGACAAATTGTCAAAGCACACAATTGACAGCCTAAAGACACGGGGACAACAGGCAACGAGGCAGGTTGTAAACAATCAGGGCGGGGCTGTCAATCACACAGAAGGGAACACACAAGGATGGAGGGCGGGGCTAACAGCGAGCTAAGCAGACCTGCTTTCAAGTTTCCATCACGCATGTCTCACCAGCAGAGTGAGATGCACCACCAGAGTCCACAGGGAATAGTCTCCATCTACAAAGTTAGAGCTTCTACTGCACTGGAAGAACTGGTTTCACTGGAATCAGGATTTAAATGTGTTTACAGTGACATGATTTTAACTAAATGTCTGTTTACCAAAGAAGAAGAAACCAAAATGAAAGCCACTCATGTTGATGATGAAAATAATGATTCATTGTGTATCGATATAATAAACTCTGTGTGTTGTTTTGTGTGTTTGCAGTCTGTTATGCTGTGAGATCACAGAGGAAGGCTGTTCTTCTCTGGGATCAGCTCTGAAGTCAAACCCCTCCAGTCTGAGAGAACTGGATCTGAGCCTCAACAAGCTGCAGGATTCAGGAGTGAAGCTGCTGAGTGGTTTTCTGGAGAGTCCACATTGTAGACTGGAGACTCTGAGGTGGGTTCACTGTCTGCTGCTAGTGTAGCACCTTCATGTTTAATCAATAACTCTATTGATTTATCTACGTATTGATCAGTGAAGTGTTACATGTTCTGGTAATATGTTCCACTTCACATCAGCTGCCTCGTTGTCTGCATGTCGTCCTCTACAATCATGACATGTACAACTTGTCTGGCTTCATGCTGTTGGATGGATTACTGAACAGGACTAAAGGGCCCAGACCCAGGGGCCCCAAGTGTCAGGACCCAAAGTGTCAGGGCCCAAAGTGTCAGGGCCCTGTTCTTTATCTACAACATGTCACTCAAAGAGAAACAAAAACACTCGAAAAGTAATAATGAGAATATTAAAGATATTAAACTTGATAAATATTGTAAATACAATGAATTTTATACTCTGAAGTCAATATTCATCATACAAAAGTGTAATTTAATTAGATTTAAAGAAACAAACCTTTATTCATTTTTAATTCAATATTTTATCATTTCTTTTAAGAGCATTTTGCATTTTTAAATAACTTGTTCACATGTTTTGATCTGCTCTGAATAATCTGGATCAATACTGATCAATACATTTAGTAACAGAAGTCTAAAAGTTATAGAAAGCATCATCATTTCACATCTTTAACAACCTGTTGTGCTCCAGGTTCATGTGAACATTTGCTGTGATGAGTTTGTCCTCAACGTTAATATGATATTGAAACAAGTCATGAACTCTCCTCCGTGAGCTGCTTCTACACGTCTGCTGCCAGCTGCAGGAAACCTTGTGAAGTGGAGTTCCACATTTACAACATGACACATCTGATGGATTATGAACAGATTGTTTCTCTTCATATTTCTTCTTGATGCAGATTGAGTTCCTGCAGCTTGACAGAGGTCAGCTGTTCTTCTCTCAGCTCTGAAGTCTGAAGTGCTCTGAAGTCATCTACTGCATCCCAGTTCATGCTGCTGTTCCCAACATGTTGCTGTGGAGAACAATGTCTACTAGTGTCTCTGTGATATGCTTTACGACATAATGCTGTGAACTGAATGCTGAACTGGCCACTATCCTGCTGGGGTCAAAGTGTTGGAGGTCTTGTTCAACCAACATGAACATCCTTTGGCCCTCCTGCTTTCAGGGAACCAGGACGCTTTAAGTCCTGCTTTTAGTTTGTTAGAGCTTCTACTGTACTGGAAGAACTGGTTTCACTGGAATCAGGATTTAAATGAGTTTACAGTGACATGATTTTAACTAAATGTCTGTTTACCAAAGAAGAAGAAACCAAAATGAAAGCCACTCATGTTGATGATGAAAATAATGATTCATTGTGTATCGATATAATAAACTCTGTGTGTTGTTTTGTGTGTTTGCAGTCTGTCAGACTGTAGGATCACAGAGGAAGGCTGTTCTTCTCTGGGATCAGCTCTGAAGTCAAACCCCTCCAGTCTGAGAAAACTGGATCTGAGCGTCAACAAGCTGCAGGATTCAGGAGTGAAGCTGCTGAGTGGTTTTCTGGAGAGTCCACATTGTAGACTGGAGACTCTGAGGTGGGTTCACTGTCTGCTGCTAGTGTAGCACCTTCATGTTTAATCAATAACTCTATTGATTTATCTACGTATTGATCCATCAAGTGTTACATGTTCTGGTACTATTGTTCAGGACTGGAGACCAAAGACAGTAGGACTCAGATGCAGACTTGAGTCCTGGTAGTAGGGTGCAAACACAAGGTCTTTACTCCAGCAGGGTTCAGTACACTGATGATCAGTCGCTCAGGCCGAGGAAACAAAATCTACAACCAAAGGTTGTTGGTAGAGAAAAAAAGAAGGAAAAAAAACTGATTTCACTGGAATCAGGATTTAAATGTGTTTACAGTGACATGATTTTAACTAAATGTCTGTTTACAAAATAAGATGAAAACAAAATGAAAGCCACTCATGTTGATGATGAAAATAATGATTCATTGTGTATCAATATAATAAACTCTGTGTGTTGTTTTGTGTGTTTGCAGTCTGTTACACTGTGAGATCACAGAGGAAGGCTGTTCTTCTCTGGGATCAGCTCTGAAGTCAAACCCCTCCAGTCTGAGAAAACTGAATCTGAGAGACAACAAGCTGCAGGATTCAGGAGTGAAGCTGCTGAGTGGTTTTCTGGAGAGTCCACATTGTAGACTGGAGACTCTGATGTAAGTAGAGGGTTGAGTCAGTCCAGAGAGAGAGAGAGAGAGAGAGAGAGAGAGAGAGAGAGAGAGAGAGAGAGAGAGAGAGAGAGAGAGATTTTTTTATTTTTAGAAAACCTTTTTTTTACTTAAAACATAAGGAACATCCTAGTTTGACAAAAGAAACAAATCAACAAACAAACAAATAACACAAAGAAAACCTGAAATCAAAATGTTCTGCTCTTTCACACACGTTCACTTCATTCACTCCATGTCATCGTCCACCGTGTGGAGGTCTATGAGTCTGCTCTGTTATTTTAAACGCGGCCCCGAGGCCCCGTCCAGCTTCAGCATTAATCCTTATCTGGAGAAAAGGATCTGTAGAGTCAGGAGCCTCCTCTCCTCCTCCTCCTCCTCCTCCTCCTCCTCCGTACTCCTGTGACATCTTCACCTCGTCCTCCTTCGGTCTCCTTGTCCCTCCGCTCCGGATCCTCCCGCTCTGCTGGATGGACTCCAGCGAGCCCAGAAGAGAGGTGGTTCTGGAGGGGTGCAGCGTGGTCAGACCCGGTGCTGCTCTGGATGTTCAAAGAGCTCCATAGTCCAGCGTTCATATCTGTGGAATCTTTAACGTTAGTCATCCTCATCATTCAATCATGTTCTTTATTTTGAGGACTTCCACCATTGTGAAGCTTTTGGTCTTCTTGGTCAGATGTGTCCTTAAAACGTCGATGATCTTCTCCTGATCAGAGGAATGTTCTGCTAACCTCTGTTTCCATCCATACTTTTTTAATCTTCGTAGGAAGTCTTTTATTCTCCTCACGCTGTACTCATCAGTGCTCTTACGGCCGCCCGGCCTGACGGCCTCTGACTGGCTGCCAGCAGCAGAGGCCTCCTCCCTGCTGGACTCTTCCTCTGCTGCTGCTGCTCGGCTTCCCCAACTCGTGCTCACTGTCACTTCTTTGGCCTGTGGGTTTCCCATACTCCTCGTCTTCCTCTCCAGCTGAGGGGCCTTCATCGCCTCCTCATCCTCCTTCATGTCTTCCTCACTGCCCGTCACCCCGACTGCCTCCACCACTTTTACACTCCCACACTTTTCTTTTTCTTTCACTATTTTCTGTATCTCATCTGCCTCCACCTGTCCCCCCGTACACACCTGGCTGTCCTCCTGACTGTGTGTGCTCCCCTGAGCCCCCGCTGCCTCCTCTTCTTCCACCTGCTGAACTACACCTTCCCTCGCTTCTTCCAGTTCATAAACCCACTTTTCCCCTTCTGTGTCCACTTGCTGGACTATCTCTGCTGCTTCTTCCTCCATCTCCTGCAGCCCACCTGTCTCCTCCTGCAGCCCACCTGTCTCCTCCTGCAGCCCACCTGTCTCCTCCTGCAGCCCACCTGTCTCCTCCTGCAGCCCACCTGTCTCCTCCTGCAGCCCACCTGTCTCCTCCTGCAGCCCACCTGTCTCCTCCTGCAGCCCACCTGTCCTCTGTTGTCTCTCTTGGACGTCCTGCTTGTCCCCTCTGCCATCAGTGTCTTTCTGATTTGACTTTCCCTTGTTGCCGTCCTGCTCAGCAGACTTGTTCTGAGGACATGCCTTGCTCTGGTGTCCCTCTCTACCACAACTAAAACATTTCATGTTGTCAGATGTTGCAAACAAAACATAATCAAACCCCTCCTCTCTCAGTTTAAACACGAGGTTCAGCTCTTCATTCCTGTTGTTGAGGATCATGAAGAGCTGCCTCCTATGAGACACTACGTGCTTCAGGAGTGGAGACTTGCACCCTGAAGACAGTTTCTTTACTGGAGAGACGACTCTCCCATGTCTGGACAGCTCTCCTGTTACCGCGTCATCTTTCATGAACGGTGGGACATTTGACACTACGACCCTCACTGCCGGTGTGCTGAGAGGAAAGACGGGTACGTGAGTGTCAAACACCACGATCTCCTCCTGCACCACCGTGTTGACTTTTTGTATACTTTCTAAAAAGATGACCACAGCTTTGTTCACCCTCGCTGCAGACGTCACGCTGCTGTAGCCCACCAGCTTCCCCACCGCCAGGCTGCAGTCCTCTACTGAGCACGGGAAGCACGGCGCTATCTTCACGCTGTGCTTCCTGGTTAGCTTGTGTAGCTGCTCCATGCTAGGGCCGCGCGCCGAGCAGCACGCGCCGCTCGACTGCACACAAACACCAAACCAAGACCCGACAACTCACTAAAATAACACAAAACAACCCCGTAAACCCTCCACAACACAACACACTCTCATAAACATTACTCAGTGAGCAAAACAAAGACCGACAAAAGAAACAAAAGTATCGCTCTCAACACCTGCTCTCAGCACGAGAAAGAGAGAGAGAGAAGAGAGAGAGAGAGAGAGAGAGAGAGAGAGAGAGAGAGAGAGAGAGAGAGAGAGAGAGAGAGAGGCTCGTTGTGATGGTGTGTTTGAGTCCATGTGTTGTTGTTGTTCACGTCTACAGGAAGTGAAGCTGCATCAGCTGACGGCATCAGAGATGTTTAGAGACAGTGGTCCTCATTCATCAAACTATCAAACTATTGATCATCTTTGTCACAGCTCTGGGATCAGTCTGACTGAAGCTGCACATCACTGGCTCTCACTTCATAGAACCAGCATTACATTTAGTAACCTGATGTCTTACTGCTCAGTCTTTACCTCCATGGAGCCAATCATCAGTCACGGCTGAAATAACCACTAGTGCTGCTGTGTTCATGTTGAGGAAGTTGCTGCTTCATGTGTGGCGACTGTGGCTCAGTGGTTAGCATGCCTGTCTTTCAATCAGAGGGTCGGTAGTTCGATCCCCGGCTCTGCTAGTTGTGTCCTTGAGCAAGACACTTAGCCCTACTTGCTCCCCGTTGCTGTGTCTACAGTGTATTGAGCAACAATGTAAGTCGCTTTGGATAAAAGCATCAGCTAAATGACATCATCTGGAGGCTGTATTCTCTGTTTCTAGCAAGACAAATGTCTGCTGCTTTACTGCAGCTGTAAGAACCCAAAATACACAGATTCAGCTGTGATTTCATTACAATAAACAGATTTTAAAAAATGAAGCAGAAATAACTACATACAAAAGTCTAAATTCATGTTTTTTCCACAGGACAAGAAAACAACTTTTAAAATGTTAGTTTAAATGGAGTCTGGATCAAACAATGCTAAGCTAAGCTAACATTGTAGCTGCTCCATTAACACTCATAATAATGTTATGAAGACATAAATCCTGGACACTGATCCATCTCTTCTTCTTCTCCTCCTCTCATCAGCTGGAAGTGATCATGGTGAGTCCTGGTGATCCAGAGAGCATCAGGAGACTGGAGACTGGTCCACCCCTCCAGCTGGTTTGGTTTAGTCTCCCACACAGCAGAAGACTTTTAAAGACTAAAGTCTGACCCCCTCTCACACATACAGACATTGGGCCTCATGTAACAACAGCTAAAACAGCTGTCATGTCACATCATTTTGTACAGATATTCATGTTCCCCAGAGGATGTCTTCATCCTGATGTTGTTCACCCTCAGACTTTTCCTTCTGGGCCAGAATGACGATAAAGTTTTAGTTATTTAAAAAAAAGAGAAATGAGAACAAAAAAAAAAAGAGACCAAACAAAGTTCATGTCTGCTGCAGTGTCTTCTTTGATAAAAACCACTAGGGGGCGACAAAGATAAACAATCTTTAAATTCTTTACACGGTGGCTTAAATGAACAAAAACACAAGTTTTGAGTTTAAGAGTTGTTTGAATGTATTTTGCTGTTTCTTATTGACCATTTGTGAAATTGTACATGTGCAATTGTTCAAGAAAAAAATTAAGTTTAGTCCACACTCACTATGTTTGTATTATTATAGAGTGGCAAGAGGCAGTGAAGGAAATATTCATATCATTTACTGACGTAAAAGTACTTAAACAACACAAAATCTCTACATTGAAAATGCTGCGTCAGTAAAAGTCTGTAAATATAATCTGGATATTGTTCTTTAAGTATTAAAATGATAGAAATGTCCCCTAAATGGTGGTAAGAATGAGATAAATACAATTGTTGTTTAACTTGTAAAATCTAAAAATAAAATGATTGAAAGAAATGTCTCCTGTGACTGTTCATCTGATAATCCCCCGTGAGGCTGTGACTCGTCTCAACCCTTATAAAGTGAGTACGTATAACGTCTACAATCTCGCTGCCTATGTTGAACTCACATTGTAGACACACTGCAAAGTCTTCAACCAGAGTTCTTACCTTAAGTTCCTCTGGCAGCGTCGGTCCTCACCTCAGTGTCACACTGCTTCAGGACGGGGAGAAGGTTAGATTGATAAAGAACTGGAGTCTGTAGTTTTATTTACAGCTTACTAAATGATAAGACTGTGGTTTTATTTCAGTTTTATACTTTTCTTCTATAAATCAGCAACACGTTCAATTCATTGAAACAGTTACACACAAAATGTTTGTTGAGGGATTTTCTACATATGTGGTCCTCACATCAAGACTGATGCTCTGAAGGTAGAGGAGCTTGATGCTCTGAAGGTCTCTACCTTCAGAAGACAGCGACAGGGTTTGAGGAGATACACATGTTGACATTTTGACCCAAGGACAAGGGGAGGATGTGGAAACACATGAAACTGTGACCCTGGGATGGAGATGTGTGTGACGCTGCTTGTAACACTGGGGGTGATAACTACATGAAATAAAATGCATAACTTGCATTAATTTGTAGATGTTCTGTGACATTGGCTAGCTGGCACAGCGCTATAGCTAAAAGCTGACATGCTAGCTAGCCGGAAAGATGCTAGCGCTGGTTATTCACAATAGCTCTGAATAAACAAACACAAAGGATTAAAGCTTGTGGAGCTTCTTTATACCGTAAATCAGCGGAAAGAAAAACTTAACTAATTAGCTCAGCCATAAATGTAAAATAAGTTCACACGGTGGATGTAAAAAATGTAACAACTCGACCGGTGGCAAACGGCTGCAGCTAACGGCCAAAAACGAGATTTGGGAAAGTCCACGTGTCTCACACAGTCCCGACTGGACCTGTAACTGGATCTCAAGAGAAGATAATTGTTAAATCGCAGATCTTATAATATGAGTCCAAATAAAATATCCATCCATCCGTCCATCTGTCTAACTAACAACTTGTGTGTCTCCTCCTCTCAGGCTGGAGTCTACATGAGTGAACCGGCCCCTGAGTCTTCTAAAGCTGTGGCTTTGATCAGGACGACCTTTGTGACGTCACAGTGTTCCAGCAAATGTGAACGAATTCAAACTTCAAACAACAAAAGCAGGTGTGTGTTATGGGAACCGTCTCTATCCTGCTTCATGTGCCCATCCCCCCATGTGAACCACACCTTACAGACTAAACAACGCTTATCTTCTCACTTTCCCCCTAAATACACCTGGAACATCAAAGTCAGGGTTTCTTTCATGTCTCTCATAATAAATACAGTACTAACGGCACAATTGCTCCCTTGTCAAAGTATCAAAATCTGCAGCGCTGCACCGTCCACGCTGGTGGATGAAGAGGCTTCATGGGTCAGGCCCCACTCAAGAGGAACACTATTAATATTATATTAGTACATGATTATTTAAACTCCCAAATACTTTATTAAAGCAGTTGCTGCATACAGGAGACGAGATAAACAGTGATTTCTATTGAGGGACACCAGAAACATTAAACTGGTCTGTTGGCTGTTCTAATGTTTGGAGACATTTATGAAATATCATGAGATTTGGAATAATGTTTTCAGAAAAATGAAGAATCCTAAACTGTCAGAAGCTGTTGTCTCCGTTTCAGGAATCCTAAAATTTACAATTCGGGTACGAGCTTCAGGGGGGACGTGGCTTTGGAGGGAGATTTAACATGGCGGCGGATAGAGCAGAGAGGTGGACTTGCTCTCACATTCAGTCGGATTTCAACGCGTCTGAATCTGTTGGATTCCTATCGACCGCAGTTTATGACTGAAGACAAGATTTCCAACGTTTTGAGCTATACATTATGCCCAAAGAGTACACGGTATGGAATACAGGGCAAATTTAAAATGTTTTTTAAATTTGCCCTGCACTCATCACGCACTCTGAGCTTATGTATACACACCAATGTTGAAGGGAGAAAAAGTGGGAAAAAGCATAAGACTAAAACACAGATAGTTAAAAAACTATAAAAGATATCAATAAGGAGAGATATGTGGTAATAGCTGAACACTTTGTCAACGTTTTAAACTTGAAATGGTGTCTCTAGCTAAAAGCATGGCAGAGCCTTCGGCTTTTGGAGTTGAAGAAGTTTAAGCGGATTTGAAGATGTTCTTCATTGGAAACCATTCATTTTTATTTTCATAAAAAGCTTAATAATTTGAATATTTGAAAGAATATAAAAAATGAAAAAAGCGTGAAATAATAGCTGAAGGTTTTGTCAACATTTGAAATTTGAAATGGTGCCTCTCGCTGAACGTATGAAGAACCAATAAACATTTGAAGTTGAAGATGATTTTTAAAAAAGTCAGGAATATGAAAAGGAAGGCTTTTAAATGTATCTTCCAGTATATTTTCTTTCTGAGACCAATAGTTCATACATTTTTTTCAGGAGAAATCTGACAAGTATTTGGATAGCTGGTGCAACAGGTGGAGGACTGGAGGACTCCAGCATGGACCTGTTTAAAGGGCCACCGCTGGAGGAGGAACCCATGTGGTTGGGAACCTTCAAGAGTGAACCAATCATTCACTCCTGTCAGCCTATTGCAGAAGAAGATCTCTCTTACATTATGGAGACAACCAGACGCCTTCAGAGACGAGCAAGACTGGACTTTGGTTGAAAAGTACAAAATACAAACCAGTTTCATTTGTTTTTACAAAAACAAGGTTAAAGGTTACAATAATGGAATATGCAAGAAGAAAAGAAAAGATCAAATGTAAAGAAAAACTTAAAAGTTAAAATCACCAACGAGGCTCGTCAAAAAGACTTCAAACCAGAAGCCTGAAAGAAGCCAAGTCCTGGTTCTTTGTTGTCTCCTCATATTTCTTGCTTTTTACTTCATGACTGAGTTTCTCACTACAGCTGCTTCACAAGTTCACCTCTTTAACGCATGTGTTCTTTGACATCAGTCCTTAAACCTGGAGTTTCCTCCCAAATCATTTGGACTCTTTCTGGTCCTCATTAGTTTCTCATTCGATACCTGATCTGTGCTGGTTAAAAATCTACCAACTCTCTAGATTATGTAGCGTTTCATTGAATAAACAGCTGGGTTGGTTCTTGATCAGTAGTCTGGTTCTAACTTATTTTGTCTCTTTTGATTGGTTTCTATAAGTTTTCCCAAACTAGCACACAGTCAGTGATGAATGAAAGTAAAAGGGAACAATACAACGTGAATAATGAAATGAAACAAATTCTTCATTTATACACAGTTGTGATGGATTTGGACATGTTTGCTTTGACATGATGTTTTTTGTGGTTTATTATCTACAATCATCCAAAACTTTGGTTTATTTTCATCTCAACGTCACTTATCAAAGTTTGTTCATTTGTTACACGACGATCAAAGATGATGAATTTACTTTGTTCAAATCAAAACAACTCTTCACAAGACCTCGCTCAGCTCTCGGACATCCATCTGCAACAGCACAAGTCCAGAGAGCTCTCAATCTTAGTCCAGACCAGCAGGTACCCCTCACCTGCTGCAGCTGTTTACAACCACTGAGAGATCAGTTTGCTACGAGCTAACATCAGCTGTGTGTGATTCTGTACAGGCTGAACTATCTGGACAGCAGAGAGAAGGTTTCTCTACCAGGAGGAGACTCTCAATCCTCCAGAGAACACAGAGACACTGAGGAATCCGAGCTGAACCCAAACCCAAACCCAGGATGAAGATGTTCAGTAAATGTGGTGTTGAAAGTGTGGAGGTGGATCAGTGTGTCAGAGGAGACTCTGTAGAAGGACAGAGAGCCAGCAGGACAGTCCACATACACTGCTACTCTACCAGAGGAGGAGGATGAGGGGGGGGAGGGTGAGGAGGAGGAGGAGGAGAAGAAGGTGATGGGTGTTCTTGTCTTATTGTGAAGGACAAAGTAACCAACACCACCATAACAGTCCAGACTCCAGGAGTGATCATTCCTTCCAAACAAACAGTCTTCACTGTCTCCTCTCCTTCTGATTCCTCTGTAACTCACTGATATAGAAATTCTTCCTCTCCACTCGACCTCCCAGTAACAGCGACCAGTCAGACCAGTTCTACACAGCAGCTGATGCCAGCAGTTAAACCTGTCTGGATGATCAGGATATGACTGATCCTCGTCTACACGTGTCACCTTCCTGTTGTTATCAAACAGTTTGAGTTGCCTGTTTACTGTGTTTGTGTCGATTGTGAGTTCACAGGAATCTGATGGAGAGAACAAGACACAATACAGCTGCAGTCATTAATCTATCATCTGTTCATCTAGTGACACTTTGATGATGACATCAGAGATGTGAATGAGTGATGTCACAATGTGCAGATGGTTGAATGTTTTCATGAATCAAACTCAAAGCCCACTTACACTTCCTCAGACCTGGTCTGAACCATCGGACTCCAGCAGGCTCCACCCTGAAAGGAGGAGGGGGGTCAGAGCAGCATGAAACATGGACATGACATCACTCTCATCACAGAGCTTTGGGATTCATGTGCATGTGGACCACTTATTATTCATCCGCTGATCCTCTGTTACTTCATGGAGCTTCTTCTGATTGGCCCATGACGACAGCTCATCATGTTCACTTCTTCATGAGATATTATGATCAGTGTTATATTGAGCGTCATCCTCCAGGTCAGACTCAGGTTCCTCTAGCAGTCAGTCAGGAACTCAGATGTTTAAACATCTGTTGGATGAACAGCTGCTCCTGGACACTTCGAGGCTGCGGTTGAATAGTCCTTTTTGGTGAGGAACCTTCCTCACTGAGGGAAATGACCCGGAACTACCGAAGCGGCCGCAATGATGAGGGGCGGTCGAACTCTCTAAACGCAAAGGAAAGGAGCTGCATGCCTCCTAACTTAGTTCCTTTAGCTTAGGAACCACTGGACCTTCCTTAACGAAAGGACAGGAGATAATGCCGACCCGCAATCCCTTGCGGCGGCAACATTTAAAGTATCGTTTCATTTGGCCGTTCACAAGAACAAACGATCATGAAGACAAACGCAGATCATGTAAATTACAAGTAGCGTAACTTGTAAATACTTTCAATAATCTGTTAAACGGCCAAATGGGAGTCTATGGCAGCGAGCAAACTTTTTACGGTCGTTACGGAAAGGAGAGCTTCTCATTGGCGGACAAAACTGGAATCTTCGGGCGCAAACATTTGCGCCCTAGCCAATGACAGCGCTTCTTATTTCAATGTGACTGGACTATTCGTCGAATCAGAGACCTGTATTATTCCCTCACTTCCTGTATAGCTCCCACGTAGCTACGCGACCAAAATAGCTAGCAGAGACATGGTGACTGAAAACTCTGTGGTGTCTGTACGCGAAACATCTTTCAATCGACGATCAGATGTTGACAAGAAGAGGCTGAACGAGTTGGAACCCGAACATGAGGATTAAAAAACCCAGCAGCAAAGCACTGACCGTGGGAGGACGTCCACACGGAGCTTCTCTTCAAGCCTATATGCTAACCAGAGCTGGTTAGATGGATGCTAATAAGCTTGGAAGGATTGCTGCAGAGCAGAGGTGAGTGTCAAAATCAGCAGATGCCTGTGTTAGAGTTTAATGTTTTATCTTTCCCTCAGCATTTGGGTGGATATCATATCAGACTATAACTGTATCTAAAATACCAATTCAACCCAACAACAAGTTAGTTTGTGTGTGTGTTTGTGTTATAGTTCCAGGCTAGAGCATCAAGATAGCTCCTGGCCTTCTGTATATGTTGATGAGCCATCAAGACACACAAAACATTTTTTTTTGTCTACAGCCACGACAATAGTTGAAGTCAAAGATTATTAGCATATATATGGCCATAGCACCAGGCTAGATATTTCCCCACAACTTATCTGTCTGTCTCTCTCTCTCTCTCTCTCTCTCTCTCTCTCTCTCTCTCTCTCTCTCTCTCTCTCTCTCTCTATATATATATATATATATATATATATATATATATATATATATATATATATATATATATATATATATATATATATATATATATTTATCTGTAGGTTTGTGACACCATGCTTGGACACACCAGAGAACACGTTGCCTTCAAAGACCTCATCAGTGCCACCTTACTGCAGGGCCCCAGTGTGAATGCTACAAGTAGGGGCCCACTCTGTCAAACACCCAATGTAAAATGTGATGTATCTCTTCTTGAATCTATTCTGCTCTAAACCTCTTTCATGTGAGGGTCTGGGCACCTCTTTTATTCTGTAAACCTCTGAAACCCAACCCAATGTTTCTTAAACCACTCTGCTCTGAACCTCTTATGCCCAAAGTTACAGTTTGTCCATAGCTGTTATTGGACCCACGTAAAACCGCCTCTGCTCTGTGGCTGCAGCAGGCCTCTTCATACCTGAGAGTCTCCAGTCTCCAGTGTGGATCGTCCAGTCCAGCAGACAGCAGCTTCACTCCTGAGTCTCCTGGATGATTGTATCTCAGGTCCAGCTCTCTCAGATGGGAGGGGTTGGATTTTAGAGCTGAGGCCAGAGAAGAAGAGCCTTCCTCTGTGATCAGACAGCCTGACAGCCTGCGAACATACACAATAACACACATATTACATCTTAAGACAATCTGAAGGAGGATACGAGTTTATCCATGAATGTAAATCAGGATTTGAATATCCATTAGTTTGACATGTTGATGAATCCTGACCGGAGAGTCTCCAGTGTACAGTGGGGACTCTCCAGTCCAGCAGAGAGAAGCTTCACTCCTGAATCCTGCAGGTTGTTGTTACTAAGGTCCAGTTGTTTCAGACTAGAGGACTGGGAGCTGAGGACTGAAGACAGAGCTCCACAGCTTCTCTCTGAGAGGTTACAGTCAGTCAGGCTGAAGAGACAAGGAGGAAGAAAAAATAAACAATAAGTAGAAAAGATAGGAGCGTATTTAAGTTATGATCTATAAATCTAACTCTCTCTGTACTTACAGAGATGTGTTGGAGGCTTTGACCACTGGCAGCAGCCTCAGAAGAGCCTCCTCTGAAGCAGAGTACTTCTTCAGGTCAAACACCTCCAGATCTTCTCCTGATGACAATAAGATGAAGACCAGAGCTGACCACTGAGCAGGAGACAGTTCATCTGTGGAGAGACGTCCTGACCTCAGGGACTGTTGGACCTCCTTCACTAGAGAACCATCATTCAGTTCATTCAGACAGTGGAACAGATTGATGCTTTTTTCTGGAGACACATCCTCACTGATCTTCTTCTTGATGTACTGGACTGTTTTCTGATTGGTCTGTGAGCTACTTCCTGTCTGTGTCAGCAGACCTCGCAGGAGAGTCTGATTGGTCTCCAGTGAAAGACCCAGGAGGAAGCGAAGGAACAAGTCTAGGTGTCCATTAGGACTCTGTAAGCCCTTGTCCACAGCACTCTGGTAGAGATGTCTTGGTTTAGGTTTAGACCACCAGGAAGTTGTTTGTTCTTCTGCCAGCAGGTTGACACCAGAGTCGATGAAGGTCAGATGGACATGAAGAGCAGCCAGAAACTCCTGAACACTCAGATGGACAAAGCAGAAGACCTTGTCCTGGTACAGTCCTTTCTCCTCTCTAAAGATCTGTGTGAACACTCCTGAGTACACTGAGGCTGCTCTGATATCGATGCCACACTCTGTCAGGTCGGATTCATAGAAGATCAGGTTCCCTTTCTGCAGCTGATCAAAAGCCAGTTTTCCCAGAGACTTGATCATCTTCCTGCTCTCTGGACTCCAGTGTGGATCTGTCTCAGCTCCTCCATCAAACTTGACCTTCTTCACTTTGGACTGAACCACCAGGAAGTGGATGTACATCTCAGTCAGGGTCTTGGGCAGCTGTCCTCTCTTTGTGGTCTTCAACACGACCTCCAGAACTGTAGCAGTGATCCAGCAGAAGACTGGGATGTGGCACATGATGTGGAGGCTTCGTGAGGTCTTGATGTAGGAGAAGATCCTGCTGGCCTGCTCCTCATCTCTGAACCTCTTCATGAAGTAGTCCTTCTTCTGTGAGTCAGTGAATCCTCTGACCTCTGTCACCAGGTCAACACAGTCAGGAGGGATCTGATTGGCTGCTGCAGGTCGTGTGGTTATCCAGAGGCGAGCAGAGGGAAGCAGCTTCCCCCTGATGAGGTTTGTCAGCAGCACATCCACTGAGGTGGACTCTGTGACATCAGTCCGGACCTCATTGTTGTGGAAGTCCAGAGGAAGTCGACACTCATCCAGACCGTCAAAGATGAACACAACCGGGAACTCTTCAAACGTGCAGATTCCTGCTTCTTTGGTTTCAGAGAAGAAGTGATGAACAAGTTCCACCAAGCTGAACTTCTTCTCTTTCAGCACATTCAGGTCTCTGAACGTGAATGGAAACATGAACTGGATGTCCTGGTTGGCTTTGTCTTCAGCCCAGTCCAGAGTGAACTTCTGTGTTAGGACTGTTTTCCCGATGCCAGCCACTCCCTTTGTCATCACTGTTCTGATTGGTTCCTCTCCTCCAGGTGAGGCTTTAAAGAAGTCTTCTTGTCTGATGGTGGTTTCTGGTCTGTGTGGTTTCCTGGATGCTCTTTCAATCTGTCTGACCTCATGTTCATTGTTGACCTCTGCAGTCCCTCCCTCTGTGATGTAGAGCTCTGTGTAGATCTGGTTCAGAAAGGTTGGGTTTCCTGCTTTAGCGATCCCCTCAAACACACACTGGAACTTCTTCTTCAGGTTAGATTTGAGTTTACACTGACAAACTGCAGCAAGAAGTCCTGAATGAACACACAACAAATAAGGTTAACGAGTCAAAGAACATATTTCAACATTTCCTCAAAGAATGAGTCTATGAATATATTCTGGTCCATCTCTTGAGACATTAGTAAACGTTCCATTCATCCAGCATGTTAAATCTTTAGAGAAATCCTCTTACTGCTCTGCAGACAGTCAGCCAGCTCCTCCTGCTTCATGCTCCTCAGGAAGTGCAGTGAGATCTTCTGAAATGCTTCTCTGCTGCTCCTCCTCTGCTCTTCATCAACACCATCCAAAACCTCCTCATCCTCCCTCTGACTCTCTATGCATTCTGGGTAATCTGAACTCACAACCTTCTGGATTTTCTTTAGCTCCTCCTTCACAAAAGTGAGGATGTTCTCCTCCAGCAGCTGGAACAGAATATTCTCTGAATGACAAACTAAAACCATGGAAGCAAACATCAGATCCGTGTTGGACAGACTGACAACCCACTGGTCTAAAGAGTGCAGCATGGAGATGATGGTGAACAGAAGACATGTAAAAGTAGTTGTACAGGTACAGACCATAAATATGGAGTCCAGGTGTGTTTGATGCTGCTGGGCAGACGGACCTCTGGGAACCTCTGAGCTCTCCTGGTCCTCTCTGTGGAGGAGTCATGAACCATCAGCTCACATTGTGTCTGCACCACAGACTGTTTATTGTTCATGATGTTACAACACAAACACAAGAATAAGTTAAAGATGTTGTGTTGTGTCGCAAGTAATCATTTTATAAACCAGATGCTAAAGACTGGAGATGAAGGACGACCATCTGTGTGTCAGTTAGTCATCTTGTTTCATCTGTTTTAAGAACTTACTCTGGGTCATAAGAACGTTGTCCATCTCTGAAGTTAATCAGACCACCTTTAGACCGATCACTCTTCATGGACACACAGCTGGGTTCAGGAGACTTTTCTTTCTGCTGCTGTGAACTGATAGAAACACTGGACATACAATATTTATTTTTCTGCTTACACTAGTTTTATTGGACAGTATAAGTGCTGTAATTAGGGCCCGAGCACTGACGCAGTCAGAGCGGACGACCTATTGCTATGCGAATGTTCATTATAATTATGCTTTGAGTAGGGAAAAGAGGTGCTTTGGTGAAACCTCCATGTCTCAAAATTTCCACACCTATCTGACTCTGCGAAAAACCGCAATCTGATTGGGGTGTCAGAAAAAGGTCGAAATAATTAGCTCGCTAGCGCCCCCTTTAGTTGCGAAAGCTCGCGCTTTTTGCCCACTATGACGGATTAACTTAAAATTTAGCACACATGCCCGTGTGGTAGTACTAAGTACTAAGTTCGGCCTACTTAGATTTTAAGAGAATCAGAGAATCAGAACAGTTAGTCATCTGTTTCATCTGTTTTAAGAACTTACTCTGGGTCATAAGAACGGCCTCCATCTTTGAATAAAATCGGATGACCTTTAGACCGATCACTCTTCATGGACACACAGCTGGGTTCAGGTCCAGGTTCTGGTCCAGGTTCAGGTTCTGGTCCAGAGGACTTTGCTCTCTGATGGGTCCTAACAGAGAAGAAGACCAGCAGGCAGGGGAATTCTGTTTTTAATCTTCAGGCAGAGCAGCTGTTGGGAAGAATCTGAATATATGATAAGATTTGAAATATGATACAGCAGGTATATAAAGTCATGATTAACCTGTAAATTATACAACCACCATTGTATTGGTTTTGTGTGGCCTCAATAAACACAAAATATGAGCTTCATAAAACACCTGAAGTACCAGAGTCTAGACTTTAGTCCAGTATCAGAACTCAATCTAAGGACTGAATGTGTTTTATAGATTTATAAGTTTATTAAGAGTCAAGGTTCAAGTGAACGATCAGAGAAACAGTCAACATGAAGTCAGAGTGAAGACGCTGAAGGTACTAAAGTGTGGAGTGATACCTGTTCATGTTGCTGATCACCTACAGCCCCCTGATGGAGACCCACGAGTTCACCTGGAGGTTCAGGTCTCTGTTGTCCGATCCACTTTGAGCCGTGGACTCCTTCTCAGAGACAGGAATCTACACATGAACCGGCAAAGAGCGGCTGGTCGGTCATGAAACACACCGGGAGGGTTCGGCCCTCTGCAGCTCTCTGCTGTGTGGACCCGGTCTGTGTGGAAGAAGAGTTTCCTGTTGATGTGATGGCTGCTGTCCCGCTCCAACACTGTGGGGACCCAGTGTGAACCTGCAGCTCAGAGAGCAGCTGATCATGTTTCATGACTTTATGATCATGTTAAAGATTAACCCTCAGCTTCTTCCTGCTGCCTCTGACCCACTGGAAGCTGCTCCTCCCTGAAGCATCACCTCCACACGGTGCTGGGCGTGAACACAGGACATGACTTCACCTGCACAGGTGTGAATGAAGCCAGCAGGAAGCTTCATGTGTCCACCTGCTGGAGGTCAGACCCATCAGTGCTCTGCTGCATTTAAAGCATCAATATGAAGCGTTGCTGCCTGCATGTGTTTGTTAAAGTGATGACATGCAGTCGTTCAGACAGAGGAGACTTTTACATGAGCTCACAGCTTCATGACATGAACCTTTATGGAAAGAGACTCAATGAGAGCGAACTCATGAATACACATATGTACATATATACTAGGGCTGGGCAGATTAATGCGTTAACTCAGCGTTAATCTGAAAATCCTTTAACGGTGTTAATTATTTGGTCACGCGTACTGCATGTTTCTTGGGGTCAGCTACCAAAAGGTAAACGCCTCCAAGTGGCAGCTCCTGAACCTGGAGCTGGGAGACGCCAAGCTGGCAATATACAGCAGCAGGAGACGCAGGGTGGAGGGAGGGCGGGGCAGGAGGCACTTCCTGTATTCAGGTCTCTGGTCAAGGCCAGAGTCTGGGTAGATTTTATATTTTTTAAGAGCATGAACAGTATGGACGAGTTCATCCAGAAGCGTCACGATGATGCACTGTGCTGTGTCTCTGGAGAGGAGTTAGCATGTTTGAA
Source organism: Clinocottus analis (assembly GCF_023055335.1). Taxonomy (NCBI): domain Eukaryota; kingdom Metazoa; phylum Chordata; class Actinopteri; order Perciformes; family Cottidae; genus Clinocottus; species Clinocottus analis. The sequence continues at coordinate 20,459,679 of NW_027176240.1, read as the reverse complement.
ACTGATTGTAAAATAAAGGTTTTGTAAAAAAAAAAGAAAAAAAGCCTCTCTCTCTCTCTCTCTCTCTCCAACCAGCAGCACTAACTGTTGAGTCACATGGAGGATTCTTAACAGTTTACAAAAGTTCCACAAATAAATGTAATTAACACATTTTAGAAGCTTAACACAATACAACACTATTATTATTATCTTTAAGTCTATAGTGTGTGTGTGTGTGTGTGTTTTTATGTGTGTGTGTGTGTGTGTGTGTGTGTGTGTGTGTGTGTGTTTCTTACAGCGCCTGGGCTCATCTCCAGCACCTGTCGTCTCATCAAATCCTTCTTTCCTCACTCCAGTTGCCAGATTATTTCATCATTTCCAGTAGTGTGTGCTGACTCTGGGCCTCTCATATTCCTCTCAAAGGTTTAGACTCCTCTTGTGCTTTACGTTGTTTTTGACTGGTACTAACTCCTGTTCCCTGGGCCAGGACTCCATGCCTGCATTCCTGCCCGACTGCCACATGCGTTCACCTCCTGCCACGCCCAGATCACCTGTGTTTAGTGAATAAAGTCCATTCCCTACCTTGCTTCCCTGTGTCTGCGCTTAGGCCCGGCCAAAGCAAACCCTAACAATATAAGTATTAATATTAATATGTCTTTGTTCAAAATGACTAAAAAGACAAACGTTTTCATTGAGATCAATGTTTAGATTCTCAATTTAGGCAATCATTTTTATAATGTCTCCGTACAATTATATGACATGTTAATGGACATAGCAGAGGTCCCCCTGAAAAAGGCTGCGTTATAATTTTACTTCACAAGTTTAAGGATCTGTTTTTATATAGATCAGACACTGTTAAAATACAATATTGTTTATGTATATAGTTTTGGTATTAAAAACCCTAAAAAAAAATCCAATCAACTTCAAATTACTGAATGTCATTTTACCTCATGTGTACAAACAGAGCACAATGCGCCCTCGTGTGGACAAACTGTGGTACTGCAGGTAGTTTGCTCCACCGCAGGCTTGATGTTGGTGACTATTGTGCGAGTTTCTGCTGTAAACTGGCATGAGAAAAATATGTATCATGAAAATAAATACATTGCACAACATATATAAGGGGTGGATGATAAAATAGTTTCTAAAAAAATAATTCTCCAGGTTTTATTCAGAGAAAATCTTTTTTTTAAACGTTACCAAATAAGGCAAACAAATTAAAACTATATAAAAACACAAGTAATCACAGTTTATATGTTTCATCAAACACTGTTAAAATACAATATGGTTTATTGACATATTCATGCTCCAAAAATAACTCCAAAAAATATATTTAAATATTTTACAAAAAGAATGTAATCATCCTGAAATGGCAGAATGAACATTTCCCCACAAAGCATTGCAACTACAACATATTGATGGTCTTTAAAAAAAATCCCAGTTCTTGTAAATAGTGATCTCTGCTGTGTTGTTATCCTGCTGTCTTGACTGGCTGCTGATACACCACCATGTTCTCAGAGATCAACCGTACAAACAGAGCACAAAGCGCCCTCGTGTGGACGGACTGTGGTACTGCAGGCAGTTTGTTCCACCACAGCCTTCATGCTACTGACTATTGTGTCAGTTTCTGCTGTAAACTGGAATTGGAATTAGATGATACAATACATATATAAGTAGTTGATTTTACAATAGTTTGTAAAAGAGAAAGTCTGCAGGTTTTATTCAGAGAAGAACACCTTCAACTTGTCTGTTTTCAAATGTTACCAAATATAGAAAACATATTTAGACTATATAAAAACTCAGTACTCAAGGAATCATTGTTTATGTTTTGCATCAAACACTGTTAAAATACAATATTGCTTATGTATATAGTTATACAGTATAAAAAAAACTCCAAAAAATCCAGTCATCTTCAAATTACAGAATGTCACCACGTACTTACAAACAGAGCACAATGCGCCCTCATGTGGACAATATGTGGTACTGCAGGTAGTTTGCTCCACCGCAGCCTTGATGGCTGGTGACTATTGTACCAGTTTCTGTTGTTAAACTGGCATAAGAAATAGATGATACAATATTAACACACACACACACACACACACACACACATATATATATATATATATATATATATATATATATATATATATATATATATATATATATATATATATATATACACATATATATATATATATATATATATATATATATATATATATATATATATATATATATTTATTTTTTGAAAACAGCATAAAAAACAAATATAAAAACAAAAATCATCATCCTTCATATTGAACCTACTATAACAATTGTATTTATCTCATTCTTACCACCATTTAGGGGACATTTATATAATTTTAATTCTTAAAGAACAATATCCAGAATATATTTACACACTTTTACTGACGCAGCATTTTCAATGTAGAGATTTTGTGTTGTTTAAGTACTTTTACATCAGTAAATGATATGAATATTTCCTTCACTGCCTCTTGCCACTCTATAATAATACAAACATAGTGAGTTTGGCCTAAACTTAATTTTTTTCTAAAACAATTGCACATGTACAATTTCACAAATGGTTAATAAGAAACAACAAAATACATTCAAACAACTCTCAAACTCAAAACTTGTGTTTTTGTTCATTAAAGCCACCGTGTAAAGAATTTAAAGATTATTCATCTTTGTCGCCCCCTATTGGTTTATTAAAAAAATACTGAAACTTTAACGTCATTCCGGCCCAAAATGAACATGAACGTCTCCAAGTCAAAACAAACTAAGGATTTCAAATGATGTCACATGACAGCTGTTTTATTTATTCAAGTTGTTTGTCTTCTAGCATCATGAGGAGCTGGGAAACATCTCTGAGGCCACAAACTGGACTGAACCGGTTCTGAAGACGTAAGAGTTTGAGCTGAAGCGCCAGACAACAAACAGGAACAAACAAAAAGAACCAGGAGAACTTCAAAAGGTCCTCGGGCCTAAAGAAGAGAGAACCTGTTGTTACATGAGGCCCAATGTCTGTATGTGTGAGAGGGGGTCAGACTTTAGTCTTTAAAAGTCTTCTGCTGTGTGGGAGACTAAACCAAACCAGCTGGAGGGGTGGACCAGTCTCCAGTCTCCTGATGCTCTCTGGATCACCAGGACTCAGCTGATCACTTCCAGCTGATGAGAGGAGAAGAAGAAGAAGAGATGGATCAGTGTCCAGGATTTATGTCTTCATAACATTATTCATAACATTATATATCTATATATCTATATATCTATAGATAGATGTGTATGTATATATATGTATGTATTCATTTCGCTTGCTTGCATGTATATATATATATATATATATATATATATATATATATATATATATATATTTATACTTAATTCTTACTTATGTATATATCTGTTACCCCTGTCCCTGTTATTATTTATTTTATTTTATTTTATTTTATATGTGTGTTTAGCTTAGCTTATTGCATTGGGATGCTGCTAGTATGACAAAAAAATTCTCCTTGGAGATTAATAAAGTACTTTTCATTCATTTCATTTCATTCATTCATTATTTTGAGTGTTGATGGAGCAGCTACAACGTTAGCTTAGCATTGATTGATCCAGACTTCATTTCGGAAACTAACATTTTAAAAGTAGTTTTCTTGTCATCTTGTGGAGAAAACTAACAAAACATGAATGAAATGACTCTGAAGTACCGAAGCGGCCGCCATGATAAGTGCCGGTCGAATTCTCTAAACGCAAAGGAAAGGAGCGTCATGCCTCCTAACTTAGCTCCTTTAGCTTAGGAACCACTGGACCTTCCTTAACGTGAGGAAAGGAGAAAATGCCGACCCACAATCCCTTGCGGCGGCAACATTTAAAGTCACGTTTCATTCGGCTGTTCACGAGAACAAACGATCATGAAGACAAACACAGATCATGTAAATAATAAGTAGCATAACTTGTAAATACTTTCAATAATCTGTTAAACCGTCTGGAAAACTATGAACGTTACGTTGAACATGCTGTAAAGTAATGAAACAGCTCAGCCCTCATTCTTTTATTTTACTTTAGTTACAGAGGTTTTAATGAAAGTATTAAACTGGTCGAGCTCTTCAGCCTGACTCATGTTTATGATTATCATCTGTTTAATCAACTGTTTTGTTACATTACAATAAAACACTATCAAATTGTGTTTCATAAACTGTTGTCTGCATATTTTTATGATCAGATTATAATCTGCATATAAACTACAACAACTTAAATGGATATGAGACGCACATATGACACACATCGTTAGTGGGATAACGTATTTAATTCAGCAGGTTTGAAACTGAAAAGACAGTTTAGTAGCTTTGTACTCTGTGTAAAATGCCTTGGTTTCACTTTCATATTCCTTCGTTCATTTTTATTCCATCCTCATTAATAAAGTAATATATGAACCGGGTTGTTTAATCTTCTGCATGACGCAACACTGTAAGAACACAGGTGAAGTATTTAAGATGCTTTATTGTGGTGGAGATGGACTACAACGTTGTAGTTTCACCGCTGCAGACACACTGACGTCACTAACATCGCCTGCCGTCGCGACAGAACTATGTTGTTGCTGAAAGTGGAGTCTGATCCTCTAAACACTCAGTTGTCTTTTTCTAACTCCTCATGAAGTCTCCTTCCCATCTTTCCTTGACCCCGTGACGTTTCCACAGAGGTCAAGGAAAAGTGCTTAGGGTTAGACGTTAGGAGGTGATTATTTGACTATTGGACCGCAGCCTGTGTCTGTTTGGGTTAAACAGGATGTCTATGCAGCGAATAGGTTTACAGATGCGCTCCATAGCGCCATCTATTGTCGGGGATTTCCGTTTAGCGAGGTAACTTCTGGATTAACTTCTGGATTAACTTCTGGATTAACTTCTGGATTAACTTCTGGATTAACTCTGGGTTTTCCGTCTCACGAAGCTGGTTCACTTCTTAGCGGGGTCCGTTGCCCTGGTAACTTACGCTGAACGTCTAACCTGCTCTGGAGCAGGTTAAGTTACCGGATAAGATCTCAGCGGGGATAAAAGACGCCTACTGACCAATCATTGTCCTGGAAACATGACCCGCCCATTTCTACAGAATCCCGTTGAGGAAGGACACGGATAGTAAGAGCAGCGCTCTGCAGAGAGCGCGTGTTTCCTGACCGGCAAAATCAAACATACATGAAGCCTAGAAGATATTATAATAAACTCACTGACCGCTTTGAACTATGTTCTTGTGTTTCGTTGTAACTTGCTCTCGTGTTCTTTTAGCTCTTTTAGGAGTTGCAACTGAAATGAGGTTATTGTTAAAACGAAAAGAGAATCAAAAATAAGAACATCCATTTGAGACAGTGATTTAATATTACAATCCCAGTCATTTCCGCAATAACAGAATGGCTGTTTTTTTGCCACGATTCCTTGCGGCTTCTGGCCGCTGCAGCAGTGTTGCTTTCTGCCTTTTGCTTGTATTCTTTCTCTATATTTTTCATACATTCTTGAGATCGTAATTTGCTCCTCCTTTGTAAAATACGTTGCTCTCGGCTCCTTCATGGTGCACGATTGGTCTAACAAAGTTAACTCCGCCCCTTTCATGTGCACGAGCACAGATCTAGATGAGACACTCCTGGTTTGACTAACGAGTTGATAACCGGCTTCATGAGACCAAAAAGCGAGACCGCGGACATCTGGTTAAGTGCAGCTGGATAACTGAGGGAAACCCCAGGTATGTTAAACCAGCTTCTTGAGCTGATGCAGCTTCACTTCCTGTAGACGTGAACAACAACACATGGACTCAAACACAACATCACAACGAGCTTCTGGCTAATCTGATTGGCCGACTGCTCTCGCTCTCTCGTCCTATCCTGAAGCCTGTGGATTTGTGTTTGGTACAATACTGCTGAAACCAGCATGGACTGACTCAACCCTCTACTTACATCAGAGTCTCCAGTCTACAATGTGGACTCTCCAGAAAACAACTCAGCAGCTTCATGTCTGAATCCTTCAGCTTGTTGGCGCTCAGATCCAGTTCTCTCAGACTGGAGGGGTTTGACTTCAGAGCTGATCCCAGAGAAGAACAGCCTTCCTCTGTGATCTCACAGTATGACAGACTGCAAACACACAAAACAACACACAGAGTTTATTATATCGATACACAATTAATCATTATTTTCATCATCACCATGAGTGGCTTTCATTTTGGTTTCTTCTTCTTTTGTAAACAGACATTTAGTTTCAATCATGTCACTGTAAACACATTTAAATCCTGATTCCAATGAAATTAGTTCTTTTTTTTCTCTCCCAACAAGTTTTTGTCTGTAGATTTTGTTTCCTCGGCCTGAGCGACTGATCATCAGTGTACTGAACCCTGCTGGAGTAAAGACCTTGTGTTTGCACCCTACTACCAGGACTCAAGTCTGCATCTGAGTCCTACTGTCTTTGGTCTCCAGTCCTGAACAATAGTACCAGAACATGTAACACTTGATGGATCAATACGTAGATAAATCAATAGAGTTATTGATTAAACATGAAGGTGCTACACTAGCAGCAGACAGTGAACCCACCTCAGAGTCTCCAGTCTACAATGTGGACTCTCCAGAAAACCACTCAGCAGCTTCACTCCTGAATCCTGCAGCTTGTTGAAGCTCAGATTCAGTTCTCTCAGACTGGAGGGGTTTGACTTCAGAGCTGATCCCAGAGAAGAACAGCCTCCCTCTGTGATCTCACAGTCTGACAGACTGCAAACACACAAAACAACACACAGAGTTTATTATATTGATACACAATGAATCATTATTTTCATCATCAACATGAGTGGCTTTCATTTTGGTTTCTTCTTCTTTTGTAAACAGACATTTAGTTAAAATCATGTCACTGTAAACACATTTAAATCCTGATTCCAGTGAAATGTGTTCTTCCAGTGCAGTAGAAGCTAAAGGTCATTTTCTCGCTTTTACATCATTTTTTAAATTCACCTTTTAAAGGAACTTGCATATGTGTTACATACCAATCTGTCATATCTAACAATCTCAGCTCTCTATATAATGAGGCACCAATGCCATAAGGCAAAAGTGTAAAGAGAAAATATGACTCTAAAGCTGAAAAATGCAATCTTGATTTTTGAAATTCTTCACATCTCTTGTGAAAACATAACTTTACTCAGGTGGTCGAACGGTTTTAGTGATAATAAAATGGTAGATACTGTCACTACTTTCATCAACATGAGAGGGACTGAGATACAATGGGACTGAGGAATGACTTCATACTACAGACCGAGCTTCATGATGTGTATTCAAATGAAAAAATAATATTAACACTTTGTTTTCAAACTAAATATGTAGTATATATGAGTCAAAATATGTACTATAGAAAAACAAACATTTACTATGTTTCCACAATGTGCACGTTTCAGTTTCAGTTTAATTTTTACAAGAACAGTTTAAAGAACAGGAACAACATATATACTCTGTATATATGTGTGTAGTATGTACTCTGTATGTATATGTGTACTATTTACTTTGTGTAAATGTGTGTACTGTTTACCAGCACAACGTCGCGTGAGGCCTCACAGAGTAAAACTGAACAGATGAGCGGAGCAGAGGCTCTCTGTGTTTTTTAGTACATTCAAGAAAACACTGATTTTTTTCTTAGGTGGTAGTGTGTTGTCTATCTGAATAAAAACCAGTGGATCTTTGCAGCATTGGTGGATGTGTAGGTATATAAGACACTTAGACCACTTTGTCATCTTTGTGGTAAATCATCTGATCCTGACCTGAGAGTCTCCAGTGTACAGTGTGGACTCTCCAGTCCAGCAGAGAGAAGCTTCACTCCTGAATCCTGCAGGTTGTTGAGGCTCAGGTCCAGCTGTTTCAGACTAGAGGACTGGGAGCTGAGGACTGAGGACAGAGCTCCCCAGCTTCTCTTTGAGAGGTTACAGTCACTCAGCCTAGGAGAGGAACAGGGATTAATACAAACAAAATGTTTAATCAAAGTAAAATATCAAACACATGTAGTAATGTCAATGTATCCATAATGTCTCCACATACAGAGCTTTGTTGGAGGCTTTGACCACTGGCAGCAGCCTCAGAAGAGCCTCCTCTGAACCAGAGTATTTCTTCATGTCAAACACATCCAGATCTTTTCCTGATGACAGTAAGATGAAGACCAGAGCTGACCACTGAGCAGGAGACAGTTCATCTGTGGAGAGACGTCCTGACCTCAGGGACTGTTGGATCTCCTCCACTAGAGAACCATCATTCAGTTCATTCAGACAGTGGAACAGATTGATGCTTTTCTCTGAAGACACATCCTCACTGATCTTCTTCTTGATGATCTGGACTGTTTCCTGATTGGTCTGTGAGCTACTTCCTGTCTGTGTCAGCAGACCTTGTAGGAGTTTCTGATTGGTCTCCAGTGAAAGACCCAGGAGGAAGCGGAGGAACAAGTCCAGGTGTCCATTAGGACTCTGTAAGGCCTTGTCCACAGCACTCTGGTAGAACCGTGTTGATTTGCTCTCAAACACTTTAGACCACAGGGAGGTTGTTTGTTCTTCTGCCATCAGGTTCACATCAGAGTTGATGAAGGTCAGATGGACATGAAGAGCAGCCAGAAACTCCTGAACACTCAGATGGACGAAGAAGAACACCTTCTCTTTGTACAGTTCTTGCACCTTTCTAAACATCTGTGTGAACACTCCTGAGTACACTGAGGCTGCTCTGATATCGATGCCACACTCTGTCAGGTCGGATTCATAGAAGATCAGGTTTCCTTTCTGCAGCTGATCAAAAGCCAGTTTTCCCAGAGACTCGATCATCTTCCTGCTCTCTGGACTCCAGTGTGGATCTGTCTCAGCTCCTCCATCATACTTGACCTTCTTCACTTTGGACTGAACCACCAGGAAGTGGATGTACATCTCAGTCAGGGTCTTGGGCAGCTGTCCTCCCTCTGTGGTCTTCAACACGTCCTCCAGAACTGTAGCAGTGATCCAGCAGAAGACTGGGATGTGGCACATGATGTGGAGGCTATGTGAGGTCTTGATATGGGAGATGATCCTTCTGGCCTGCTCCTCATCTCTGAACCTCTTCATGAAGTAGTCCTTCTTCTGTGGGTCAGTGAACCCTCTGACCTCTGTCACCAGGTCAACACAGTCAGGAGGGATCTGATTGGCTGCTGCAGGTCGTGTGGTTATCCAGAGGCGAGCAGAGGGAAGCAGCTTCCCCCTGATGAGGTTTGTCAGCAGCACATCCACTGAGGTGGACTCTGTGACGTCAGTCAGGACCTCATTGTTGTGGAAGTCCAGAGGAAGTCGACACTCATCCAGACCGTCAAAGATGAACACAACTGGCAAGTCTTCAAACCTGCAGATTCCTGCTTCTTTGGTTTCAGAGAAGAAGTGATGAACAAGTTCCACCAAGCTGAACTTCTTCTCTTTCAGCACATTCAGCTCTCTGAACGTGAATGGAAACATGAACTGGATGTCCTGGTTGGCTTTGTCTTCAGCCCAGTCCAGAGTGAACTTCTGTGTTAAGACTGTTTTCCCGATGCCAGCCACTCCCTTTGTCATCACTGTTCTGATTGGTTCCTCTCCTCCAGGTGAGGCTTTAAAGAAGTCTTCTTGTCTGATGGTGGTTTCTGGCCTGTGTGGTTTCCTGGATGCTGTTTCAATCTGTCTGACCTCATGTTCATTGTTGACCTCTGCAGTCCCTCCCTCTGTGATGTAGAGCTCTGTGTAGATCTGGTTCAGAAGGGTTGGGTTTCCTGCTTTAGCGATCCCCTCAAACACACACTGGAACTTCTTCTTCAGGTTAGATTTGAGTTTACGCTGACAAACTGCAGCAAGAAGTCCTGAATGAACACACAACAAAGAAGATCAGAATACATTTCAACATGTCATTTCCTCAAAGAATGAGTATGAATATATTCTGGTCCATCTCTTGAGACGTTAGTAAACGTTCCATTCATCCAGCATGTTAAATCTTTAGAGAAATCCTCTTACTGCTCTGCAGACAATCAGCCAGCTCCTCCTGCTTCATGCTCCTCAGGAAGTGCAGTGAGATCTTCTGAAATGCTTCTCTGCTCCTCCTCTTCTGCTCTTCATCCTCACCATCCAACACCTCCTCATCCTCTGTCTGAATCTCTAAGCATTCGGGGTAATCTGAACTCACAACCTTCTGGATCTTCTTCAGCTCATCCTTCACAAAAGTGAGGATGTTCTCCTCCAGCAGCTGGAACAGAATATTCTCTGAGTGACAAACTAAAACCATGGAAGCAAACATCAGATCCATGTTGGACAGACTGACAACCCACTGGTCTAAAGAGTGCAGCATGGAGATGATGGTGAACAGAAGACATGTAAAAGTAGTTGTACAGGTACAGACCATAAATATGGAGTCCAGGTGTGTTTGATGCTGCTGGGCAGACGGACCTCTGGGAACCTCTGAGCTCTCCTGGTCCTCTCTGTGGAGGAGTCATGAACCATCAGCTCACATTGTGTCTGCACCACAGACTGTTTACTGTTCATGATATTACAACACAAATACAGCAATAAGTTAAAGATGTTGTGTTGTGTCATGATTAATCATTTTATAAACCAGATGCTAAAGACTGTAAATGAACGTCGACCATCTGTGTGACAGTTAGTCATCTTGTTTCATCTGTTTTAAGAACTTACTCTGAGTCATAAGAACGTTGTTCATCTTTGAAGTTAATCCAACCACCTTTAGACCGATCACTCTTCATGGACACACAGCTGGGTTCAGGAGACTTTTCTATCTTCTGCCGTGAACTTATAGAAACACTGAGATTTAATGAACACATAGGATTTCTATCTCCTGCTTTCACTTGTTTTATTTGACCATACCGTTCATGTCATCATCAATAAAACATCTCTTAAATGGCAACGACAACACAACTTATTTATGGTTACTTATTTGTTGCTTATTCAACCAACTAGTCATTACAATGAGACACAATAACTAAAACTTGGAGCTGGGGAGCCAGTCATAGTTATGATGAATGTAATGATGGAGGACAACCGTCCAACAGGCAACTCTTTTAAACCGCTTACTCTTCATCAAACTGCACTCTGCTTCCAGACCTCTGCAGGTACTACCCAACATCTACCACTAGTCTGCATAGCTTTATAACATATTCACAGATCTCTGAATGTAGACCCAGAACACCCGCAGCTAGTCTACAGACCTCTGAATCTGATGTATAGTCTTCTGAAACTACTTCCGAAACCACGGCAGGTAGTCCCTGAAACTCTGGATCCAGTACCCAGACTACTTCAGCTTGTTCCCAGATTTCTAGAGCTGTTCTGAAGACTTTTGTAGGTTTACTCAGTCATCTGTCTCAATAAATCTACAACTAAAAAATATCTCCTGGTCTGTTGAGGAATAAACTCACATTGTGTTTGCACCAGAGACTGTTTACAGTTTATGTTTCATATACAAACAGCTACAGAGCAGTTAGTTCAATATATTGATTCTGTCCTGATTGATCTTCATGAAAACAACACTGTAAATGATGAACGACTAATTCTGTGTTTCATAACTGAGAATCAGAACAGTTAGTCATCTGTTTTATCTGTTTAAGAACTTACTCTGGGTCATAAGAATGACCTCCATCTTTGAAGTTAATCCAACCACCTTTAGACCGATCACTCTTCATGGACACACAGCTGGGTTCAGGTCCAGGACAGTCTGGTCTCTGATGGATCCTGCTCACATGTAGAAGCAGAGTCAGTGAGTCAAAGACTTTGTGACATGAGAAGAGTCCTGGACAGTTAGAGATGGTCCTCTCACCTCTGAGCTCTGGTCTGGCTGTCATGTTCCCCACACAGACTGCTTTTAGAGGGAGGGACTCCCTCCTCTCTGTCCTCACACTGACTCATAGCAGAGTCCACACCTTCACACAAACACCAGCACCTGCTGGGAGACATCACACATTAGTTATCTTCATCATGACAATCAGCTCATTCACCTCAACACTAAATACACTCATGGGCAGTTTCCATGTTGTTGTCACTTTAGCTGCAGAGTCGTATCAAAGAAAAGACATTCACAATGTTCTTTAGTCTCTGAGCTTGTTATAAGACTTGAAGACATTCTCAATGCTCTTCAGTCTCTTGGCTCTTCAACGTTTGGATGTAGTAGACAGAGGAACATTTCAGTCAGAGCATGCAGTAGCAGCTGGTCCAATGATCCAAAATCAATCATGTGACCTTGTTAGTTGCTGAATTCAGAGACTTTCTAGAAAAGTCTGAAGAGAAAAGTTAAAAAGAAAACGTCCCTCAGACAGTCAAGTTAAGAAAAAGTTCACACTTACAAAAATATATTTACACATCTTTATTTAGTCATTTCAATTGAATAATATCTCAATAATATTTGTCCGATTTTCATATAGAACTGTATGAATTATATATTCTCGAATAATAAATACTCAAATTAAAGAAAGACAACTTAATTTTAGAAAATACAATTTTAAAACTGTATTAATCCTCAATGGGGAAATTAATTTGCCACCAAAAACTCTTGCAAACAACAATGGACAAAAACAAACAAGCGTGTATGAAAAACATATGTAACTGACTGAATTTAGTTTATATAGAAGTGAAGTGATGTAAATAAAAAAAACATAATGCATTCCTATTACTGCGCTTAACTTCTGACTCATTACGTCATATCCGGTGTGCACCGTAAAGCCTGCAAGAGCTGCGTCGGTTAAAACGTCATCATACTCAGAGATCTCTCCTGTTATGAGTCCATAACTCATGAGTCTATAAGATATGAGTCCATAACTCATATCTTAAGGACTCATGAGTTATGGACTCATGAATCCATAAGATATGAGTCCATAACGCATGAGTCCATAAGATATAAGTCCATAACGCACGAGTTCATAAGATATGAGTCCATAACTCATGAGTTCATACCTCCTGCTCGTGAGCCCTGAAGGTTCGTTAATGTCCGTTCCTCTTCCTCCTGCTGCTGATGAAGAAGAGCTTCTGGAATGAAGTCCACAATAAGAAAGAACGGAGAGATCAGCTCGAGCTGCTCAGATTCTCCTCATCGATCTCACATCAATCATCTACAACATTTATTCATATTCATTGCTGAGAATCTGCTTTCAGTGGTTTACTCACCAGCTGCATTCAGAGCTGCGTCACAGACGAAGAGAGAAGTGAAAGTGAAAGTTAAGTTGAGGAAAGAGGAGGCGGGGCTCCTCCTGGTGACGTCACTAGAAGCTTTCAACACATTTGGACTCCTCCGTTATTTCATGTTCAGAGCTGTTTTTAAACTCCATCCTCCTGAAAGAGTCTTTCCTTCTCTTTCCTCTCATGTGCAGATTCATCCAACATGAGCACATGAACAGCTCTCATGACGTCAGCACCACGCAACACATGAAGACACACAAGTATTGTCTGTGCACACACTGAGCACCAGAACTATCTACACACCTTAAATAGTGACAGATGTGTAACATTACATTTCATTTAGTTAACATTTTTATCCAAAGTGACAATAAGTGCATTCAACATGACAACAAACTCTCAACCACAAGAATCAAGAAAGTGAAACTACAGAGACAGTCAGTGCCATTTATAAATATATATATATATATATATATATATATATATATATATATATATATATATATATATACATATATATATATATATATATATATATATATATATGCCTCCTCTCTCTCCTCACTCCTCGCCTCCTCTCTTCTTGCCTTCTCTCTCCTCTCTCCTTCCCCCCTTTCTCCTCGCCTGCTCTTCTCTTATCTCCCATTGGGCGGTACCAAGAGCTGAGGAGGCGAGGAAAGGACTGTAATGTCAACGTAAAATCATAATTGCACATTTTTAGATGCATACTTTATTTTTGAAAAGCATTGTCATACAAATATTTACTCTATATTTCATTTTAAAGGGAAGGAGAACTTCTAATGGTGTGTTCACACCAAACACATCAAAATATGTCTTGACATTTATTTATTTTTTTACCTTTTTCATTATACGCTATAGATGAAATATCCACTAGAGAGAGAGAGAGAGAGAGAGAGGAGCAGGCAGTTTAGCCTGAGCCTATAGCCGAAGCTCTACTGGAGAGCACAGCGCAGCTTCACAGCCTGGAGGATACGATACCGGCGATAAAGACGACAACGCAAAGAAAAGGGATCCATTTGAAAATGGGTAAGCGTATTTACGGAACTTTGTAATAGCATATTTAACGTTACGTAGTAACGGGACCTGTAAGCCACCTAGAGCTGCTGCTAACACGGAGCTAGCAAGCTAACAAGTCGTAAATGGCTTCATGGTCTCAGGGAAACTGAACAGTGCATAATAAAATGTTGTCACTATTCCCGTTAACTTTCTTGAAGTGAACTTACTACGCCTAGTAGTGTTAGATCTCTGTTACGTGTTTGAAAGACTGTAACTATCTTGTTCACATTTTCGCTAGCTAAATGGAATTAGCGCACAAGCTTAAGACACTGGCTTCAGGGTGTCTATGAGATTGAATAGTGCATAATATAATATTGTTATGATCCCCGTTAACTTTCTTGAAGTGAACTTAGTTTAGTGAACTTTAGGTTTGTAAGACTGTCTGTGTTTGCGTTAGCTTCTGCTAACTGCAGCTAGCAGAAGCATTTTTAGCTTTTGCCCTGACCATAGCTGGCTCTTTGTTAGCGTAGCAACGTTAGCACGTAGCATTTGTTACATGTGTACTTATACTAACTATAAGTGATGTATTTTACGGAGAGGATTCACAGCTGCCAGGGTCCAGAGGACAACATACAGCATCGCTGCAGCAAGCTCCAGTCCGTCTCTGCGGATCAGCAGGCCGCACGCAGGCCGCAAAAAGCTAGACACGGCTCATCATCCCCAACATATAATAATACATTTGGTTTTAGACATTTATTTACATGTGTGTCTACCATTGTATTCATGTATCCCACTGCTATGTTATGCTCTCACTTCATGATAGAAGAAAGAAACTAATTTTGTTCATAGACCATATTGTTAGTTGGTGACAATGTTTTTTATTATGCATTATCATTTTACAGGTACAGTTCCTACATCTACGCATCATGTTGTTGTAAAGACCTGTGAGACAATGTCAACAAGTGGGCGTCTGTGTCAGAAGTGTGTGATGTGGAGAACAATCTCTCTCTCTCTCTCTCACACACACACACACACACACACACACACACACACACACACACACACACACAATAAACAGTGCTGGTTTTCCTAGCGTTTTGGCAAAGACAGGTGTTATCTGAAACTTTATTCTCTGTTCGGTTCCATCGTGACTATTAATGTGTGTAGTGCTACATGTTGTGTGTTCTCTGCTTTCCATCTTCATTTTGGAGTAAATAAGTGTATGCAGGGTTTAAAGGGGAAGTTTTTTTTTTCTCCTCTCCAACCTTTACTTCCCTGTAGATTAGCTTTACCTGCCTATCCACCGTTCAGTGGGTAAAATCTTTTTTCGTTCTCTTTCAAAAATCGGATGGAGGGGGGGGCCCATATATACCTTCGCCTTGGGCCCCCAATTTGCTAAATCTGCCACTGAACATAAACTCCATGGTGTCTGGGTTCATAATACTATCCGTAGTCCCACAACAGCCTGAATGAAGCCGCTATCAGCTCCTTCTGGAGGACCGACAGCAGACAGCAGCACCGTCACGACGGCGGTGACGAGCGGACCATCTCAACGCTGATTGGCTGACGCAACTATGACTCACGCGTTTTTGCAGCCGGAGTTGGGAAATTTCACATTGCGCGACGACCCGAGTTCGCTCCGCGACCTGCGGGCTGTTCGTGCTGCTTCTACGCGTCTGACGCGCTGCCCGCTGGGAAATACTCGTCTACGCAGCTTCAACGCGGCTGTGCATTGACTTTACATGAAATCTGCACGCGCATCGAAATCTTGACACGCTCGGTGTGAACGCAGCATAAGAGCCTGGAAGAAATAAATAAAAGCATTGAAAAATGTGCTGAAGCTGCTGCCAATATACACGACATGTTCTGACCCACAATGCTTCTGCACTGCAGACATATGAGCAAGAGGGTCAAAGTTCAAGGTCCATGTGATGAGGAAGTGGTCTGTCCTCATTAATGCATCAAGCTGCAGTATCAGGCCGCAAGCTGAACCACAAAAAGTCTTTTAGAAAGTGATTCGCGCTCCACAGGCGTGCATCTACACAATCTTCAGCCCATAAAAAAGAACGAGTTGTGCTAAGCTACAAAAAGAAAAGTTGCCCCTGAAATTCCCCCCCAAAAAGGTTTCAAAAGCAAAACCTATCCTGAGAAACATGTTTAAATGTACTTGAATAGGCAGAGAAGCATCAGGTGCTCTCTGTTGTCAACCCGGCTGTCAGTTCTGACCTTTACGACCTCACACTGCCAACATGAGCAGACATTGTAGTCACAGCAGCCAAAGATTTAATCAACCTTTCAAAATTCTACTTCTAAATAATCAGACACACATGCAGACACACACAGACATACAAACGCATAAAAAAAAAAGAAATTACACGCACAACACATACACACTTCCACATGCAGGCACACACACTCTCTCTCAAACGAACACACGCACACACACACACAGTTACACTAAACGCATGCCATTTATCAACTTTATGAAGCCAAATGATTAATTAATTAATGAGCAAATACTATATTTTGGTAGTATTATGTGTGTGTGTGTGTGTGCACGCGCACACACACACACACACACACATAAACACATGTTTTTCTCTGTGGCTCCGCCCTTCTTCACTTACAGGAAATCAGCTGAGTTCATGTAGAAGTGTGTGTGTGTAGTTGTTTGTAGATCTGCATGTCTTAGATAACAAACTGTTCCCATTTCTTTTAGTTTATAATTTAAATCTCTTGATGCAGTGGAGGTGAACTTGAGTGTTTTTTTTGTTGTGCATGCAATGTAACCACCATTTGTGTGTCTGTTGTAGTGCAGATGATGCCACCAAAATTCACATTTTCTTGTGTGCACCTGTATTTTGTGGTGTGTTTGTAATTTGTTTAAATGGATTTGTGTGAAAAATGTATTGTAACATGATACCTCTTTGTCAATATGGACTTATTAAATGTCACAATGTCACGTTTAAGTTGTGTACTTTATACAATTTTGATCATGTAACTCGTCCTTCACACTCCACATATGTTTTTTTTTTAGCTCGATGGAATAACAATCAAATTATACAATAAAAAACTTGTAAATTTGTAATTTGTCACCTTTTAAACTTGTATATCATACAGAAAATGTATCAAAACCTGAAGAGACATGGGATATTATATCAAAAATGTATTTTGATACAAAACACCCCTCTAAATTTATTAATACAAAATACTGGTGCCAGAAAATGTAACAAAAATACAATACATGTATTTTGTATTTAAAATATAGGAAATACTTTTTCTAGATTTTCCGTGTTCTCACAGTTTGGGACAGCAGAGCATTCAGGTCTGAGTGTATAATGTACACAAAGCTCTGGTGAACCCCACAAAGTGCTCGTTGATCCTTCTTGAACATCATCTTGCTGAGACATGTTGTTCACCTGGCCAACTGTAGAACTAATACAATAATAAAACTAAGAATACCTTCATAGTATGCCTTTTAAATCAAATGAATTGTATACTACAAAGTGAAGTATATTTTAAACAAACTGACATCTACTGTCATAGCCTGGCTAACTGTGAACATAGTATCTGCCAGTAATGGATATGGAAGCATGACATTCACAGTGAGAAGATGCAGCATATCTTGTAACACAGTGCAACACCAGCTGGACAGACGTCTCTTGATAAGGTTATCATGAACATACAAGCTGCTGTCAGACTGCACAACACACTGAGCTACAAACAAAACACGTCACTTTCCTTTAACAGCTTTCACTGGTGCAGTATGAATATATTTTTAAATACTTGTTTATTCTGTCTGTATATATAATAGTGCCATTGTGGGTTACATTTATTACTGTTTATTTTTTATTTTTTTTACAACTATCTCTTGCTGTAATCCTGCAATTTCCCCACAAGGGAGGGAGAGACTTTCATCCAACCACAACAGGACCGAGTGTAGATGTAGTTTCTGACTGGATATAAAGGGAGGGTTCTGAACGCATGAAGGATTCTGCTCAGGATATTGTAACGTGACGTCTGTCCCCAGCCATTAGTCCAGGTACTACTGAGCCTATGCCGGTCACGTGGGAAAAGGATCCAAAGACCCGTATACGGCAGATGAACAGAAGTGGAGGTGAACACCCAGACACGGTCAGTACTCCTGACCGTGTCTTTGGATCAATGATTCGTTCTTCTGCTGGAGACTCATATACTGCTGAAGAATGAATCATTGATCTGAAGATCTTCCTTCTTCCATCAGAGACGATGGGGTCCGTGTGGCGCCCTGCAAGAACAGAAACACATCCTTTAGTTTGCTGCATGTGCTGATAAAATCTACAATATGATCCACTGTCTGTGTTACTAAAGGAAGAACCAGCATCAGTGATCGTCAGCCGCTAAATCAAAAGGACCGTCAGCCCAGATTCACCATTTGATGTAATAGTGACTGATTTTTAAATTAAATTTAGCCGTTTTAGAACAATTAACATATTATAAAGAGTTAGAAAGACTATTGATGGTGAATGGGTGAAATACAAACACAGGACTTTCAACCAGGAGGCCGGTGTTTGTGTCCCAAAGTGTAATTGAGTGATTTAAGTTACATTGTTTATGCTTCAGTTCATTTATTTACTTATACTCAGTCCAACCATGTTGTTTTTATAAACCTGAAAAGCCACTGAAAAGTGCTCGTAGCTGTCCACGATTTGGAAGTCATGTCTCCTGAACTGTACTTGTCCATCGTTGAAACAGCACTGACCTGAATTAGTTGTGCCGTCTTTTTAGAGGTCTTCCATAGAACTGATGCCTTTAATGTTGAACATTCTGCAGCATTTCAAATGGAAACATTCTACTCATTAGTATGCGCCATCAAATGTAGGTCAAATTTAAACAGTGCTGAACACATTCAAAAATAAATACATTTTATATATATATATATGGTTTTAGGATTCCTGAAACAGAGACAACAGCTTCTGACAGTTTAGGATTCTTCATTTTTCTCAAAACATTATTCCAAATCTCATGATATTTCATATAATGTCTCCAAACATTAGAACCGCCAACAAACCAGTTTAATGTTTCTGGTGTCCCTCAATAGAAATCACAGTCTATCCCGTCTCCTGTATGCAGCAACTGCTTTAATAAATTATTTGGGAGTTTAAATAATCATGTACTAATATAATATTAATAGTGTTCCTCTTGCGTGGGGCCTGACCCACGAAGCCTCTTCATCCACCAGCGTGGACGGCGCAGCGCTGCAGATTTTGATGCTTTGACAAGGGAGCAATTGTGCCGTTAGTACTGTATTTATTATGAGAGACATGAAAGAAACCCTGACTTTGATGTTCCAGGTGTATTTAGGGGGAAAGTGAGAAGATAAGCGTTGTTTAGTCTGGAAGGTGTGGTTCACATGGGGGGATGGGCACATGAAGCAGGATAGAGACGGTTCCCATAACACACACCTGCTTTTGTTGTTTGAAGTTTGAATTCATTCACATTTGCTGGAACACTGTGACGTCACAAAGGTCGTCCTGATCAAAGCCACAGCTTTAGAAGACTCAGGGGCCGGTTCACTCATGTAGACTCCAGCCTGAGAGGAGGAGACACACAAGTTGTTAGTTAGACAGATGGACGGATGGATAAATATTTTATTTGGACTCATATTATAAGATCTACGATTTAACAATTATCTTCTCTTGAGATCCGGTTACAGGTCCAGTCGGGACTGTGTGAGACACGTGGACTTTCCCAAATCTCGTTTTTGGCCGTTAGCTGCAGCCGTTTGCCACCGGTCGAGTCGTTAAATGTTTTAAATCCACCGTGTGAACTTATTTTACATTTATGGCTGAGCTAATTTGTTAAGTTTTTATTTCCACTAATTTCCGGTACAAAGAAGCTCCACAAGCTTTAATCCTTTGTGTTTGTTCATTCAGAGCTATTGTGGCTAACCGGCGCTAGCATCTTTCTGGCTGGCTAGCATGTCAGCTCATTAGCTATAGTGCTGTGCCAGCTAGCCAATGTCACAGAACATCTACAAATTAATGTAAGTTATGCATTTTATTTCATGTAGTTATCACCCCCAGTGTTACAAGCAGCGTCACACACATCTCCATACCAGGGTCACAGTTTCATGTGTTTCCACATCCTCCCCTTGTCCTTGGGTCAAAATGTCAACATGTGTATCTCCCCAAACCCTGTCGCTGTCTTCTGAAGGTAGAGACCTTCAGAGCATCAAGCTCCTCTACCTTCAGAGCATCAATCTTGACGTGAGGACCACATATGTAGAAAATCCCTCAACAAACTTTTTGTATGTAACTGCTT
The DNA here is from genome assembly GCF_023055335.1 of Clinocottus analis. Taxonomy (NCBI): domain Eukaryota; kingdom Metazoa; phylum Chordata; class Actinopteri; order Perciformes; family Cottidae; genus Clinocottus; species Clinocottus analis. The sequence continues at coordinate 20,439,228 of NW_027176240.1, read as the reverse complement.
CATTGAATTGAACGTGTTGCTGATTTATAGAAGAAAAGTATAAAACTGAAATAAAACCACAGTTTTACCATTTAGTAAGCTGTAAATAAAACTACAGACTCCAGTTCTTTATCAATCTAACCTTCTCCCCGTCCTGAAGCAGTGTGACACTGAGGTGAGGACCGACGCTGCCAGAGGAACTTAAGGTAAGAACTCTGGTTGAAGACTTTGCAGTGTGTCTACAATGTGAGTTCAACATAGGCAGCGAGATTGTAGACGTTATACGTACTCACTTTATAAGGGTTGAGACGAGTCACAGCCTCACGGGGGATTATCAGATGAACAGTCACAGGAGACATTTCTTTCAATCATTTTATTTTTAGATTTTACAAGTTAAACATAACAATTGTATTTATCTCATTCTTACCACCATTTTGGGGACATTTCTATAATTTTAATACTTAAAGAACAATATCCAGATTATATTTACACACTTTTACTGACGTAGCATTTTCAATGTAGAGATTTTGTGTTGTTTAAGTACTTTTACGTCAGTAAATGATATGAATATTTCCTTCACTGCCTCTTGCCACTCTATAATAATACAAACATAGTGAGTGTGGACTAAACTTAATTTTTTTCTTGAACAATTGCACATGTACAATTTCACAAATGGTCAATAAGAAACAGCAAAATACATTCAAACAACTCTTAAACTCAAAACTTGTGTTTTTGTTCATTTAAACCACCGTGTAAAGAATTTAAAGATTGTTTATCTTTGTCGCCCCCTAGTGGTTTTTATCAAAGAAGACACTGCAGCAGACATGAACTTTGTTTGGTCTCTTTTTTTTGTTCTCATTTCTCTTTTTTTTTTAAATAACTAAAACTTTATCGTCATTCTGGCCCAGAAGGAAAAGTCTGAGGGTGAACAACATCAGGATGAAGACATCCTCTGGGGAACATGAATATCTGTACAAAATGATGTGACATGACAGCTGTTTTAGCTGTTGTTACATGAGGCCCAATGTCTGTATGTGTGAGAGGGGGTCAGACTTTAGTCTTTAAAAGTCTTCTGCTGTGTGGGAGACTAAACCAAACCAGCTGGAGGGGTGGACCAGTCTCCAGTCTCCTGATGCTCTCTGGATCACCAGGACTCAGCATGATCACTTCCAGCTGATGAGAGGAGGAGAAGAAGAAGAGATGGATCAGTGTCCAGGATTTACGTCTTGATAACATTATTATGAGTGTTAATGGAGCAGCTACAACGTTAGCTTAGCTTAGCATTGTTTGATCCAGACTCCATTTAGAAAACTAACATTTTATAAGTTGTTTTCTTGTCTTGTGGAAAAAACATGAATTTAGACTTTTCATGAATCTGCATCATTATGTAGTTATTTCTGCTTAATTTTTTATCTGTTTATTGTAATTAAATCACAGCTGAATCTGTGTATTTTGGGTTCTTACAGCTGCAGTAAAGCAGCAGACATGTGTCTTGCTAGAAACAGAGAATACGGCCTCCAGATGATGTCATGACATGTCATTTAGCTGACGCTTTTATCCAAAGCGACTTACATTGTTGCTCAATACACCGTAGACACAGCAACGGGGAGTAAGTAGGGCTAAGTGCCTTGCTCAAGGACACAACGACATGGAAAAGCAGAGCCAGGGATCAAACCACCGTCCCTCTGATTGAAAGACGGGCATGCTAACCACTGAGCCACAGTCGCCACACATGAAGCAGACGTGATGAAGTTTGGTTTCCTTGGATATCTGAACTTCCTCAACATGAACACAGCAGCACTAGTGGTTATTTCAGCCGTGACTGATGATTGGCTCCATGGAGGTAAAGACTGAGCAGTAAGACATCAGGTTACTAAATGTAATGCTGGTTCTATGAAGTGAGAGCCAGTGATGTGCAGCTTCAGTCAGACTGATCTCAGAGCTGTGACAAAGATGATCAATAGTTTGATAGTTTGATGAATGAGGACCACTGTCTCTAAACATCTCTGATGCCGTCAGCTGATGCAGCTTCACTTCCTTGAGAAATTTGGTACAATAGTGCTAAACCAGCATGGACTGATTCAACCCTCTACTTACATCAGAGTCTCCAGTCTACAATGTGGACTCTCCAGAAAACCACTCAGCAGCTTCACATCTGAATCCTGCAGCTTGTTGTATCTCAGATCCAGTTCTCTCAGACTGGAGGGGTTTGACTTCAGAGCTGATCCCAGAGAAGAACAGCCTTCCTCTGTGATCTCACAGTCATACAGACTGCAAACACACAAAACAACACACAGAGTTTATTATATTGACACACAATGATTCATTATTTTCATCATGAATGTAATTAAATTATACTTTTTATGATAAACATTGACTTCAGGGTATATTATTGATAGTATATATAATATTCATCAAGTGTAGTATATATAGTATTCCCATCAATACTCTGAGTCTTTTTCTGTCTTTTTGAGTGACATTTTGTAGATAAAGAACATGGCCGTGACACTTTGGGCCCTGACACTTTGGGCCCCTGGGTCTGGGCCCTTTAGTCCTGTTCAGTAATCCATCCAACAGCATGAAGCCAGACAAGTTGTACATGTCATGATTGTAGAGGACGACATGCAGACAACGAGGCAGCTGATGTGAAGTGGAACATATTACCAGAACATGTAACACTTCACTGATCAATACGTAGATAAATCAATAGAGTTATTGATTAAACATGAAGGTGCTACACGAGCAGCAGACAGTGAACCCACCTCAGAGTCTCCAGTCTACAATGTGGACTCTCCAGAAAACCACTCAGCAGCTTCACTCCTGAATCCTGCAGCTTGTTGTATCTCAGATCCAGTTTTCTCAGACTGGAGGGGTTTGACTTCAGAGCTGATCCCAGAGAAGAACAGCCTTCCTCTGTGATCTCACAGCCAAACAGCCTTCAAACACACAAAACAACACAGAGTTTACTACATCGATACACAATGAATCATTATTTTCATCATCAACATGAGTGGCTTTCATTTTGGTTTCTTCTTCTTTTGTAAACAGACATTTAGTTAAAATCATGTCACTGTAAACACATTTAAATCCTGATTCCAGTGAAACCAGTTCTTCCAGTGCAGTAGAAGCTCTAACAAACTAAAAGCAGGACTTAAAGCGTCCTGGTTCCCTGAAAGCAGGAGGGCCAAAGGATGTTCATGATGGTTGAACAAGACCTCCAACACTTTGACCCCAGCAGGATAGTGGCCAGTTCAGCATTCAGTTCACAGCATTATGTCGTAAAGCATATCACAGAGACACTAGTAGACATTGTTCTCCACAGCAACATGTTGGGAACAGCAGCATGAACTGGGATGCAGTAGATGACTTCAGAGCACTTCAGACTTCAGAGCTGAGAGAAGAACAGCTGACCTCTGTCAAGCTGCAGGAACTCAATCTGCATCAAGAAGAAATATGAAGAGAAACAATCTGTTCATAATCCATCAGATGTGTCATGTTTTAAATGTGGAACTCCACTTCACAAGGTTTCCTGCAGCTGGCAGCAGACGTGTAGAAGCAGCTCACGGAGGAGAGTTCATGACTTGTTTCAATATCATATTAACGTTGAGGACAAACTCATCACAGCAAATGTTCACATGAACCTGGAGCACAACAGGTTGTTAAAGATGTGAAATGATGATGCTTTCTATAACTTTTACAGTTCTGTTATGAAATGTATTGATCAGTATTGATCCAGATTATTCAGAGCAGATCAAAACATGTGAAAAAGTTATTTAAAAATGCCAAATGCTCTTAAAAAAATGATGAAATATTGGATTAAAAATGAATAAAGGTTTGGTTCTTAACATGTAATTAAATTACACTTTTTATGATGAATATTGACTTCAGTGTGTAGAATTCATAGTATTTAAAATATTTATCAAATTTAGTACATACATAGTATTCTCATCAATACTCTTTGAATCTTTTTGTTTCTCTTTGAGTGACATGTTGTAGATAAAGAACAGGGCCCTGACACTTGGGGCCCCTGGGTCTGGGCCCTTTAGTCCTGTTCAGTAATCCATCCAACAGCATGAAGCCAGACAAGTTGTACATGTCATAATTTTAGAGGACGACATGCAGACAACGAGGCAGCTGATGTGAAGTGGAACATATTACCAGAACATGTAACACTTCACTGATCAATACGTAGATAAATCAATAGAGTTATTGATTAAACATGAAGGTGCTACACTAGCAGCAGACAGTGAACCCACCTCAGAGTCCCCAGTCTACAATGTGGACTCTCCAGAAAACCACTCAGCAGCTTCACTCCTGAATCCTGCAGCTTGTTGAAGCTCAGATTCAGTTTTCTCAGACTGGAGGGGTTTGACTTCAGAGCTGATCCCAGAGAAGAACAGCCTTCCTCTGTGATCTCACAGTCTGACAGACTGCAGACACACAAAACAACACACAGAGTTTATTATATTGATACACAATGAATCATTATTTTCATCATCAACATGAGTGGCTTTCATTTTGGTTTCTTCTTCCTTTGTAAACAGACATTTAGTTAAAATCATGTCACTGTAAACACATTTAAATCCTGATTCCAGTGAAATGAGTTCTTCCAGTCCAGTAGAAGCTAAAGGTCATTTTCTCGATTTATTTTACATAATTTCTTAAATTCACCTTTTAAAGGTACTTGCATATGTGGTACATATTCAGTTAAATCTAACAATCTCAGCTCTCTATATAATGAGGCACCATTGCCATGAGGCAAAAGTGTAAAGAGAAAATATGACTAAGGCTGAAAAATGTAATCTTGATATTTGAAGTTCTTCACATCTCTTGTGAAAACACAACTTTACTCAGGTGGTCGAACGGTTTCGGTGATGGAAATTGGTTTCCCAAAAGGTCTTAGGTTCTCAAAAGCAGGAAAATATATTAATAAAATGGTAGATACATGTAAATAAATGTCTAAAAACAAATGTTGTATTGTCGTTTTTGAGTAGTAATGTGGTCTGTCACTACTTTCATCAACATGAGAGGGACTGAGATACAATGAGACTGAGGAATGACTTCATACTACAGACCGAGCTTCATGATGTGTATTCAAATGAAAAAATAATAATACAATAGTTTGTTTACAAACTAAATATGTAGTATATATTTGAGTCAAAATATGTACTATAGAAAAAAAAACTATTTACTGTTTCCACAATGTGCATGTTTCAGTTTCATTTTACAAGAACAGTTAAAAGAACAGGAACAACATATGTACTCTGTATGTATGTGTGTACTCTGTGTACATGTGTGTACTATGTACTCTGTATACATGTGTGTACTTTGTACTCTGTATACATGTGTGTACTCTGTACTCTGTATACATGTGTGCACTATGTAAACTGTATATATGTGCGTACTATGTACTCTGTATGTATATGTGTACTCTGTATATATGTGTGTACTATGTACTCTGTATGTATATGTGTACTCTGTATACATGTGTGTACTATGTACTGTTTACCAGCACAACGTCGCGTGTGGCCTCACAGAGTAAAACTGAACAGATGAGCGGAGCAGAGGCTTTGTGTGTTTTTTAGAACATTCAAGAAAACACTGTTTTTTTTTGTTAGGTGGTAGTGTGTTGTCTATCTGAATAAAAACCAGTGGATCTTTGCAGCATTGGTGGATGGGTAGGTCTTTAGAGATTTCCTGAGTTTTGGTAGTTTCACACAAAATGTCGCCAGACACCTGAATTGACAAATTACGGTGACAGGCGGAGCTCGACATAGAGGCCAGCAGCTCTGTCAGCTCCTGTGAGCCACGTTAGACCACAAGGAGGACGGGGCCGGAAACTGCAGAACCTCGCGGATCTAACAGTAGCGGATTATTTTTTCTGCGCCGTTTTTTCCAGAAGATATGAATATTTAAAAAATGTAAACACTGAAAATTCACGGCCCCACTGAGGTCGATTTTAGAGGGTTAATGCGTCCTGGTTCCCTGAAAGCAGGAGGGCCAAAGGATGTTCATGTTGGTTGAACAAGACCTCCAACACTTTGACCCCAGCAGGATAGTGGCCAGTTCAGCATTCAGTTCACAGCATTATGTCGTAAAGCATATCACAGAGACACTAGTAGACATTGTTCTCCACAGCAACATGTTGGGAGCAGCAGCATGAACTCAGTAGATCAGACACTTATTGTGCGTTCACACCAAACACGTCAAAAATGTTCTCGACCCGCGTCAACATTTTTTTCGATGCGCAGCGAGAAAAAGTGTTCACACCAAAAGCAGCATGACTAACTGCAGCGCCACAGAGGGGGCCCGCTTTTCTATATGAAAAGATCACTTTTGTTATAGATTATGGATCTGCTTTATACTTGTTGTGGAAGTCACAAAAACGTGTGAACATAAACTCCATGGTGTCTGGGTTCATAATAATATCCGTAGTCTCACAACAGCCTGAATGAAGCCGCTATCATCTTCTTCCGGAGGACCAGCAGCAGCTTTACTCAGCTCCAGCAGGACGGCGGTGACGAGCGGACCATCTCAACACTGATTGGCTGACGCAACTATGACTCACACGTTTTTCTGCCAGAGTTGGGAAATTTCAACTCGCGAGTCGACACCTCGCGAGTTGATCAGAGTTCGCCCCGCGACCATCAAAGTTGTTCGTGCTGCTTCAATGCGTCCGATGTGCTGCACGCTTTGCATGTAAGCTTGGCGTGCATTGAAACCTTGACGCGTACGGTGTGAACACACCATTATTAGACTACTTTGTCATCTTTGTAGTAAATCATCTGATCCTGACCTGAGAGTCTCCAGTGTACAGTGTGGACTCTCCAGTCCAGCAGAGAGAAGCTTCACTCCTGAATCCTGCAGCTTGTTGACGCTGAGATCCAGTTTTCTCAGACTGGAGGGGTTTGACTTCAGAGCTGATCCCAGAGAAGAACAGCCTTCCTCTGTGATCTCACAGCATGACAGACTGCAAACATACAAAATAACACACAGAGTTTATTATATTGATACACAATGAATCATTATTTTCATCATCAACATGAGTGGCTTTCATTTTGGTTTCTTCTTCTTTTGTAAACAGACATTTAGTTAAAATCATGTCACTGTAAACTCATTTAAATCCTGATTCCAGTGAAACCAGTTCTTCCAGTGCAGTAGAAGCTCTAACAAACTAAAAGCAGGACTTAAAGCGTCCTGGTTCCCTGAAAGCAGGAGGGCCAAAGGATGTTCATGTTGGTTGGACAAGACCTCCAACACTTTGACCCCAGCAGGATAGTGGCCAGTTCAGCATTCAGTTCACAGCATTATGTCGTAAAGCATATCACAGAGACACTAGTAGACATTGTTCTCCACAGCAACATGTTGGGAACAGCAGCATGAACTGGGATGCAGTAGATGACTTCAGAGCACTTCAGACTTCAGAGCTGAGAGAAGAACAGCTGACCTCTGTCAAGCTGCAGGAACTCAATCTGCATCAAGAAGAAATATGAAGAGAAACAATCTGTTCATAATCCATCAGATGTGTCATGTTGTAAATGTGGAACTCCACTTCACAAGGTTTCCTGCAGCTGGCAGCAGACGTGTAGAAGCAGCTCACGGAGGAGAGTTCATGACTTGTTTCAATATCATATTAACGTTGAGGACAAACTCATCACAGCAAATGTTCACATGAACCTGGAGCACAACAGGTTGTTAAAGATGTGAAATGATGATGCTTTCTATAACTTTTAGACTTCTGTTACTAAATGTATTGATCAGTATTGATCCAGATTATTCAGAGCAGATCAAAACTTGTGAAAAAGTTATTTAAAAATGCCAAATGCTCTTAAAAGAAATGATAAAATATTGGATTAAAAATGAATAAAGGTTTGGTTCTTTACATTTAATTAAATTACACTTTTTATGATGCATATTGACTTAAGTATATAGAATTCCTAGTATTGATAATATTCATCAAGTTTAGTATATATATAGTATTCTCATTCATACTGTTTTTTTTGTTTCTCTTAGAGTGACATTTTGTAGATAAAGAACAGGGCCTCTGACACTTTGGGCCCTGACACTTGGGGCCCCTGGGTCTGGGCCCTTTAGTCCTGTTCAGTAATCCATCCAACAGCATGAAGCCAGACAAGTTGTACATGTCATGATTGTAGAGGACGACATGCAGACAACGAGGCAGCTGATGTGAAGTGGAACATATTACCAGAACATGTAACACTTCACTGATCAATACGTAGATAAATCAATAGAGTTATTGATTAAACATGAAGGTGCTACACTAGCAGCAGACAGTGAACCCTCCTCAGAGTCTCCAGTCTACAATGTGGACTCTCCAGAAAACCACTCAGCAGCTTCACTCCTGAATCCTGCAGCTTGTTGTATCTCAGATCCAGTTTTCTCAGACTGGAGGGGTTTGACTTCAGAGCTGATCCCAGAGAAGAACAGCCTTCCTCTGTGATCTCACAGCGTGACAGACTGCAAACACACAAAACAACACACAGAGTTTATTATATCGAAACACAATGAATCATTATTTTCGTCATCAACATGAGTGACTTTCATTTTGGTTTCTTCTTCTTTTGTAAACAGACATTTTGTTAAAATCATGTCACTGTAAAGAAATTTAAATCCTGATTCCAGTGAAATGATTTATTCTTTTTCTTCTTTTTTTCCCCACAAACCAGTTTTTGTCTGTAGATTGTGTTTCCTGGGCCTGAGCGACTGATCATCAGTGTACTGAACCCTGCTGGAGTAAAGACCTTGTGTTTGCACCCTACTACCAGGACTCAAGTCTGCATCTGAGTCCTACTGTCTTTGGTCTCCAGTCCTGAACAATAGTACCAGAACATGTAACACTTGATGGATCAATACGTAGATAAATCAATAGAGTTATTGATTAAACATGAAGGTGCTACACTAGCAGCAGACAGTGAACCCACCTCAGAGTCTCCAGTCTACAATGTGGACTCTCCAGAAAACCACTCAGCAGCTTCACTCCTGAATCCTGCAGCTTGTTGAAGCTCAGATTCAGTTCTCTCAGACTGGAGGGGTTTGACTTCAGAGCTGATCTCAGAGAAGAACAGCCTTCCTCTGTGATCTCACAGCGTGACAGCCTGCAAACACACAAAACAACACACAGAGTTTATTATATTGATACACAATGAATCATTATTTTCATCATCAACATGAGTGGCTTTCATTTTGGTTTCTTCTTCTTCTTTTGTAAACAGACATTTTGTTAAAATCATGTCACTGTAAACTCATTTAAATCCTGATTCCAGTGAAACCAGTTCTTCCAGTGCAGTAGAAGCTCTAACAAACTAAAAGCAGGACTTAAAGCGTCCTGGTTCCCTGAAAGCAGGAGGGCCAAAGGATGTTCATGATGGTTGGACAAGACCTCCAACACTTTGACCCCAGCAGGATAGTGGCCAGTTCAGCATTCAGTTCACAGCATTATGTCGTAAAGCATATCACAGAGACACTAGTAGACATTGTTCTCCACAGCAACATGTTGGGAACAGCAGCATGAACTGGGATGCAGTAGATGACTTCAGAGCACTTCAGACTTCAGAGCTGAGAGAAGAACAGCTGACCTCTGTCAAGCTGCAGGAACTCAATCTGCATCAAGAAGAAATATGAAGAGAAACAATCTGTTCATAATCCATCAGATGTGTCATGTTGTAAATGTGGAACTCCACTTCACAAGGTTTCCTGCAGCTGGCAGCAGACGTGTAGAAGCAGCTCACGGAGGAGAGTTCATGACTTGTTTCAATATCATATTAACGTTGAGGACAAACTCATCACAGCAAATGTTCACATGAACCTGGAGCACAACAGGTTGTTAAAGATGTGAAATGATGATGCTTTCTATAACTTTTAGACTTCTGTTACTAAATGTATTGATCAGTATTGATCCAGATTATTCAGAGCAGATCAAAACATGTGAAAAAGTTATTTAAAAATGCAAAATGCTCTTAAAAGAAATGATGAAATATTGGATTAAAAATGAATAAAGGTTTGGTTCTTTACATGTAATTAAATTACACTTTTTTATGATGAGTATTGACTTCAGAGTATACAATTCATTGTATTTATAATATTTATCAAGTTTAATATATTTAATATTCTCATTATTACTTTTTGAGTCTATTTGTGTCTCTTTGAATGACATTTTGTTATTAAGAAAAGGGGCCCTGACACTTTGGGCCCCTGGGTCTGGGCCCTTTAGTCCTGTTCAGTAATCCATCCAACAGCATGAAGCCAGACAAGTTGTACATGTCATGATTGTAGAGGACGACATGCAGACAACGAGGCAGCTGATGTGAAGTGGAACATATTACCAGAACATGTAACACTTCACTGATCAATACGTAGATAAATCAATAGAGTTATTGATTAAACATGAAGGTGCTACACTAGCAGCAGACAGTGAACCCACCTCAGAGTCTCCAGTCTACAATGTGGACTCTCCAGAAAACCACTCAGCAGCTTCACTCCTGAATCCTGCAGCTTGTTGGAGCTCAGATTCAGTTTTCTCAGACTGGAGGGGTTTGACTTCAGAGCTGATCCCAGAGAAGAACAGCCTTCCTCTGTGATCTCACAGTCATACAGCCTGCAAACACACAAAACAACACACAGAGTTTATTATATTGATACACAATGAATCATTAATTTCATAATCAACATGAGTGGCTTTCATTTTGGTTTCATCTTCTTTTGTAAACAGACATTGAGTTAAAATCATGTCACTGTAAACACATTTAAATCCTGATTCCAGTGAAACCAGTTCTTCCAGTGCAGTAGAAGCTCTAACTTTGTAGATGGAGACTATTCCCTGTGGACTCTGTTGGTGCATCTCACTCTGCTGGTGAGACATGCGTGATGGAAACTTGAAAGCAGGTCTGCTTAGCTCGCTGTTAGCCCCGCCCTCCATCCTTGTGTGTTCCCTTCTGTGTGATTGACAGCCCCGCCCTGATTGTTTACAACCTGCCTCGTTGCCTGTTGTCCCCGTGTCTTTAGGCTGTCAATTGTGTGCTTTGACAATTTGTCTGACCATGTTACCAGTTAGCTTAACAATGTGCATTAGTAACATAGTAGAAAGTCACTGTTAGTTTTTATCATTTAGAAGTATTCCAGGTATTCATGGAATGTGTAAAACAAGATGGATGCTGCATGCTATAGGACTGTATAACTTTAGCTTTAATGGAGACTATTTTGTTAGCTACACAGGAGGGAGGACTTCAAACACCAGAGGCAGGGGGCTACTAGGTTGTGGACTGTTTTTACCAAGACAAAGGATGACTCCGCCCCGTGAAACTTTTAGCCAATTGCATGCTGTGAGACTAACCAATGAGAGGCCAGTAGGCTCAGTGACTGGGAGAACTAAAACTATGCAGAACTTGTTGTTCAGGGTTCATGAGTTGAAACACAGACAGTGAACTATCAGCAGGTTAGACTGTAAATGGTCTGTGGATGCTGAAGCTGTGCATCCTCAGCTGAGAATGTTTTACTGAATCATTATAATCATTCCATGAGTTATTATTCAGCAGGAGGGCCAAAGGATGTTCATGTTGGTTGGACAAGACCTCCAACACTTTGATCCCAGCAGGATAGTGGCCAGTTCAGCATTCGGTTCACAGCATTATATCCAAAAGCATATCACAGAGACACTAGTAGACATTGTTCTCCACAGCAACATGTTGGGAACAGTAGCATGAACCCAGTAGATCAGACACTTAGACCACTTTTTCATCTTTGTGGTAAATCATCTGATCCTGACCTGAGAGTCTCCAGTGTACAGTGTGGACTCTCCAGTCCAGCAGAGAGAAGCTTCACTCCTGAATCCTGCAGCTTGTTGTGACTCAGGTCCAGCTGTTTCAGACTAGAGGACTGGGAGCTGAGGACTGAGGACAGAGCTTCACAGCTTCTCTCTGAGAGGTTACATCTACTCAGCCTAGGGGAGGAACAGGGATTAATACAAACAAAATAGTTAATCAAAGTAAAATATCAAACACATGTAGTAATATCAATGTATCCATAATGTCTCCACATACAGAGCTTTGTTGGAGGCTTTGACTACTGGCAACAGCCTCAGAAGAGCCTCCTCTGAAGCAGAGTATTTCTTCAGGTCAAACACATCCAGATCTTCTGCTGATGACAATAAGATGAAGACCAGAGCTGACCACTGAGCAGGAGACAGTTCATCTGTGGAGAGACGTCCTGACCTCAGGGACTGTTGGATCTCCTCCACTAGAGAACCATCATTCAGTTCATTCAGACAGTGGAACAGATTGATGCTTTTCTCTGGAGACACTTTCTCACTTATCTTCTTCTTGATGTACTGGACTGTTTTCTGATTGGTCTGTGAGCTACTTCCTGTCTGTGTCAGCAGACCTTGTAGGAGAGTCTGATTGGTCTCCAGTGAAAGACCCAGGAGGAAGCGGAGGAACAAGTCCAGGTGTCCATTTGGACTCTGTAAGGCCTTGTCCACAGCACTCTGGTAGAGATGTTTTGGTTTAGGTTTTGCTCTCAATAATTTAGGCCGATAGGGTCTTGGTTGCTCTTCTGCCAGCAGGTTGACACCAGAGTTGATGAAGGTCAGATGGACATGAAGAGCAGCCAGAAACTCCTGAACACTCAGATGGACGAAGCAGAACACCTTGTCCTGGTACAGTCCTTTCTCCTCTCTAAAGATCTGTGTGAACACTCCTGAGTACACTGAGGCTGCTCTGATATCGATGCCACACTCTGTCAGGTCGGATTCATAGAAGATCAGGTTCCCTTTCTGCAGCTGATCAAAAGCCAGTTTTCCCAGAGACTCGATCATCTTCCTGCTCTCTGGACTCCAGTGTGGATCTGTCTCAGCTCCTCCATCATACTTGACCTTCTTCACTTTGGACTGAACCACCAGGAAGTGGATGTACATCTCAGTCAGGGTCTTGGGCAGCTGTCCTGCCTCTGTCATCTTCAACACGACCTCCAGAACTGTAGCAGTGATCCAGCAGAAGACTGGGATGTGACACATGATGTGGAGGCTTCGTGAGGTCTTGATGTGGGAGATGATCCTGCTGGCCTGCTCCTCATCTCTGAACCTCTTGCTGAAGTAGTCCTTCTTCTGTGGGTCAGTGAACCCTCTGACCTCTGTCACCAGGTCAACACAGTCAGGAGGGATCTGATTGGCTGCTGCAGGTCGTGTGGTTATCCAGAGGCGAGCAGAGGGAAGCAGCTTCCCCCTGATGAGGTTTGTCAGCAGCACATCCACTGAGGTGGACTCTGTGACGTCAGTCAGGACCTCATTGTTGTGGAAGTCCAGAGGAAGTCGACACTCATCCAGACCGTCAAAGATGAACACAACGGGGAACTCTTCAAACCTGCAGATTCCTGCTTCTTTGGTTTCAGAGAAGAAGTGATGAACAAGTTCCACCAAGCTGAACTTCTTCTCTTTCAGCACATTCAGCTCTCTGAACGTGAATGGAAACATGAACTGGATGTCCTTGTTGGCTTTGTCTTCGGCCCAGTCCAGAGTGAACTTCTGTGTTAGGACTGTTTTCCCGATGCCAGCCACTCCCTTTGTCATCACTGTTCTGATTGGTTCCTCTCCTCCAGGTGAGGCTTTAAAGAAGTCTTCTTGTCTGATGGTGGTTTCTGGTCTGTGTGGTTTCCTGGATGCTGTTTCAATCTGTCTGACCTCATGTTCATTGTTGACCTCTGCAGTCCCTCCCTCTGTGATGTAGAGCTCTGTGTAGATCTGGTTCAGAAGGGTTGGGTTTCCTGCTTTAGCGATCCCCTCAAACACACACTGGAACTTCTTCTTCAGGTTAGATTTGAGTTCACGCTGACAAACTGCAGCAAGAAGTCCTGAATGAACACACAACAAAGAAGATCAGAATATATTTTTAACATGTCATTTCCTCAAAGAATGAGTCTATGAATATATTCTGGTCCATCTCTTGAGACATTAGTAAACGTTCCATTCATCCAGCAAGTTAAATCTTTAGAGAAATCCTCTTACTGCTCTGCAAACAGTCAGCCAGCTCCTCCTGCTTCATGCTCCTCAGGAAGTGCAGTGAGATCTTCTGAAATGCTTCTCTGCTCCTCCTCCTCTGCTCTTCATCCTCACCATCCAACACCTCCTCATCCTCTCTCTGAATCGCTAAGCATTCTGGGTAATCTGAACTCAGAACCTTCTGGATCTTCTTCAGCTCGTCCTTCACAAAAGTGAGGATGTTCTCCTCCAGCAGCTGGAACAGAATATTCTCTGAATGACAAACTAAAACCATGGAAGCAAACATCAGATCCGTGTTGGACAGACTGACAACCCACTGGTCTAAAGAGTGCAGCATGGAGATGATGGTGAACAGAAGACATGTAAAAGTAGTTGTACAGGTACAGACCATAAATATGGAGTCCAGGTGTGTTTGATGCTGCTGGGCAGACGGACCTCTGGGAACCTCTGAGCTCTCCTGGTCCTCTCTGTGGAGGAGTCATGAACCATCAGCTCACATTGTGTTTGCACCACAGACTGTTTATTGTTCATGATATTACAACACAAATACAACAATAAGTTAAAGATGTTGTGTTGTGTCATGATTAATCATTTTATAAACCAGATGCTAAAGACTGGAGATGAAGGACGACCATCTGTGTGACAGTTAGTCATCTTGTTTCATCTGTTTTAAGAACTTACTCTGGGTCATAAGAACGTTGTCCATCTTTGAAGTTCATCCAATCACCTTTAGACTGATCACTCTTCATGGACACACAGCTGGGTTCAGGAGACTTTTCTCTCTGCTGCTGTGACCTGATAGAAACACTGAGATTTTATCATCACCATCATCATCATCATCATCATCATCATCCAATAATGAAGAACAAGCTCACATTGTTGGTCCACTCTGGCATCAAACTGGTTCATCCACCATATGGTGTAAAAGTAGAGAGTTTTACCTGAGTGACCTTCTGACCTCATTATTATCTTCATCACTTTGTTTTCATCATCATTTTTGAAATCCTTACCTTCGATCAACATCTTTGAAGAGTATAGAATGACTCATGGACTGGTTACTCTTCACAGACACACAGCTGGGTTCAGGTCCAGGTCCAGGTCCAGGTCCAGGTTCAGATCCAGGACAGTCTGGTCTCTGATGGATCCTGCTCACATGTAGAAGCAGAGTCAGTGAGTCAAAGACTTTGTGACATGAGAAGAGTCCTGGACAGTTAGAGATGGCCCTCTCACCTCTGAGCTCTGGTCTGGCTGTCATGTTCCCCACACAGACTGCTTTTAGAGGGAGGGACTCCCTCCTCTCTGTCCTCACACTGACTCATAGCAGAGTCCACACCTTCACACCAACACCAGCACCTGCTGGGAGACATCACACATTAGTTATCTTCATCATGACAATCAGCTCGGTCACCTCAACACTAAATACTCTCATGGACAGTTTCCATGTTGTTGGCACTTTAGCTGCAGAGTCGTATCTAAGAAAAGACATTCACAATGTTCTTTAGTCTCTTGACTTGTTAGAAGACTAGAAGACATTCACAATGTTCTCTAGTCTCTTGACTTGTTAGAAGGTTAGAAGACATTCACAATGTTCTTTAGTCTCTTGACTTGTTAGAAGACTAGAAGACATTCACAATGCTCTAGTCTCTTATAAACCGTGTATTTAGTGAGCCGGTCTGACAGTAATTCCTGGGACACTTTTCCTTCAGTTCTTCTCTGGGTCTGGAACCGGGATGTTGTATGTCTATATGTTGTAAAGCCCTTTGAAGATAATTTCTCATTTGTGATTCTGGCCTATACAAAATGAACTGAATTCAATTGAACTCCCAATTATTCAACTTGTGTTGGCGTCTAAATTCAGGGAATCTGCATTGAAATGGTTCATGATGAATCTGGACAAGATCCAAGACATTTCTTTTGGTCGCGTTTAAAAAACAAGAATAGAAAATGACAAACGTCAACTTAGTTTAGTTTGAGTTTTCTTGGTAAAAAAAATGAAAAAGCGATGCCGTTTCATAATGTTCCAAGTAGATTGGGTAACTTGTGAAGGCCAGTAGGTGTTACAATAAATAAGGTTTATTGAGTTAAACTCTGGTTCCAGGGTTGGGACCCAGTTTCTATGGAGGTGACGGCCCTGTTGCTTTAAGCAGCCTGCTGTGTGCTTTATCTCTCTGTGTTGATGGCAGGTATTTAGTAGGCGGAGCTTATCAGTGCAACTAGCAGCACCTGGCCAGTCTCCATTATTGTATGTATTTGTTCAGTGAAATAATAATTACTTTTAAAAGATGTGATCATAACTATAAACATCCAGCATGTGTGAGCAAGGTGCATCAAAAAGGACTCCTCCAGAGATCCAGAGCTTTTAAAACAGTATTGTTTGTTATAACAACACAACAACCCACAGACTAATAGTGAACCTTTTTTTTTTTTACAAAGATTAAGACCTAAAGCATCGACATCTGCAACAACAAACACAATCCAGGAAAGTGTTGTTGTGTTATGAAGCATATTCAGTCAAAGAAACGTGTCACAAGACAGTGACTCATCTACTACCAAAATGATCAGCTGTTTCCTGATGTGCTGTATGACTCTAAGCAAGTGGTGACGGACCAATGAGAGCCAAGGATTTTGAATCGCCCAAGGAGAGAATTATTTTTTTTTTAAATAAAAAGCTTCGGCCGTGTTTGTAAATGTAGAGACACTAATCAGAGGTTTGTACGGAAAGTGAGGGAGTTTACATAAATAGTGAAACTTAACCATTATTTTAATTTCTTTCTTCTTTTTTCCTGAACTCTTCTTCATCACAGTGTCATCATTCAAAGCAACACTTCATCTGGACTTCAACATTCAAACTAACAGCAGCTTTTCTCTGTTTAATCACACAGGCGGCCATCTTGTTTCCGAGCTGACATATTTGACAGCAGCTTTAAACAGTCACACGTTCACAACAATCATGAACGTCATTTCAACCAATCACAGCTCCACTTACTGAACGTTGAGCCGTGGACTTCCTCAGAGTGCAGCTCTCTTCTGTCCTCAGCAGCTCTGTGTAGAAAAGGAGCTTCGTGCTTCACTTCAACTTCAACTTGCATCAGACGAAGTGAAGAGACGCAGCTTCTTATCCTTCATCAGAGAGAGTTCCTCACGTCACGATCAGAGTATGCAGTCTGACTGGTTGACTGAGTCTCAGTCTGAGCTGCGTTCACAGGATCAACAGAGTCTGACCTGACAGTGTATTTCTTCTTCACTCCACTTTGTTGATCTGGTTGAACCTGTTGGGGCGGGACAACTTACCCACGTATGAGTCTTAGGCTGCGTTCCAGATCCTTTACTCTTTCTTTTTCCTTCTAGGACAAACTGCAGCTTGATGCATTAATGAGGACGTACCACTTCCTCATCACATGAACCTTGAACTTTGACCCTCTTGCTCATATGTCTGCTGTGCAGAAGGATTGTGGGTCAGAACAGGAAAGCGTGACATTGTGATGTCATTCATACGTCATTTAGAGAGAGAGAGCTGGCTTGTGCTGTGTTTTATTTAGTATTGTTGTTGTTTTTATATGTGAACAGGCTTCTCTCATGCAACATCATGTGTTCATAGAACACAGGTTCATACTCAGAAAAAGCTTTTCAAACAGGCCACTAAACAATATTCTCAGCTTTGGTCACTAGAGGGCAGCAGAGCTCTTTCCTTCACAACATAAATCAGTCAGAATATTTCAACAAACTTGGCCCATTAGGGTCCAACATTCTGCATTTGTCACTACATATTCTCCATCAGCTATAAAACCAGTCAGAGTGAACAAAACACACTTTTATAATAATAAAGGAGCAACATGAACACTAAAGGACCACAGGACGACTGCAGCTTTCACAACAACAAGACACCTGCAAGGTCACTTGGTCCAGACCAAGGTCACAGTGCTGTTGCCCTCAGAAGCTCAAGGTCATAGCTTTTATTTAAGCACAACACTTGATTGCACAGTTGACTAATCAAGCTTTTTCTAGTTGTGTTGTGTCTCTTTCTAGTTATGTTGTGTCTCTTTCTAGTTGTGTTGTGTCTCTTTCTAGTTATGTTGTGTCTCTTTCTGGTTGTGTTGTGTCTCTTTCTAGTTGTGTTGTGTCTCTTTCTAGTTGTGTTGTGTCTCTTTCTAGTTGTGTTGTGTCTCTTTCTAGTTATGTTGTGTCTCTTTATAGTTGTGTTGTGTCTCTTTCTAGTTGTGTTGTGTCTCTTTCTAGTTGTGTTGTGTCTCTTTCTAGTTATGTTGTGTCTCTCTCTAGTTGTGTTGTGTCTCTTTCTAGTTACGTTGTGTCTCTTTCTAGTTGGGTTGTGTCTCTTTCTAGTTGTGTTGTGTCTCTTTCTAGTTGTGTTGTGTCTCTTTCTAGTTATGTTGTGTCTCTTTCTAGTTACGTTGTGTCTCTTTCTAGTTGTGTTGTGTCTCTTTCTAGTTGTGTTGTGTCTCTTTCTAGTTGTGTATTGTCTCTTTCTAGTTGTGTTGTGTCTCTTTCTAGTTACGTTGTGTCTCTTTCTAGTTGTGTTGTGTCTCTTTCTAGTTGTGTTGTGTCTCTTTCTAGTTGTGTTGTGTCTCTTTCTAGTTGTGTTGTCTCTTTCTAGTTACGTTGTGTCTCTTTCTAGTTGTGTTGTGTCTCTTTCTAGTTGTGTTGTGTCTCTTTCTAGTTGTGTTGTGTCTCTTTCTAGTTGTGTTGTGTCTCTTTCTAGTTATGTTGTGTCTCTTTATAGTTGTGTTGTGTCTCTTTCTAGTTGGGTTGTGTCTCTTTCTAGTTGTGTTGTGTCTCTTTCTAGTTGTGTTGTGTCTCTTTCTAGTTGTGTTGTGTCTCTTTCTAGTTATGTTGTGTCTCTTTCTAGTTACGTTGTGTCTCTTTCTAGTTGTGTATTGTCTCTTTCTAGTTGTGTTGTGTCTCTTTCTAGTTACGTTGTGTCTCTTTCTAGTTATGTTGTGTCTCTTTCTAGTTGTGTTGTGTCTCTTTCTAGTTGTGTATTGTCTCTTTCTAGTTGTGTTGTGTCTCTTTCTAGTTACGTTGTGTCTCTTTCTAGTTGTGTTGTGTCTCTTTCTAGTTGTGTTGTGTCTCTTTCTAGTTGTGTTGTGTCTCTTTCTAGTTGTGTTGTCTCTTTCTAGTTACGTTGTGTCTCTTTCTAGTTGTGTTGTGTCTCTTTCTAGTTGTGTTGTGTCTCTTTCTAGTTGTGTTGTCTCTTTCTAGTTGTGTTGTGTCTCTTTCTAGTTGTGTTGTGTCTCTTTCTAGTTGTGTTGTGTCTCTTTCTAGTTGTGTTGTGTCTCTTTCTAGTTATGTTGTGTCTCTTTCTAGTTGTGTTGTCTCTTTCTAGTTATGTTGTGTCTCTTTCTAGTTGTGTGGTGTCTTGGGCTCTAATCATCAAGGTAGAGCCCGCGTTGAGAAGCACCAGCACCCCCAGGTGCAGCAGCAACTACAGCGCTGGGGCTAATTTATGATACGACTGCAAATGTATAAAACAGTAGACACACAAAACCCTCTGTGGGAAAGGAGTCTGAATAACTAAATTGAGTAAAAGTCATTTGTACACATTAGTTGGACAAGATGTTTTTTTTTTATTTCTTAAACTGCACTGTAATAAATATTCAGCGTCATAAAGACATCTTGATGCTCCTGTTTCTTCTCTGTTCGTCAGGATTATTTGTTTATTGGCCAAGTACACGTTGCACAGTCGAGGACTTTGACTCGGATTTCATAAAAACAATAAACATAAAGCAAAGAAGGTAAACAAACTGTTGGAAGAAAAACATATTGAGTTTTAATCAGTTCCTGTTTCACTGTTGTATTCAGACTTCTCATTGAACTGTCTCTGTTTAATCTGACACTCAAACTCAGCTTGTCTCCTGATAGCAGTGAGACTGGGGAATCTGGAGGTTCACTTCCTTTCTTATCATTTCATCATTTCTTCCACATGTGCAACTTTTATTTTTTGGACCAATTTCACATTTTTCACAAGTTTTCAAATAAATAAATATTACTGTAATCATTAAGTCGTTTCTTGAAAACATCAATAAATAAATTTGGCATAAATAAATATGAGGATGCTTCTCTATCAGCACAGGTCAATTAAATTGAACCAATAAATAATTATTTTACTCTGAAGGCATCGAAAGAAACTCAATATTTAACATAATAAGTAATAATAATAAGTGCTTTTTTTCTTCAAACGTGAGAACTTCTTCATGAAGTCAGGCTGTGTTTTCATTGGCTGGAGGCGAAGATGATGCTGCTCGTCTCAGACGAGAAGGAGGAGGAGGAGGAGGTGGTAGGAAGAGAGGAGGAGGAAGAGGAGGAGGCAGTGGACGTGATGATGGAGAGGAGGGAGACGGGAGACGACCCGATCAGAGATGGAGCGCTGGCCAGAGCTTTTGCTTTCCTGTGAGAGGAAAGAAAACAAAAACATATGAGTCCACAGGAGGAGGAGGAGGAGGAGGAGGAGGAGGAGGAGGACGACGAGGTGACCAGGCCTCAGCATGAAGTCACCTGAAGGCATTGATCTTGGGGAGGACCCAGGGAGCCGTCAGCTGACTGCAGTAAAGACTCGTCTCCGTCAGAAAGCTGCAGACGACAAAGAAACACAACGTTAGTTTGAATAAGAATAAATAAACATGAATAAAGCAACATGTAGCATGAAGTATTGTACTGGTCATCATACAGTTTCATCACGGTGTAGCGTTCATCATGTAACACATGAACACTCTTTTAGTGGTGTCGTGTTCCCGTTGTATAAAAGATGAACTCCTTTCTTTCATGTGCTGCTCTTCACTCACATGACGGCTTTGACGCAGGGCGGGTTGGGCGGCTGCACCAGGAACCCCATGATGGGCTCCTGGAGCTCCAGCCGGGTGACCTTCGTGCAGCAGGGCGCCAGCTTCTCTGCTGAGAGGAGAAGATTGAAACAGCACTGTGACAAACACATTGCAGGAAACCCCAACGCGCTGCAGCGATTACACAACATGTGAAACACACAAGAATCACTTTCAACCCCTTGAACACTGTGGAGCCCATATGGGCTCTATGAAGGATATTGTTATGAAAACTGTATAATTCACTCCTTCATTTCCTCATAACCAGTAACATACAGTCTGATATCTACACATCTGAACACACAACTCACATTAAACTCTTTCATCACAACACAAAGTGTTCACACAGCCCTCGTGGTTGCAGAAATACACTTTGTTTAGTTTGGGTATGAGGACATTTTTGGAGCAGAGGCCTAAAAACAAGACGTGTTTTCAAATGAAAACTCTAAATGTTGATCTCTCACCTGCCGATCCAGACCGAGCCACGGCCAGCAGCACCACGGCCAGCAGCGCGCTCTTCATCACGCTCTTCATCACGCTGCCACAGTTTTCCATCTTCAAGAAGCAGATGATGAGATGTGAGATGGAGGAGATGAATAGATTCTATGTGTGTGTCTTTTCTTTCTGCTGGTCTCAGAGCTGTGGACTGCCGGCTGCTGGAGACGGCGGTACTTAAGGCCTGAAGAAGAGGAAGTGGCTTCTGCTCCGGTTCCTCATCTTCCTCCTCCTTTCTCCTTCCCGCCTCTCGCTTCGTCTCAATGAGTGAGCGGCTCTTCTCGGGGCGGGGGGGTTTCCACAAAGTGACCGACAGGAAGCTCTTTCATCATCATGTTCCAGTGGAAAGAATTATGAAATCAGGTTCTCCTGATGAGGAATCCCTGTCAGGTCAGAGGTCAACGACTGGCAGCGCGTTCATGAAGAACAGAACTGAGGCCGGAGGCTCTGACCCCAAAACTAGTTTCAGGGCTTTTGTTTCTCTGTGGACTCGCTTTTCAAAATAAAAGTCCTGATTCTCTCGGGAAAAATGGAAGCAACAAAAAAGTCAAAATTAGGAGATAAAGTCTAATTAGTATTATCTCATAATTATGACTTTTATCTCATAATTTCGACTTTATTGTAATTATGAGATAAAGTCTTATTATTATTATCTCGTAATTATAACTTTTTTACAGGATCTGATTAAAGTAAACGTTTATGAGTGGAGAGATTTTAAATGAGACGTAGAATAAAATGTTTTGGATGAAATGTAACAAGGCTGCTTCATCTGATGGAAGCGTTTGTCTCACGTGGTGCGTTCAAGAACCGCTGGAAAGATAAAACTCTGACTTTAATGAAGGTTTCTACAGCGTCTGGCTGCGATTAACGCTTTTCTTTTGTCATTTTGAGGAAGTGACTTTTGTGTCATTCATGTGATGAAAGAATGTGTCAGTGGTTGTGGAGGACTCAGTGTCACAGACATGTCTCAACATGCACCTCTGAGCGCACGACAACATCACAGTTATTCACTTATTCACTGTGGTGTGTGTGCAGCGTCATGTAGTGATGTCTAAAAATAAAGAGATTAAAGAAGAGAATAAATGTCCCCACGATGAGACTAATAAGGGAGTAATTATGATGATGATTAAGTATTGTATGCTTGTACACGTAGTACTTTATGGATTGTATGAATGTATTAGGTGGATAACCTCCATCTGTTCTAATAAACTGTACACACTGATGCACATATGCTGTAAACACTCGTTCACATTTGCTGGAACACTGTGACGTCACAAAGGTCGTCCTGATCAAAGCCACAGCTTTAGAAGACTCAGGGGCCGGTTCACTCATGTAGACTCCAGCCTGAGAGGAGGAGACACACAAGTTGTTAGTTTCATAAATAGAGATTTTAATTGGACTCACATTATAATATCTATGATCTAACAATCCTCTCCTCTTGAGATCCAGTCACAGGTCCAGCTGGGACTGTGTGAGACACGTGGACTTTCCTGAATCTTGTTTTTGGCCGTTAGCTGCAGCCGTTAGCCACCGGTCGAGTCGTTACATTTTGAATCCACCGTGTGAACTTGTTTTCCATTTGTGGCTGAGCTCATGTGACGGCCCCTGATCACTGCAGGTGTGCTTGATTGCAGGATGCAGAGCACCTGGGCCTGAAAGAGGAAACTGCATCAGAGCCCTGCACTCAAGATGCTCACTGCACAGGTTTACTGGAGAGACACACACCGTATCACACACATGCACAGTGACATCACTGATGCTACTGACTGACACACTCCATACAATACCTGTTTATTTCTAAATTGTGTTGATTGCATTTCTTTGTGTAACTTTTGTAAACTGCAAATAATCCTCCATGTGGCTCAACATGTGTCATGAGGAACTATCTGCCTCCTCTTCGTCCTCTTCATCAGCGCTGCTGGTTGTATTTTTAGCTGGAAACTCTCTGAAAGGAATAAATAACCAGCGAGTGAAACCGGGGAAGAAACAGAGCTGTGATGCAACCCAGAGAAGCAGAAGTGGACGAGAGGAACGCAGGAAGGAAGTCCTCATTTATTTTACAATGAGAGAGAGAGAGAGAGAGAGAGAGAGAGAGAGAGAGAGAGAGAGAGAGAGAGAGAGAGAGAGAGAGAGAGAGAGAGAGAGAGAGAGAGAGAGAGAGGTTTTTTCCTCTCTCCACAAAATAAACACAATACAACAATATTGATTTTTACGAGATGATTTATCGCTGTGTGTGTGTGTGTGTGTGATCAAACGTCCCACCAGTTACAATCAGCTCTGCAAACTGTATACTAGGGCTGCAACAACGAATCAATAAAAATCAATTATTAGAAAAGTTGGCAACAAATTTCAATCTCGAGTCGTTGTGTCGCGCAATTATGACGTCACTCAATAAGTCGCAGAGATGTTTGACCCCCGATCTAAACCCACCAACAGCATTTCAAATGTATGGCCAATACATTTATTAAATATTTAGAGTATGATTAGACGCATTGAATGTCCTCTTCCAGTCCAGGCCAATAATATCGAGCTATGATGGCACTGTGTGTTTATTCCAACCCACAGTGACCACCAACTTCACTGCTGTGAAACTCCTCAAAGAGTTTACTGGCCTCCTCTGCAGTTGAGACCACCTTATCAAGGTGATCCAGTGTGTTTCTTTTACGCCTGCAGAGGTAGTAGAGTTCTCCATCTGGTAGAAACGACATAGTATTAGTCATTGGGAGTTCTCCCATACCAGATGATCACTGTGTTCTAAAGTCCATGTGTCATGCATCCTTACCCTTCATCCTGAAGGTGTTTGATCGCCGCTTAATGACACACTTCTCCTTTGTACTTCTCCTTATTAGTTGACCCCTCCGGGTATCTGCTATGGACCTTGAAATCCAACACTTGTTGGACAATAGTGGGATCCATACTAATAAATATATGTCCTTCACTGTCTCTGTCTCTATATCTAAATGGTTATCTCTATTTCTATATCTAAATGTATATCTTTATTTCTATATCTAAATGTATATCTGTCGCTGTCTCCTCTCTCCTCATCTCTCTCCTCACAAATCCACAAATTAGTGCCTTTTTACACCACTTTATATACCATGCCCTAATTTAAAATGCAGACACCTGATGCACCAAGTTATTAATTAATGGTTCTCACCTGTGAATGATATAACTTTGATAGTTGAAGCGAGAACACAGACAGACAGACTTCAGGCTGCTGTCCCACTCCAACACTGTGATGAACCAGTATGAGTCTCACTCCAACACTGTGATGAACCAGTATGAGTCCCACTCCAACACTGTGATGAACCAGTATGAGTCCCACTCCAACACTGTGGTGAACCAGTATGAGTCCCACTCCAACACTGTGGTGAACCAGTATGAGTCCCACTCCAACACTGTGGTGAACCAGTATGAGTCCCACTCCAACACTGTGATGAACCAGTATGAACCTGCAGCTCTCAGTTCAGAGAGCTGATCATGTGTTATGACTTTATGATCATGTTAAATATTAACCCTCAGCTTCTTCCTGCCTCCTCTGAGCCACTGGAACCAAGCTGAGGACATGAAGCTCCTCCTCCCTGAAGCATCACCTCCACACGGTGCTGGGCGTGAACAGAGGACATGACTTCACCTGCACAGGTGTGAATGAAGCCAGCAGGAAGCTTCATGTGTCCACCTGCTGGAGGTCAGACCCATCAGTGCTCTGCTGCATTTAAAGCAGCGGTCCACAACCTTTTTTGTGCCAGACAATATTTTCACGGACCGGCCTCCACAGTGTGGGCGATAAATACAACGTAATAAATATGACGTAATAAAAAGACCTTTATGTCCAGTCTCCTGCTTCAGAAAGACAGGATGTTGAAAATGGAGGCAGGGTTTTCAGAGTTTTTTTGGTGATCTCAAGGATCTTCCTTGAGATCTTCCTTGATTTTAATCCAGAACACCAAGTTGAAACAGACTTTAAAGTTTCATTTTTGGGGTAACTATTGTGTAACGTTGTTACGTCTGAGGTTACGTGCAGACGGATGTATCCGGCCTTTTTTCAAAATAAAACTTTTTCCTGACCTTGATTTTTTTTTCTTCTCTCATTCATTCTTTCTCGGCAGCCCGGTAGCAAGGGACCTCGGACCGGCCGGTGGTTGGAGACCACTGCTTTAAAGCACCAATATGAAGCTGCTGCCTGCATGTGTTTGTTTCAGTGATGACATGCAGTCATTCAGACAGAGGAGACTTTTACATGAGCTCACAGCTTCATTCTGACATGAACCTTTATGTAAAGAGACTCAATGAGAGAGAACTCATTCATGCATATTTCTACGTATATACATAAGAGTGTGATAACTGTCTCTGTGTGTGTGCTGTACATCTTGTATCCAGCAGGGGGCGATGTTGAGCTTTATTTTGACAGGAGAGTGATTTGCTGACTCAACGCTGTGATCCTCATTCTGAGGCTAAACCAACGGGAGACACACACGCGCACACAAACACACACACACACATACACGTACACACACAAACACACCACACACACACACACACACATAGTCTGAGTCTGAAACAATGAATCGTCCCACAGACTTGAATCACATGACATCTATTGTACTTCTGGCATATGGACACACACAGACACACACACACACACACACACACACACACACACACACACACACACACACACACACACTCACAAAAACAGGAAGTTGTCAAGCGACATATTTGGACCGTAAAGTTTGAATTTGGGAACCACGGCTTTGTTTTAGGTTTGAGGAAATAATTACTGTCTCTCAGCCGGCTTTGTGTGTGTGTGTGTGTGTGTGTGTGTGTGTGTGTGTGTGTGTGTGTGTGTGTGTGTGTGTGTGTGTGTGTGTGTGTGTGTGTGTGTGTGTGTGTGTGTGTGTGTGTGTGTGTGTGTGTGTGTGTGTCATGATTATTATCTTCATGTAAATGCATACATCCACATGTACAGACCATAAAGACGTGTTCTACGTTCTCCACATGTACAGACCATAAAGACTTGTTCTACGGGGCTGATATTTGTACCTTGTTGTGAAGTTGTTAAAGAAACACTGTGTAAGTGGATGTTGTCCTGCTGCTGTGGTACTTTTTGAGTCAGACTGTTCCTCTTTCCTTCCAGCTCGCTCAGCATTAATGGACGCACTGGTTCCAGTATCTCGTGACGGCCCCTCCCTTCCAGCTTCACTTTAGTTTAACTTTGGGAGTTTGTGTGTCGCAGCTGCTTCTTCTCCGTGTCTGAAGGTTCAAAGATCACGTGAGTTCTAATTTAAGTTATTTTGGATTAAAGAACAGAACAGAAATTTATGAGCCTGTTATTTAGAATCAGGACTATTTAGACTACAGTCAAATATAATACTTGTACTGTGTACTTCCTGTGTCATGTCAGAGCAGAAGATAACTAATGTGTGATGTCTCCCAGCAGGTGCTGGTGTTGGTGTGAAGGTGTGGACTCTGCTATGAGTCAGTGTGAGGACAGAGAGGAGGGAGTCCCTCCCTCTAAAAGCAGTCTGTGTGGGGAACATGACAGCCAGACCAGAGCTCAGAGGTGAGAGGACCATCTCTAACTGTCCAGGACTCTTCTCATGTCACAAAGTCTTTGACTCACTGACTCTGCTTCTACATGTGAGCAGGATCCATCAGAGACCAGACTGTCCTGGATCCGAACCTGGACCTGGACCCAGTTGTGTGTCCATGAAGAGTGATCGGTCTAAAGGTCGTCTGATTTACTTCAAAGATGGACGCCGTTCTTATGACCCAGAGTAAGTTCTTAAACAGATGAAACAGATGACTAACTGTTCTGATTCTCAGTTATGAAACACAGAATTAGTCGTTTATCATTTACAGTGTTTTTTTCATGATGATCAATCATGACAAAATATTGAACTAACTGCTCTGTCGGTGTTTGTAAATGAATCATTAACTGTAAACAGTCTCTGGTGCAAACACAATGTGAGTTTATTCCTCAACAGAGTCGAGCAGGAGAGATTTTTAGATAGTTGTAGATTTCTTGAGACAGATGACTGGAACGACCTCAAAAAGTCTTTAGAACAACTCCAGGGATTTGGGGACAAGCTGCAGCGGTTCTTTGTCTACATTCAGAGGTCTTGGAACAAGTTATAAAACTATGCAGACTAGTGTCAGATGTCTGTCAGAAGTCTGGAGGCAGAATGTTTGATGAAGAGTTTCCTGTTGGAGGGTTGTCCTCATGAATCCGTTTTTTTTTTGGTAACAAGGCTTTATTGTTGAGACTTGCTAAGATTTAACCTGACTCCAGTAGTTTTAGTTATTGTGTCTCATTCTAACAACTAGTTATTCAAATAAAAATGAGTCACAACACAGTGTCTCCTTTAGCATTAACTACAAGTGTTAATGAAAATAACATCACTTTTACTGTCCAATAAATCCAGTGGAAGCAGAAAAATACATCTTGTATCTTCAGAAATCCTTTATGTTCATTAAATCTCAGTGTTTCTATCAGGTCACAGCAGCAGAGAGAAAAGTCTCCTGAACCCAGCTGTGTGTCCATGAAGAGTGATCAGTCTAAAGGTGGTTGGATGAACTTCAGAGATGAACAACGTTCTTATGACCCAGAGTAAGTTCTTAAAACAGATGAAACAAGATGACTAACTGTCACACAGATGGTCGTCCTTCATCTCCAGTCTTTAGCATCTGGTTTATAAAATGATTAATCATGACACAACACAACACCTTTAACTTATTGTTGTATTTGTGTTGTAATATCATGAACAATAAACAGTCTGTGGTGCAGACACAATGTGAGCTGATGGTTCATGACTCCTCCACAGAGAGGACCAGGAGAGCTCAGAGGTTCCCAGAGGTCCGTCTGCCCAGCAGCATCAAACACACCTGGACTCCATATTTATGGTCTGTACCTGTACAACTACTTTTACATGTCTTCTGTTCACCATCATCTCCATGCTGCACTCTTTAGACCAGTGGGTTGTCAGTCTGTCCAACACGGATCTGATGTTTGCTTCCATGGTTTTAGTTTGTCATTCAGAGAATATTCTGTTCCAGCTGCTGGAGGAGAACATCCTCACTTTTGTGAAGGACGAGCTGAAGAAGATCCAGAAGGTCCTGAGTTCAGATTACCCAGAATACTTAGAGATTCAGAGAGAGGACGACGAGGTGTTAGACAGTGAGGATGAAGAGCAGAGGAGGAGGAGCAGAGAAGCGTTTCAGAAGATCTCACTGCACTTCCTGAGGAGCATGAAGCAGGAGGAGCTGGCTGACTGTCTGCAGAGCAGTAAGAGGATTTCTCTAAAGATTTAACATGCTGGATGAATGAGACGTTTACTAATGTCTCAAGAGATGGACCAGAATATATTCATAGACTCATTCTTTGAGGAAATGACGTGTTGAAATGTATTCTTTGACTCATTGATCTTCTTCTGTTGTGTGTTCATTCAGGACTTCTTGCTGCAGTTTGTCAGCGTAAACTCAAATCTAACCTGAAGAAGAAGTTCCAGTGTGTGTTTGAGGGGATCGCTAAAGCAGGAAACCCAACCCTTCTGAACCAGATCTACACAGAGCTCTACATCACAGAGGGAGGGACTGCAGAGGTCAACAATGAACATGAGGTCAGACAGATTGAAACAGCATCCAGGAAACCACACAGACCAGAAACCACCATCAGACAAGAAGACCTCTTTAAAGCCTCACCTGGAGGAGAGGAACCAATCAGAACAGTGATGACAAAGGGAGTGGCTGGCATCGGGAAAACAGTCTTAACACAGAAGTTCACTCTGGACTGGGCTGAAGACAAAGCCAACCAGCACATCCAGTTCATGTTTCCATTCACGTTCAGAGAGCTGAATGTGCTGAAAGAGAAGAAGTTCAGCTTGGTGGAACTTGTTCATCACTTCTTCTCTGAAACCAAAGAAGCAGGAATCTGCAGGTTTGAAGAGTTCCCGGTTGTGTTCATCTTTGACGGTCTGGATGAGTGTCGACTTCCTCTGGACTTCCACAACAATGAGGTCCTGACTGACGTCACAGAGTCCACCTCAGTGGATGTGCTGCTGACAAACCTCATCAGGGGGAAACTGCTTCCCTCTGCTCGCCTCTGGATAACCACACGACCTGCAGCAGCCAATCAGATCCCTCCTGACTGTGTTGACCTGGTGACAGAGGTCAGAGGGTTCACTGACCCACAGAAGAAGGACTACTTCAGCAAGAGGTTCAGAGATGAGGAGCAGGCCAGCAGGATCATCTCCCACATCAAGACCTCACGAAGCCTCCACATCATGTGTCACATCCCAGTCTTCTGCTGGATCACTGCTACAGTTCTGGAGGTCGTGTTGAAGATGACAGAGGGAGGACAGCTGCCCAAGACCGTGACTGAGATGTACATCCACTTCCTGGTGGTTCAGTCCAAAGTGAAGAAGGTCAAGTATGATGGAGGAACTGAGACAGATCCACACTGGAGTCCAGAGAGCAGGAAGATGATTGAGTCTCTGGGAAAACTGGCTTTTGATCAGCTGCATAAAGGGAACCTGATCTTCTATGAATCCGACCTGACAGAGTGTGGCATCGATATCAGAGCAGCCTCAGTGTACTCAGGAGTGTTCACACAGATCTTTAGAGAGGAGAAAGGACTGTACCAGGACAAGGTCTTCTGCTTTGTCCATCTGAGTGTTCAGGAGTTTCTGGCTGCTCTTCATGTCCATCTGACCTTCATCAACTCTGGTGTCAACCTGATGGCAGAAGAACAAACAACCTCCCTGTTGTCTAAACCTAGACTAAAACATCTCTACCAGAGTGCTGTGGACAAGGCCTTACAGAGTCCTAATGGACACCTGGACTTGTTCCTACGCTTCCTC
The DNA here is from genome assembly GCF_023055335.1 of Clinocottus analis. Lineage (NCBI taxonomy): Eukaryota > Metazoa > Chordata > Actinopteri > Perciformes > Cottidae > Clinocottus > Clinocottus analis. The sequence goes on along the minus strand of NW_027176240.1, from coordinate 20,409,055 downwards.
CTTGGTCTTTCACTGGAGACCAATCAGAAACTTCTACAAGGTCTGCTGACACAGACAGGAAGTAGCTCACAGACCAATCAGAAAACAGTCCTGTACATTAAGAAGAAGATCAGTGAGGATGTGTCTCCAGAGAAAAGCATCAACCTGTTCCACTGTCTGAATGAACTGAATGATGGTTCTCTAGTGGAGGAGATCCAACAGTCCCTGAGGTCAGGACGTCTCTCCACAGATGAACTGTCTCCTGCTCAGTGGTCAGCTCTGGTCTTCATCTTACTGACATCAGGAGAAGATCTAGAGGTGTTTGACCTGAAGAAGTACTCTGCTTCAGAGAAGGCTCTTCTGAGGCTGCTGCCAGTGGTCAAAGCCTCCAACAAAGCTTTGTATGTGGAGACATTATGGATACAATAACATTACTAAATGTGTTTGATATTTTACTTTTTTAAACATTTTGTTTGTATTAATCCCTGTTCCTCTCCTAGGCTGAGGGAGTGTAACCTCTCAAAGAGAAGCTGTGGAGCTCTGTCCTCAGTCCTCAGCTCCCAGTCCTCTAGTCTGAAACAGCTGGACCTGAGCTTCAACAAGCTGCAGGATTCAGGAGTGAAGCTTCTCTCTGCTGGACTGGAGAGTCCACATTGTACACTGGAGACTCTCAGGTCAGGATCAGATGATTTACCACAAAGATGACCAAGTGGTCTAAGTGTCTGATCTACTGAGTTTATGCTGCTGGATATAATGCTGTGAACTGAATGCTGAACTGGCCACTATCCTGCTGGGATCAAAGTGTTGGAGGTCTTGTTCAACCAACATGAACATCCTTTGGCCCTCCTGCTTTCACGGAACCAGGACGCTTTAAGTCCTGCTTTCAGTTTGTAAAACTTATTTCACTGGAATCGGGATTTAAATGTGTTTAAAGTGACATAATTTTAACAAAATGTCTGTTTAGAAAAGAAGAAGAAACCAAAATGAAATCCATTCATGTTTATGATGAAAATAATGATTCATTGTGTATTGATATAATAAACTCTGTGTGTTGTTTTGTGTGTTTGCAGTCTGTCAGACTGTGAGATCACAGAGGAAGGCTGTTCTTCTCTGGGATCAGCTCTGAAGTCAAACCCCTCCAGTCTGAGAGAACTGGATCTGAGCTTCAACAAGCTGCAGGATTCAGGAGTGAAGCTGCTGAGTGGTTTTCTGGAGAGTCCCCATTGTAGACTGGAGACTCTGAGGTGGGTTCACTGTCTGCTGCTAGTGTAGCACCTTCATGTTTAATCAATAACTCTATTGATTTGTCTACGTATTGATCCATCAAGTGTTACATGTTCTGGTACTATTGTTCAGGACTGGAGACCAAAGACAGTAGGACTCAGATGCAGACTTGAGTCCTGGTAGTAGGGTGCAAACACAAGGTCTTTACTCCAGCAGGGTTCAGTACACTGATGATCAGTCGCTCAGGCTGAGGAAACAAAATCTACAGACAAAAACTTGTTGGTATAGAAATGGTCGAAGCACTTGAAAAACACCTGGAGGAATTGTTGGTAAGTGTTCAGTTTCAAAAACCTTTGGGTGGTCTCAACTAAAGAGAGGAGGTCTGGATTCCATGAGTTATAATAAAACAGACTTCATGAAAAGTTGATGGTGATTCAGTAAAACATTCTCAGCTGAGGATGCACAGCTTCAGCATCCACAGACCATTTACAGTCTAACCTGCTAATAGTTCACTGTCTGTGCTTCAACTCATGAACCCTGAACAACAAGTTCTGCATAGTTTTAGTTCTCCCAGTCACTGAGCCTACTGGCCTCTCATTGGTTAGTCTCACAGCATGCAATTGGCTAAAAGTTTCACAGGGGCGGAGTCATCCTTTGTCTTGGTCAAAACAGTCCACAACCTAGGCTGCATCTCAAGTCTCTAAATGGCATCCCCGTTTCCCTCGCTTGCGTCCCTTCTTTGCATCTTAGTCCCGCCCACCAGGGATGCACAGAGAGACGCAAGGAAACCAAGCGAGGAGAGAAGACGCGAGGAAACATGTTTTAACAGACATGAGACGTCCTTTCCTCTGAAGCGTCACGTGAAGCGATGTTGGTTTCTGATGACTGCAGCCGACTGACAGCTGATCACAGCTGTCAGTCGGCGGAGTTGAGGCAGAATTGAGTCTTATTTATTAGTTATTTACGTTGATATGTTTCAACATTATAAAATAACATACATGCTGTAAAACGTGTTTCCTCTTTCCAGCTGTCTGATTTTAATTACATACATAATAAAAGTTATTGAGAGAAACAACACAACAAATCTTTGAAGAAAATAGTTTGTGGTCCTTTTGTTGTTCAGACCTACAATGAATGAACACATATTTTAACCAGATGGTGAATAAGAAAACACTAAAATATATAACGTTTATTTTGTGATCGTCTTGACTCTGCTATGAAACTCGAGAGATCTGTCCGCTCAGCTGCAGCGTCCAATCAGATGACAGAGGAACAGTGAGGGGGCGTGTCCAGCGTTAAAACACTTCCTGGAAATCTGCTTTCGGGGCTCCTCGATCATGACTCCTCCGATTTCCCTCCTCGCTCTTCCAAGCTGAATAAGAGCTTCGGGATGGCCTTCAATATGGCGGCGCAGAACCACTTCTGGTTCAGTCGAGGATCGAGGAAACGACAATTTAGAGACTTGAGATGCACCCCTAGTAGCCCCCTACCTCTGGTGTTTGAAGTCCTCCCTCCTGTGTAGCTAACAAAATAGTCTCCATTAAAGCTGAAGTTATACAGTCCTATAGCATGCAGCATCCATCTTGTTTTACACATTCCATGAATACCTGAAATACTTCTAAATGATAAAAACTAACAGTGACTTTCTACTATGTTACTAATGCACATTCTTAAGCTAACTGGTAACATGGTCAGACAAATTGTCAAAGCACACAATTGACAGCCTAAAGACACGGGGACAACAGGCAACGAGGCAGGTTGTAAACAATCAGGGCGGGGCTGTCAATCACACAGAAGGGAACACACAAGGATGGAGGGCGGGGCTAACAGCGAGCTAAGCAGACCTGCTTTCAAGTTTCCATCACGCATGTCTCACCAGCAGAGTGAGATGCACCACCAGAGTCCACAGGGAATAGTCTCCATCTACAAAGTTAGAGCTTCTACTGCACTGGAAGAACTGGTTTCACTGGAATCAGGATTTAAATGTGTTTACAGTGACATGATTTTAACTAAATGTCTGTTTACAAAAGAAGATGAAACCAAAATGAAAGCCACTCATGTTGATGATGAAAATAATGATTCATTGTGTATCGATATAATAAACTCTGTGTGTTGTTTTGTGTGTTTGCAGTCTGTCATGCTGTAAGATCACAGAGGAAGGCTGTTCTTCTCTGGGATCAGCTCTGAAGTCAAACCCCTCCAGTCTGAGAGAACTGGATCTGAGCCTCAACAAGCTGCAGGATTCAGGAGTGAAGCTGCTGAGTGGTTTTCTGGAGAGTCCACATTGTAGACTGGAGACTCTGAGGTGGGTTCACTGTCTGCTGCTAGTGTAGCACCTTCATGTTTAATCAATAACTCTATTGATTTATCTACGTATTGATCAGTGAAGTGTTACATGTTCTGGTAATATGTTCCACTTCACATCAGCTGCCTCGTTGTCTGCATGTCGTCCTCTACAATCATGACATGTACAACTTGTCTGGCTTCATGCTGTTGGATGGATTACTGAACAGGACTAAAGGGCCCAGACCCAGGGGCCCAAAGTGTCAGGGGCCAAAGTGTCAGGACCCCTTTTCTTAATAACAAAATGTCATTCAAAGAGACACAAATAGACTCAAAAAGTAATAATGAGAATATTAAAGATATTAAACTTGATAAATATTGTAAATACAATGAATTTTATACTCTGAAGTCAATATTCATCATACAAAAGTGTAATTTAATTAGATTTAAAGAACCAAACCTTTATTCATTTTTAATTCAATATTTTATCATTTCTTTTAAGAGCATTTTGCATTTTTAAATAACTTGTTCACATGTTTTGATCTGCTCTGAATAATCTGGATCAATACTGATCAATACATTTAGTAACAGAAGTCTAAAAGTTATAGAAAACATCATCATTTCACATCTTTAACAACCTGTTGTGCTCCAGGTTCATGTGAACATTTGCTGTGATGAGTTTGTCCTCAACGTTAATATGATATTGAAACAAGTCATGAACTCTCCTCCGTGAGCTGCTTCTACACGTCTGCTGCCAGCTGCAGGAAACCTTGTGAAGTGGAGTTCCACATTTACAACATGACACATCTGATGGATTATGAACAGATTGTTTCTCTTCATATTTCTTCTTGATGCAGATTGAGTTCCTGCAGCTTGACAGAGGTCAGCTGTTCTTCTCTCAGCTCTGAAGTCTGAAGTGCTCTGAAGTCATCTACTGCATCCCAGTTCATGCTGCTGTTCCCAACATGTTGCTGTGGAGAACAATGTCTACTAGTGTCTCTGTGATATGCTTTACGACATAATGCTGTGAACTGAATGCTGAACTGGCCACTATCCTGCTGGGGTCAAAGTGTTGGAGGTCTTGTCCAACCAACATGAACATCCTTTGGCCCTCCTGCTTTCAGGGAACCAGGACGCTTTAAGTCCTGCTTTTAGTTTGTTAGAGCTTCTACTGCACTGGAAGAACTGGTTTCACTGGAATCAGGATTTAAATGTGTTTACAGTGACATGATTTTAACTAAATGTCTGTTTACAAAAGAAGAAGAAACCAAAATGAAAGCCACTCATGTTGATGATGAAAATAATGATTCATTGTGTATCGAAAATAATGATTCATTGTGTATCGATAGGGCTGCACGGTGGTGTAGTGGCTAGCACTGACGCCTCACAGCAAGAGGGTCTGTGGTTCGGATCCCGGGCGGGGCGGGGTTCGGATACTGGTCTGGCAGGTCCTTCTGTGTGGAGTTTGCATGTTCTCCCCATGGCAGCGTGGGTTCTCTCCGGGTTCTCCGGCTTCCTCCCACAGTCCAAAGACATGCTGCATAGGTTAATTGGACTCTAAATTGCCCGTAGGTGTGAATGTGAGTGTGAATGGTTGTTTGTCTATATGTCTGCCCTGTGATGAACTGGCGACCTGTCCAGGGTGTACCCTGCCTTCGCCCCTTGACAGCTGGGGTCGGCTCCAGCGCCCCGCGACCCTAATGAGGATAAGCGGTTAAGATAATGGATGGATGTGTATCGATATAATAAACTCTGTGTGTTGTTTTGTGTGTTTGCAGTCTGTCACGCTGTGAGATCACAGAGGAAGGCTGTTCTTCTCTGGGATCAGCTCTGAAGTCAAACCCCTCCAGTCTGAGAGAACTGGATCTGAGCTTCAACAAGCTGCAGGATTCAGGAGTGAAGCTGCTGAGTGGTTTTCTGGAGAGTCCACATTGTAGACTGGAGACTCTGAAGTGGGTTCACTGTCTGCTGCTAGTGTAGCACCTTCATGTTTAATCAATAACTATTGATTTATCTACGTATTGATCCATCAAGTGTTACATGTTCTGGTACTATTGTTCAGGACTGGAGACCAAAGACAGTAGGACTCAGATGCAGACTTGAGTCCTGGTAGTAGGGTGCAAACACAAGGTCTTTACTCCAGCAGGGTTCAGTACACTGATGATCAGTCGCTCAGGCCGAGGAAACAAAATCTACAGACAAAAACTGGTTTGTGGGGAAAAAAAGAAGAAAAAGAATAAATCATTTCACTGGAATCAGGATTTAAATGTGTTTACAGTGACATGATTTTAACAAAATGTCTGTTTACAAAAGAAGAAGAAACCAAAATGAAAGTCACTCATGTTGATGACGAAAATAATGATTCATTGTGTATTGATATAATAAACTCTGTGTGGTGTTTTGTGTGTTTGCAGTCTGTCAGACTGTGAGATCACAGAGGAAGGCTGTTCTTCTCTGGGATCAGTTCTGAAGTCAAACCCCTCCAGTCTGAGAGAACTGGATCTGAGATACAACAAGCTGCAGGATTCAGGAGTGAAGCTGCTGAGTGGTTTTCTGGAGAGTCCACATTGTAGACTGGAGACTCTGAGGTGGGTTCACTGTCTGCTGCTAGTGTAGCACCTTCATGTTTAATCAATAACTCTATTGATTTATCTACGTATTGATCAGTGAAGTGTTACATGTTCTGGTAAAATGTTCCACTTCACATCAGCTGCCTCGTTGTCTGCATGTCGTCCTCTACAATCATGACATGTACAACTTGTCTGGCTTCATGCTGTTGGATGGATTACTGAACAGGACTAAAGGGCCCAGACCCAGGGGCCCAAAGTGTCAGGGCCCAAAGTGTCAGGGCCATGTTCTTTATCTACAACATGTCACTCTAAGAGAAACAAAAAAACCAGTATGAATGAGAATACTATATATATACTAAACTTGATGAATATTATCAATACTAGGAATTCTATATACTTAAGTCAATATGCATCATAAAAAGTGTAATTTAATTACATGTAAAGAACCAAACCTTTATTCATTTTTAATCCAATATTTCATCATTTCTTTTAAGAGCATTTGGCATTTTTAAATAACTTTTTCACAAGTTTTGATCTGCTCTGAATAATCTGGATCAATACTGATCAATACATTTAGTAACAGAACTGTAAAAGTTATAGAAAACATCATCATTTCACATCTTTAACAACCTGTTGTGCTCCAGGTTCATGTGAACATTTGCTGTGATGAGTTTGTCCTCAACGTTAATATGATATTGAAACAAGTCATGAACTCTCCTCCGTGAGCTGCTTCTACACGTCTGCTGCCAGCTGCAGGAAACCTTGTGAAGTGGAGTTCCACATTTACAACATGACACATCTGATGGATTATGAACAGATTGTTTCTCTTCATATTTCTTCTTGATGCAGATTGAGTTCCTGCAGCTTGACAGAGGTCAGCTGTTCTTCTCTCAGCTCTGAAGTCTGAAGTGCTCTGAAGTCATCTACTGCATCCCAGTTCATGCTGCTGTTCCCAACATGTTGCTGTGGAGAACAATGTCTACTAGTGTCTCTGTGATATGCTTTACGACATAATGCTGTGAACTGAATGCTGAACTGGCCACTATCCTGCTGGGGTCAAAGTGTTGGAGGTCTTGTTCAACCAACATGAACATCCTTTGGCCCTCCTGCTTTCAGGGAACCAGGACGCTTTAAGTCCTGCTTTTAGTTTATTAGAGCTTCTACTGCACTGGAAGAACTGGTTTCACTGGAATCAGGATTTAAAAGTGTTTACAGTGACATGATTTTAACTAAATGTCTGTTTACAAAAGAAGAAGAAACCAAAATGAAAGCCACTCATGTTGATGATGAAAATAATGATTCATTGTGTATCAATATAATAAACTCTGTGTGTTGTTTTGTGTGTTTGCAGGCTGTCATGGTGTGAGATCACAGAGGAAGGCTGTTCTTCTCTGGGATCAGCTCTGAAGTCAAACCCCTCCAGTCTGAGAAAACTGGATCTCAGCGTCAACAAGCTGCAGGATTCAGGAGTGAAGCTTCTCTCTGCTGGACTGGAGAGTCCACACTGTACACTGGAGAATCTCAGGTCAGGATCTGATGATTTACCACAAAGATGACAAAGTAGTCTAATAATGGTGTGTTCACACCGTACGCGTCAAGGTTTCAATGCACGCCAAGCTTACATGCAAAGCGTGCAGCACATCGGACACGTTGAAGCAGCACGAACAACTTTGATGGTCACGGGGCGAACTCTGATCAACTCGCGAGGTGTCGACTCGCGAGTTGAAATTTCCCAACTCTGGCAGAAAAACGTGTGAGTCATAGTTGCGTCAGCCAATCAGTGTTGAGATGGTCCGCTCGTCACCGCCGTCCTGCCGGAGCTGAGTAAAGCTGCTGCTGGTCCTCCGGAAGAAGATGATAGCGGCTTCATTCAGGCTGTTGTGAGACTACGGATATTATTATGAACCCAGACACCATGGAGTTTATGTTCACACGTTTTTGTGACTTCCACAACAAGTATAAAGCAGATCTATAGTCTATAACAAAAGTGATCTTTTTTTTATATAGAAAAGCGTGCCCCCTCTGTGGCGCTGCAGTTAGTCATGCTGCTTTTGGTGTGAACACTTTTTCTCGCTGCGCATCGAAAAAAATGTTGACGCGGGTCGAGAACATTTTTGACGTGTTTGGTGTGAACGCACAATAAGTGTCTGATCTACTGAGTTCATGCTGCTGCTCCCAACATGTTGCTGTGGAGAACAATGTCTACTAGTGTCTCTGTGATATGCTTTACGACATAATGCTGTGAACTGAATGCTGAACTGGCCACTATCCTGCTGGGGTCAAAGTGTTGGAGGTCTTGTTCAACCAACATGAACATCCTTTGGCCCTCCTGCTTTCAGGGAACCAGGACGCATTAACCCCCTAAAATCGACCTCAGTGGGGCCGTGAATTTTCAGTGTTTACATTTTTTAAATATTCATATCTTCTGGAAAAAACGGCGCAGAAAAAATAATCCGCTACGGTTAGATCCGCGAGGTTCTGCAGTTTCCGGCCCCGTCCCCCTTGTGGTCTAACGTGGCTCACAGGAGCTGACAGAGCTGCTGGCCTCTATGTCGAGCTCCGCCTGTCACCGTGATTTGTCAATTCAGGTGTCCGTCGCCATTTTGTGTGAAACTACCAAAACTCAGGAAATCCCTAAAGACCGACCCATCCACCAATGCTGCAAAGATCCACTGGTTTTTATTCAGATAGACAACACACTACCACCTAAGAAAAAAAATCAGTGTTTTCTTGAATGTTCTAAAAAACACACAAAGCCTCTGCTCCGCTCATCTGTTCAGTTTTACTCTGTGAGGCCTCACGCGACGTTGTGCTGGTAAACAGTACATAGTACACACATGTATACAGAGTACACATATACATACAGAGTACATAGTACGCACATATATACAGAGTACACATATACATACAGAGTACATAGTACACACATGTATACAGTTTACATAGTGCACACATGTATACAGAGTACAGAGTACACACATATATACAGAGTACACATATACATACAGAGTACATAGTACGCACATATATACAGAGTACACATATACATACAGAGTACATAGTACACACATGTATACAGTTTACATAGTACACACATGTATACAGAGTACAGAGTACACACATACATACAGAGTACAGAGTACACACATGTATACAGAGTACAGAGTACACACATGTATACAGAGTACAAAGTACACACATGTATACAGAGTACATAGTACACACATGTACACAGAGTACACACATACATACAGAGTACATATGTTGTTCCTGTTCTTTTAACTGTTCTTGTAAAATGAAACTGAAACATGCACATTGTGGAAACAGTAAATAGTTTGTTTTTCTATAGTACATATTTTGACTCAAATATATACTACATATTTAGTTTGTAAACAAACTATTGTATTATTATTTTTTCATTTGAATACACATCATGAAGCTCGGTCTGTAGTATGAAGTCATTCCTCAGTCTCATTGTATCTCAGTCCCTCTCATGTTGATGAAAGTAGTGACAGACCACATTACTACTCAAAAACGACAAAACAACATTTGTTTTTAGACATGTATTTACATGTATCTACCATTTTATTAATATATTTTCCTGCTTTTGAGAACCTAAGACCTTTTGGGAAACCAATTTCCATCACCGAAACCATTCGACCACCTGAGTAAAGTTGTGTTTTCACAAGAGATGTGAAGAACTTCAAATATCAAGATTACATTTTTCAGCCTTAGTCATATTTTCTCTTTACACTTTTGCCTCATGGCAATGGTGCCTCATTATATAGAGAGCTGAGATTGTTAGATTTAACTGAATATGTACCACATATGCAAGTGCCTTTGAAAGGTGAATTTAAGAAATTATGTAAAATCGAGAAAATGACCTTTAGCTTCTACTGGACTGGAAGAACTCATTTCACTGGAATCAGGATTTAAATGTGTTTACAGTGACATGATTTTAACTAAATGTCTGTTTACCAAAGAAGAAGAAACCAAAATGAAAGCCACTCATGTTGATGATGAAAATAATGATTCATTGTGTATCAATATAATAAACTCTGTGTGTTGTTTTGTGTGTTTGCAGTCTGTCAGGCTGTGAGATCACAGAGGAAGGCTGTTCTTCTCTGGGATCAGCTCTGAAGTCAAACCCCTCCAGTCTGAGAAAACTGGATCTGAGCTTCAACAAGCTGCAGGATTCAGGAGTGAAGCTGCTGAGTGGTTTTCTGGAGAGTCCACATTGTAGACTGGAGACTCTGAGGTGGGTTCACTGTCTGCTGCTAGTGTAGCACCTTCATGTTTAATCAATAACTCTATTGATTTATCTACGTATTGATCCATCAAGTGTTACATGTTCTGGTACTATTGTTCAGGACTGGAGACCAAAGACAGTAGGACTCAGATGCAGACTTGAGTCCTGGTAGTAGGGTGCAAACACAAGGTCTTTACTCCAGCAGGGTTCAGTACACTGATGATCAGTTGCTCAGGCCCAGGAAACAAAATCTACAGACAAAAACTTGTTGGTAAAGAAAAAAAAGAAGAAAAAAAAGGATTTTACTGGAATCAAGATTTAAATCTGTTTACAGTGACATGATTTTAACTAAATGTCTGTTTACAAAAGAAGAAGAAACCAAAATGAAAGCCACTCATGTTGATGATGAAAATAATGATTCATTGTGTATCAATATAATAAACTCTGTGTGTTGTTTTGTGTGTTTGCAGTCTGTCATACTGTGGTATCACAGAGGAAGGCTGTTCTTCTCTGGGATCAGCTCTGAAGTCAAACCCCTCCAGTCTGAGAGAACTGGATCTGAGAGGAAACAAGCTGCAGGATTCAGGAGTGAAGCTGCTGAGTGGTTTTCTGGAGAGTCCACATTGTAGACTGGAGACTCTGAGGTCAGTAGAGGGTTGAGTCAGTCCATGCTGGTTTCAGCACTATTGTACCAAACACAGCTTTGAGAGAGAGAGAAAGAGAGAGAGAGAGAGAGAGAGAGAGAGAGAGAGAGAGAGAGAGAGAGAGAGAGAGAGAGAGAGAGCTCGTTGTGATGGTGTGTTTGAGTCCATGTGTTGTTGTTGTTCACGTCTACAGGAAGTGAAGCTGCAAACTATTGATCATCTTTGTCACAGCTCTGAGATCAGTCTGACTGAAGCTGCACATCACTGGCTCTCACTTCATAGAACCAGCATTACATTTAGTAACCTGATGTCTTACTGCTCAGTCTTTACCTCCATGGAGCCAATCATCAGTCACGGCTGAAATAACCACTAGTGCTGCTGTGTTCATGTTGAGGAAGTTGCTGCTTCATGTGTGGTGACTGTGGCTCAGTGGTTAGCATGCCTGTCTTTCAATCAGAGGGTCGGTAGTTCGATCCCCGGCTCTGCTAGTTGTGTCCTTGAGCAAGACACTTAGCCCTACTTGCTCCCCGTTGCTGTGTCTACAGTGTATTGAGCAACAATGTAAGTCGCTTTGGATAAAAGCATCAGCTAAATGACATCATCTGGAGGCTGTATTCTCTGTTTCTAGCAAGACACATGTCTGCTGCTTTACTGCAGCTGTAAGAACCCAAAATACACAGATTCAGCTGTGATTTAATTACAATAAACAGATTTTAAGAAATTAAGCAGAAATAACTACATACAAAAGTCTATATTCATGTTTTTTCCACAGGACAAGAAAACAACTTTTAAAATGTTAGTTTAAATGGAGTCTGGATCAAACAATGCTAAGCTAACATTGTAGCTGCTCCATTAACACTCATAATAATGTTATGAAGACGTAAATCCTGGACACTGATCCATCTCTTCTTCTTCTCCTCCTCTCATCAGATTATGGTGATCATCTACATCCTGGTGATCCAGAGAGCATCAGGAGACTGGAGACTGGTCCACCCCTCCAGCTGGTTTGGTTTCGTCTCCCACACAGCAGAAGACTTTTAAAGACTAAAGTCTGACCCCCTCTCACACATACAGACATTGGGCCTCATGTAACAACAGCTAAAACAGCTGTCATGTCACATCATTTTGTACAGATATTCATGTTCCCCAGAGGATGTCTTCATCCTGATGTTGTTCACCCTCAGACTTTTCCTTCTGGGCCAGATTGACGATAAAGTTTTAGTTATTTAAAAAAAAGAGAAATGAGAACAAAAAAAAAGAGACCAAACAAAGTTCATGTCTGCTGCAGTGTCTTCTTTGATAAAAACCACAAGGGGGCGACAAAAATAAACAATCTTTAAATTCTTTACACGGTGGCTTTAATGAACAAAAACACAAGTTTTGAGTTTGAGAGTTGTTTGAATGTATTTTGCTGTTTCTTATTGACCATTTGTGAAATTGTACATGTGCAATTGTTCAAGAAAAAAAATTAAGTTTAGTCCACACTCACTATGTTTGTATTATTATGGAGTGGCAAGAGGCAGTGAAGGAAATATTCATATTATTTACTGACGTAAAAGTACTTAAACAACACAAAATCTCTACATTGAAAATGCTGCGTCAGTAAAAGTGTGTAAATATAATCTGGATATTGTTCTTTAAGTATTAAAATGATAGAAATGTCCCCTAAATGGTGGTAAAAATGAGATAAATACAATTGTTATGTTTAACTTGTAAAATCTAAAAATAAAATGATTGAAAGAAATGTCTCCTGTGACTGTTCATCTGATAATCCCCCGTGAGGCTGTGACTCGTCTCAACCCTTATAAAGTGAGTACGTATAACGTCTACAATCTCGCTGCCTATGTTGAACTCACATTGTAGACACACTGCAAAGTCTTCAACCAGAGTTCTTACCTTAAGTTCCTCTGGCAGCGTCGGTCCTCACCTCAGTGTCACACTGCTTCAGGACGGGGAGAAGGTTAGATTGATAAAGAACTGGAGTCTGTAGTTTTATTTACAGCTTACTAAATGATAAGACTGTGGTTTTATTTCAGTTTTATACTTTTCTTTTATCAATCAGCAACACGTTCAATTCATTGAAACAGTTACATACAAAAAGTTTGTTGAGGGATTTTCTACATATGTGGTCCTCACGTCAAGATTGATGCTCTGAAGGTCGAGGAGCTTGATGCTCTGAAGGTCTCTACCTTCAGAAGACAGCGACAGGGTTTGAGGAGATACACATGTTGACATTTTGACCCAAGGACAAGGGGAGGATGTGGAAACACATGAAACTGTGACCCTGGGATGGAGATGTGTGTGACGCTGCTTGTAACACTGGGGGTGATAACTACATGAAATAAAACACATAACTTGCATTAATTTGTAGATGTTCTGTGACATTGGCTAGCTGGCACAGCGCTATAGCTAAAAGCTGACATGCTAGATAGCCGGAAAGATGCTAGCGCTGGTTATTCACAATAGCTCTGAATAAACAAACACAAAGGATTAAAGCTTGTGGAGCTTCTTGATACCGGAAATCAGCGGAAATAAAAACTTAACTAATTAGCTCAGCCATAAATGTAAAATAAGTTCACACGGTGGATTTAAAAAATGTAACAACTCGACCGGTGGCAAACGGCTGCAGCTAACGGCCAAAAACGAGATTTGGGAAAGTCCACGTGTCTCACACAGTCCCGACTGGACCTGTAACTGGATCTCAAGAGAAGATAATTGTTAAATCGCAGATCTTATAATATGAGTCCAAATAAAATATCCATCCATCCGTCCATCTGTCTAACTAACAACTTGTGTGTCTCCTCCTCTCAGGCTGGAGTCTACATGAGTGAACCGGCCCCTGAGTCTTCTAAAGCTGTGGCTTTGATCAGGACGACCTTTGTGACGTCACAGTGTTCCAGCAAATGTGAATGAATTCAAACTTCAAACAACAAAAGCAGGTGTGTGTTATGGGAACCGTCTCTATCCTGCTTCATGTGCCATCCCCCCATGTGAACCACACCTTCCAGACTAAACAACGCTTATCTTCTCACTTTCCCCCTAAATACACCTGGAACATCAAAGTCAGGGTTTCTTTCATGTCTCTCATAATAAATACAGTACTAACGGCACAATTGCTCCCTTGTCAAAGTATCAAAATCTGCAGCGCTGCGCCGTCCACGCTGGTGGATGAAGAGGCTTCGTGGGTCAGGCCCCACGCAAGAGGGACACTATTAATATTATATTAGTACATGATTATTTAAAGACCCAAATACTTTATTAAAGCAGTTGCTGCATACAGGAGACGGGATAAACAGTGATTTCTATTGAGGGACACCAGAAACATTAAACTGGTTTGTTGGCTGTTCTAATGTTTGGAGACATTTATGAAATATCATGAGATTTGGAATAATGTTTTGAGAAAAATGAAGAATCCTAAACTGTCAGAAGCTGTTGTCTCCGTTTCAGGAATCCTAAAATTTACAATTCAGGTACGAGCTTCAGGGGGGACGTGGCTTTGGAGGGAGATTTAACATGGCGGCGGATAGAGCAGAGAGGTGGACTTGCTCTCACATTCAGTCGGATTTCAACGCGTCTGAATCTGTTGGATTCCTATCGACCGCAGTTTATGACTGAAGACAAGATTTCCAACGTTTTGAGCTATACATTATGCCCAAAGAGTACACGGTATGGAATACAGGGCAAATTTAAAATGTTTTTTAAATTTGCCCTGCACTCATCATGCACTCTGAGCTTATGTATACACACCAATGTTGAAGGGAGAAAAAGTGTGAAAAAGCATAAGACTAAAACACAGATAGTTAAAAAACTATAAAAGATATCAATAAGGAGAGATATGTGGTAATAGCTGAACACTTTGTCAACGTTTTAAACTTGAAATGGTGTCTCTAGCTAAAAGCATGGCAGAGCCTTCGGCTTTTGGAGTTGAAGAAGTTTAAGCGGATTTGAAGATGTTCTTCATTGGAAACCATTCATTTTTATTTTCATAAAAAGCTTAATAATTTGAATATTTGAAAGAATATAAAAAATGAAAAAAGCGTGAAATAATAGCTGAAGGTTTTGTCAACATTTGAAATTTGAAATGGTGCCTCTCGCTGAACGTATGAAGAACCAATAAACATTTGAAGTTGAAGATGATTTTTAAAAAAGTCAGGAATATGAAAAGGAAGGCTTTTAAATGTATCTTCCAGTATATTTTCTTTCTGAGACCAATAGTTCATACATTTTTTTCAGGAGAAATCTGACAAGTATTTGGATAGCTGGTGCAACAGGTGGAGGACTGGAGGACTCCAGCATGGACCTGTTTAAAGGGCCACCGCTGGAGGAGGAACCCATGTGGTTGGGAACCTTCAAGAGTGAACCAATCATTCACTCCTGTCAGCCTATTGCAGAAGAAGATCTCTCTTACATTATGGAGACAACCAGACGCCTTCAGAGACGAGCAAGACTGGACTTTGGTTGAAAAGTACAAAATACAAACCAGTTTCATTTGTTTTTACAAAAACAAGGTTAAAGGTTACAATAATGGATCATGCAAGAAGAAAAGAAAAGATCAAATGTAAAGAAAAACTTAAAAGTTAAAATCACCACCGAGGCTCGTCAAAAAGACTTCAAACCAGAAGCCTGAAAGAAGCCAAGTCCTGGTTCTTTGTTGTCTCCTCATATTTCTAGCTTTTTACTTCATGACTGAGTTTCTCACTACAGCTGCTTCACAAGTTCACCTCTTTAACGCATGTGTTCTTTGACATCAGTCCTTAAACCTGCAGTTTCCTCCCAAATCATTTGGACTCTTTCTGGTCCTCATTAGTTTCTCATTCGATACCTGATCTGTGCTGGTTAAAAATCTACCAACTCTCTAAATTATGTAGCGTTTCATTGAATAAACAGCTGGGTTGGTTCTTGATCAGTAGTCTGGTTCTAACTTATTTTGTCTCTTTTGATTGGTTTCTATAAGTTTTCCCAAACTAGCACACAGTCAGTGATGAATGAAAGTAAAAGGGAACAATACAACGTGAATAATGAAATGAAACAAATTCTTCATTTATTCACAGTTGTGATGGATTTGGACATGTTTGCTTTGACATGATGTTTTTTGTGGTTTATTATCTACAATCATCCAAAACTTTGGTTTATTTTCATCTCAACGTCACTTATCAAAGTTTGTTCATTTGTTACACGACGATCAAAGATGATGAATTTACTTTGTTCAAATCAAAACAACTCTTCACAAGACCTCGCTCAGCTCTCGGACATCCATCTGCAACAGCACAAGTCCAGAGAGCTCTCAATCTTAGTCCAGACCAGCAGGTACCCCTCACCTGCTGCAGCTGTTTACAACCACTGAGAGATCAGTTTGCTACGAGCTAACATCAGCTGTGTGTGATTCTGTACAGGCTGAACTATCTGGACAGCAGAGAGAAGGTTTCTCTACCAGGAGGAGACTCTCAATCCTCCAGAGAACACAGAGACACTGAGGAATCCGAGCTGAACCCAAACCCAAACCCAGGATGAAGAGGTTCAGTGAATGTGGTGTTGAAAGTGTGGAGGTGGATCAGTGTGTCAGAGGAGACTCTGTAGAAGGACAGAGAGCCAGCAGGACAGTCCACATACACTGCTACTCTACCAGAGGAGGAGGAGGAGGGGGGGGAGGGTGAGGAGGAGGAGGAGAAGAAGGTGATGGGTGTTCTTGTCTTATTGTGAAGGACAAAGTAACCAACACCACCATAACAGTCCAGACTCCAGGAGTGATCATTCCTTCCAAACAAACAGTCTTCACTGTCTCCTCTCCTTCTGATTCCTCTGTAACTCACTGATATAGAAATTCTTCCTCTCCACTCGACCTCCCAGTAACAGCGACCAGTCAGACCAGTTCTACACAGCAGCTGATGCCAGCAGTTAAACCTGTCTGGATGATCAGGATATGACTGATCCTCCTCTACACGTGTCACCTTCCTGTTGTTATCAAACAGTTTGAGTTGCCTGTTTACTGTGTTTGTGTCGATTGTGAGTTCACAGGAATCTGATGGAGAGAACAAGACACAATACAGCTGCAGTCATTAATCTATCATCTGTTCATCTAGTGACACTTTGATGATGACATCAGAGATGTGAATGAGTGATGTCACAATGTGCAGATGGTTGAATGTTTTCATGAATCAAACTCAAAGCCCACTTACACTTCCTCAGACCTGGTCTGAACCATCGGACTCCAGCAGGCTCCACCCTGAAAGGAGGAGGGGGGTCAGAGCAGCATGAAACATGGACATGACATCACTCTCATCACAGAGCTTTGGGATTCATGTGCATGTGGACCACTTATTATTCATCCGCTGATCCTCTGTTACTTCATGGGGCTTCTTCTGATTGGCCCATGACGACAGCTCATCATGTTCACTTCTTCATGAGATATTATGATCAGTGTTATATTGAGCGTCATCCTCCAGGTCAGACTCAGGTTCCTCTAGCAGTCAGTCAGGAACTCAGATGTTTAAACATCTGTTGGATGAACAGCTGCTCCTGGACACTTCGAGGCTGCGGTTGAATAGTCCTTTTTGGTGAGGAACCTTCCTCACTGAGGGAAATGACCCGGAACTACCGAAGCGGCCGCAATGATGAGGGGCGGTCGAACTCTCTAAACGCAAAGGAAAGGAGCTGCATGCCTCCTAACTTAGTTCCTTTAGCTTAGGAACCACTGGACCTTCCTTAACGAAAGGACAGGAGATAATGCCGACCCGCAATCCCTTGCGGCGGCAACATTTAAAGTATCGTTTCATTTGGCCGTTCACAAGAACAAACGATCATGAAGACAAACGCAGATCATGTAAATTACAAGTAGCGTAACTTCTAAATACTTTCAATAATCTGTTAAACGGCCAAATGGGAGTCTATGGCAGCGAGCAAACTTTTTACGGTCGTTACGGAAAGGAGAGCTTCTCATTGGCGGACAAAACTGGAATCTTCGGGCGCAAACATTTGCGCCCTAGCCAATGACAGCGCTTCTTATTTCAATGTGACTGGACTATTCGTCGAATCAGAGACCTGTATTATTCCCTCACTTCCTGTATAGCTCCCACGTAGCTACGCGACCAAAATAGCTAGCAGAGACATGGTGACTGAAAACTCTGTGGTGTCTGTACGCGAAACATCTTTCAATCGACGATCAGATGTTGACAAGAAGAGGCTGAACGAGTTGGAACCCGAACATGAGGATTAAAAAACCCAGCAGCAAAGCACTGACCGTGGGAGGACGTCCACACGGAGCTTCTCTTCAAGCCTATATGCTAACCAGAGCTGGTTAGATGGATGCTAATAAGCTTGGAAGGATTGCTGCAGAGCAGAGGTGAGTGTCAAAATCAGCAGATGCCTGTGTTAGAGTTTAATGTTTTATCTTTCCCTCAGCATTTGGGTGGATATCATATCAGACTATAACTGTATCTAAAATACCAATTCAACCCAACAACAAGTTAGTTTGTGTGTGTGTTTGTGTTATAGTTCCAGGCTAGAGCATCAAGATAGCTCCTGGCCTTCTGTATATGTTGATGAGCCATCAAGACACACAAAACATTTTTTTTTGTCTGCAGCCACGACAATAGTTGAAGTCAAAGATTATTAGCATATATATGGCCATAGCACCAGGCTAGATATTTCCCCACAACACTTATCTGTCTCTCTCTCTCTCTCTCTCTCTCTCTCTCTCTCTCTCTCTCTCTCTCTCTCTCTCTATATATATATATATATATATGTACATATATATATATATATATATATATATATATATATATATATATATATATATATATATATATATATATATATTTATCTGTAGGTTTGTGACACCATGCTTGGACACACCAGAGAACACGTTGCCTTCAAAGACCTCATCAGTGCCACCTTACTGCAGGGCCCCAGTGTGAATGCTACAAGTAGGGGCCCACTCTGTCAAACACCCAATGTAAAATGTGATGTATCTCTTCTTGAATCTATTCTGCTCTAAACCTCCTTCATGTGAGGGTCTGGGCACCTCTTTTATTCTGTAAACCTCTGAAACCCAACCCAATGTTTCTGAAACCACTCTGCTCTGAACCTCTCGTGCCCAAAGTTACAGTTTGTCCATAGCTGTTATTGGACCTACGTAAAACCGCCTCTGCTCTGTGGCTGCAGCAGGCCTCTTCATACCTGAGAGTCTCCAGTCTCCAGTGTGGATCGTCCAGTCCAGCAGACAGCAGCTTCACTCCTGAGTCTCCTGGATGATTGTATCTCAGGTCCAGCTCTCTCAGATGGGAGGGGTTGGATTTTAGAGCTGATGCCAGAGAAGAAGAGCCTTCCTCTGTGATCAGACAGCCTGACAGCCTGCGAACATACACAATAACACACATATTACATCTTAAGACAATCTGAAGGAGGATACGAGTTTATCCATGAATGTAAATCAGGATTTGAATATCCATTAGTTTGACATGTTGATGAATCCTGACCGGAGAGTCTCCAGTGTACAGTGGGGACTCTCCAGTCCAGCAGAGAGAAGCTTCACTCCTGAATCCTGCAGGTTGTTGTTACTCAGGTCCAGTTGTTTCAGACTAGAGGACTGGGAGCTGAGGACTGAAGACAGAGCTCCACAGCTTCTCTCTGAGAGGTTACAGTCAGTCAGGCTGAAGAGACAAGGAGGAAGAAATAATAAACAATAAGTAGAAAAGATAGGAGCGTATTTAAGTTATGATCTATAAATCTAACTCTCTCTGTACTTACAGAGATGTGTTGGAGGCTTTGACCACTGGCAGCAGCCTCAGAAGAGCCTCCTCTGAAGCAGAGTACTTCTTCAGGTCAAACACCTCCAGATCTTCTCCTGATGACAATAAGATGAAGACCAGAGCTGACCACTGAGCAGGAGACAGTTCATCTGTGGAGAGACGTCCTGACCTCAGGGACTGTTGGACCTCCTTCACTAGAGAGCCATCATTCAGTTCATTCAGACAGTGGAACAGATTGATGCTTTTTTCTGGAGACACATCCTCACTGATCTTCTTCTTGATGTACTGGACTGTTTTCTGATTGGTCTGTGAGCTACTTCCTGTCTGTGTCAGCAGACCTCGCAGGAGAGTCTGATTGGTCTCCAGTGAAAGACCCAGGAGGAAGCGAAGGAACAAGTCTAGGTGTCCATTAGGACTCTGTAAGCCCTTGTCCACAGCACTCTGGTAGAGATGTCTTGGTTTAGGTTTAGACCACCAGGAAGTTGTTTGTTCTTCTGCCAGCAGGTTGACACCAGAGTCGATGAAGGTCAGATGGACATGAAGAGCAGCCAGAAACTCCTGAACACTCAGATGGACAAAGCAGAAGACCTTGTCCTGGTACAGTCCTTTCTCCTCTCTAAAGATCTGTGTGAACACTCCTGAGTACACTGAGGCTGCTCTGATATCGATGCCACACTCTGTCAGGTCGGATTCATAGAAGATCAGGTTCCCTTTCTGCAACTGATCAAAAGCTAGTTTTCCCAGAGACTTGATCATCTTCCTGCTCTCTGGACTCCAGTGTGGATCTGTCTCAGCTCCTCCATCAAACTTGACTTTCTTCACTTTGGACTGAACCACCAGGAAGTGGATGTACATCTCAGTCAGGGTCTTGGGCAGCTGTCCTCTCTTTGTGGTCTTCAACACGACCTCCAGAACTGTAGCAGTGATCCAGCAGAAGACTGGGATGTGGCACATGATGTGGAGGCTTCGTGAGGTCTTGATGTAGGAGATGATCCTGCTGGCCTGCTCCTCATCTCTGAACCTCTTCATGAAGTAGTCCTTCTTCTGTGGGCCAGTGAACCCTCTGACCTCTGTCACCAGGTCAACACAGTCAGGAGGGATCTGATTGGCTGCTGCAGGTCGTGTGGTTATCCAGAGGCGAGCAGAGGGAAGCAGCTTCCCCCTGATGAGGTTTGTCAGCAGCACATCCACTGAGGTGGACTCTGTGACATCAGTCCGGAGCTCATTGTTGTGGAAGTCCAGAGGAAGTCGACACTCATCCAGACCGTCAAAGATGAACACAACCGGGAAATCTTCAAACCTGCAGATTCCTGCTTCTTTGGTTTCAGAGAAGAAGTGATGAACAAGTTCCACCAAGCTGAACTTCTTCTCTTTCAGCACATTCAGGTCTCTGAACGTGAATGGAAACATGAACTGGATGTCCTGGTTGGCTTTGTCTTCAGCCCAGTCCAGAGTGAACTTCTGTGTTAAGACTGTTTTCCCGATGCCAGCCACTCCCTTTGTCATCACTGTTCTGATTGGTTCCTCTCCTCCAGGTGAGGCTTTAAAGAGGTCTTCTTGTCTGATGGTGGTTTCTGGTCTGTGTGGTTTCCTGGATGCTGTTTCAATCTGTCTGACCTCATGTTCATTGTTGACCTCTGCAGTCCCTCCCTCTGTGATGTAGAGCTCTGTGTAGATCTGGTTCAGAAGGGTTGGGTTTCCTGCTTTAGCGATCCCCTCAAACACACACTGGAACTTCTTCTTCAGGTTAGATTTGAGTTTACGCGGACAAACTGCAGCAAGAAGTCCTGAATGAACACACAACAGAAGAAGATCAGAATAGATTTTCAACATGTCATTCCACAATGAATGAGTCTTTGAATATATTCTGGTCCATCTGTTGAGACATTAGTAAACGTCTCATTCATCCAGCATGTTAAGTCTTTAGAGAAATCCTCTTACTGCTCTGCAGACAGTCAGCCAGCTCCTCCTGCTTCATGCTCCTCAGGAAGTGCAGTGAGATCTTCTGAAATGCTTCTCTGCTCCTCCTCCTCTGCTCTTCATCAACACCATCCAAAACCTCCTCATCCTCCCTCTGACTCTCTATGCATTCTGGGTAATCTGAACTCACAACCTTCTGGATTTTCTTTAGCTCCTCCTTCACAAAAGTGAGGATGTTCTCCTCCAGCAGCTGGAACAGAATATTCTCTGAATGACAAACTAAAACCATGGAAGCAAACATCAGATCCGTGTTGGACAGACTGACAACCCACTGGTCTAAAGAGTGCAGCATGGAGATGATGGTGAACAGAAGACATGTAAAAGTAGTTGTACAGGTACAGACCATAAATATGGAGTCCAGGTGTGTTTGATGCTGCTGGGCAGACGGACCTCTGGGAACCTCTGAGCTCTCCTGGTCCTCTCTGTGGAGGAGTCATGAACCATCAGCTCACATTGTGTCTGCACCACAGACTGCTTATTGTTCATGATATTACAACACAAACACAACAAAAAGTTAAAGATGTTGTGTTGTGTCGCAAGTAATCATTTTATAAACCAGATGCTAAAGACTGGAGATGAAGGACGACCATCTGTGTGACAGTTAGTCATCTTGTTTCATCTGTTATAAGAACTTACTCTGGGTCATAAGAACGTTGTCCATCTCTGAAGTTAATCAGACCACCTTTAGACCGATCACTCTTCATGGACACACAGCTGGGTTCAGGAGACTTTTCTTTCTGCTGCTGTGACCTGACAGAAACACTGGACATACAATATTTATTTTTCTGCTTACACTAGTTTTATTGGACAGTATAAGTGCTGTAATTAGGGCCCGAGCACTGACGCAGTCAGAGCGGAGGACCTATTGCTATGTGAATGTTCATAATAATTATGCTTTGAGTAGGGAAAAGAGGTGCTTTGGTGAAACCTCCATGTTTCAAAATTTCCACACCTATCTGACTCTGCGAAAAACAGCAATCTGATTGGGGTGTCAGAAAAAAGTTGAAATAATTAGCTCGCTAGCGCCCCCTTTAGTTGCGAAAGCCCGCGCTTTTTGCCCACTATGACGGATTAACTTAAAATTTAGCACACATGTCCGTGTGGTAGTACTAAGTACTAAGTTCGGCCTACTTAGATTTTAAGAGAATCAGAGAATCAGAACAGTTAGTCATCTGTTTCATCTGTTTTAAGAACTTACTTTGGGTCATAAGAACGGCCTCCATCTTTGAATAAAATCGGATGACCTTTAGACCGATCACTCTTCATGGACACACAGCTGGGTTCAGGTCCAGGTTCTGGTCCAGGTTCAGGTTCTGGTCCAGAGGACTTTGCTCTCTGATGGGTCCTAACAGAGAAGAAGACCAGCAGGCAGGGGAATTCTGTTTTTAATCTTCAGGCAGAGCAGCTGTTGGGAAGAATCTGAATATATGATAAGATTTGAAATATGATACAGCAGGTATATAAAGTCATGATTAACCTGTAAATTATACAACCACCATGGTATTGGTTTTGTGTGGCCTCAATAAACACAAAATATGAGCTTCATAAAACACCTGAAGTACCAGAGTCTAGACTTTAGTCCAGTATCAGAACTCAATCTAAGGACTGAATGTGTTTTATAGATTTATAAGTTTATTAAGAGTCAAGGTTCAAGTGAACGAGCAGAGAAACAGTCAACATGAAGTCAGAGTGAAGACGCTGAAGGTACTAAAGTGTGGAGTGATACCTGTTCATGTTGCTGATCACCTACAGCCCCCTGATGGAGACCCACGGGTTCACCTGGAGGTTCAGGTCTCTGTTGTCCGATCCACTTTGAGCCGTGGACTCCTTCTCAGAGACAGGAATCCACACATGAACCGGCAAAGAGCGGCTGGTCGGTCATGAAACACACCGGGAGGGTTCGGCCCTCTGCAGCTCTCTGCTGTGTGGACCCGGTCTGTGTGGAAGAAGAGTTTCCTGTTGATGTGATGGCTGCTGTCCCGCTCCAACACCGTGGGGACCCAGTGTGAACCTGCAGCTCAGAGAGCAGCTGATCATGTTTCATGACTTTATGATCATGTTAAAGATTAACCCTCAGCTTCTTCCTGCTGCCTCTGACCCACTGGAAGCTGCTCCTCCCTGAAGCATCACCTCCACACGGTGCTGGGCGTGAACACAGGACATGACTTCACCTGCACAGGTGTGAATGAAGCCAGCAGGAAGCTTCATGTGTCCACCTGCTGGAGGTCAGACCCATCAGTGCTCTGCTGCATTTAAAGCATCAATATGAAGCGTTGCTGCCTGCATGTGTTTGTTAAAGTGATGACATGCAGTCGTTCAGACAGAGGAGACGTTTACATGAGCTCACAGCTTCATGACATGAACCTTTATGGAAAGAGACTCAATCAGAGAGAACTCATGAATACACATATGTACATATATACTAGGGCTGGGCAGATTAATGCGTTAACTCAGCGTTAATCTGAAAATCCTTTAACGGTGTTAATTATTTGGTCATGCGTACTGCATGTTTCTTGGGGTCAGCTACCAAAAGGTAAACGCCTCCAAGTGGCAGCTCCTGAACCTGGAGCTGGGAGACGCCAAGCTGGCAATATACAGCAGCAGGAGACAGGGTGAAGGAAGGGCGGGGCAGGAGGCACTTCCTGTATTCAGGTCTCTGGTCAAGGCCAGAGTCTGGGTAGATTTTATATTTTTTAAGAGCATGAACAGTATGGACGAGTTCATCCAGAAGCGTCACGATGATGCACTGTGCTGTGTCTCTGGAGAGGAGTTAGCATTCAACGTTCCTTCAGCTCAGCCATGAAGTGATGATGGTGACATGATGTTGGCGAAAGAGAAATGTTTGAAACTAATTGTAAAATAAAGGTTTTGTAAAAAAAAAAAAAAGCCTCTCTCTCTCTCTCTCTCTCTCTCTCTCTCTCTCTCCAACCAGCAGCACTAACTGTTGAGTCACATGGAGGATTCTTAACAGTTTACAAAAGTTCCACAAATAAATGTAATTAACACAATTTAGAAGTTTAACACAATACAACACTATTATTATTATCTTTAAGTCTATAGTGTGTGTGTGTGTGTTTCTTACAGCGCCTGGGCTCATCTCCAGCACCTGTCATCTCATCAAATCCTTCTTTCCTCACTCCAGTTGCCTGATTATTTCATCATTTCCAGTAGTGTGTGCTGACTCTGGGCCTTTCATATTCCTCTCAAAGGTTTAGACTCCTCTTGTGCTTTACGTTGTTTTTGACTGGTACTAACTCCTGTTGCCTGGGCCAGGACTCCATGCCTGCATTCCTGCCCGACTGCCACATGCGTTCACCTCCTGCCACGCCCAGATCACCTGTGTTTAGTGAATAAAGTCCATTCCCTACCTTGCTTCCCTGTGTCTGCGCTTAGGCCCGGCCAAAGCCAAACCCTAACAATATAAGTATTAATATTAATATGTCTTTGTTCAAAATGACTAAAAAGACAAACGTTTTCATTGAGATCAATGTTTAGATTCTCAATTTAGGCAATCATTTTTATAATGTCTCCGTACAATTATATGACATGTTAATGGACATAGCAGAGGTCCCCCTGAAAAAGGCTGCGTTATAATTTTACTTCACAAGTTTAAGGATCTGTTTTTATATAGATCAGACACTGTTAAAATACAATATTGTTTATGTATATAGTTTTGGTATTAAAAACCCTAAAAAAAAATCCAATCAACTTCAAATTACTGAATGTCATTTTACCTCATGTGTACAAACAGAGCACAATGCGCCCTCGTGTGGACAAACTGTGGTACTGCAGGTAGTTTGCTCCACCGCAGGCTTGATGTTGGTGACTATTGTGCGAGTTTCTGCTGTAAACTGGCATGAGAAAAATATGTATCATGAAAATAAATACATTGCACAACATATATAAGGGGTGGATGATAAAATAGTTTCTAAAAAAATAATTCTCCAGGTTTTATTCAGAGAAAATCTTTTTTTTAAACGTTACCAAATAAGGCAAACAAATTAAAACTATATAAAAACACAAGTAATCACAGTTTATATGTTTCATCAAACACTGTTAAAATACAATATGGTTTATTGACATATTCATGCTCCAAAAATAACTCCAAAAAATATATTTAAATATTTTACAAAAAGAATGTAATCATCCTGAAATGGCAGAATGAACATTCCCCCACAAAGCATTGCAACTACAACATATTGATGGTCTTTAAAAAAAATCCCAGTTCTTGTAAATAGTGATCTCTGCTGTGTTGTTATCCTGCTGTCTTGACTGGCTGCTGATACACCACCATGTTCTCAGAGATCAACCGTACAAACAGAGCACAAAGCGCCCTCGTGTGGACGGACTGTGGTACTGCAGGCAGTTTGTTCCACCACAGCCTTCATGCTACTGACTATTGTGTCAGTTTCTGCTGTAAACTGGAATTGGAATTAGATGATACAATACATATATAAGTAGTTGATTTTACAATAGTTTGTAAAAGAGAAAGTCTGTAGGTTTTATTCAGAGAAGAACACCTTCAACTTGTCTGTTTTCAAATGTTACCAAATATAGAAAACATATTCAGACTATATAAAAACTCAGTACTCAAGGAATCATTGTTTATGTTTTGCATCAAACACTGTTAAAATACAATATTGCTTATGTATATAGTTATACAGTATTAAAAAAAACTCCAAAAAATCCAGTCATCTTCAAATTACAGAATGTCACCACGTACTTACAAACAGAGCACAAGGCGCCCTCATGTGGACAATATGTGGTACTGCAGGTAGTTTGCTCCACCGCAGCCTTGATGGCTGGTGACTATTGTACCAGTTTCTGTTGTTAAACTGGCATAAGAAATAGATGATACAATATATATATATATATATATATATATATATATATATATATATATATATATATATATATATATATGTATTAACATATATATATATATATTTATTTTTTTTGAAAACAGCATAAAAAACAAATATAAAAACAAAAATCATCATCCTTCATATTGAACCTACTATAACAATTGTATTTATCTCATTCTTACCACCATTTAGGGGACATTTATATAATTTTAATTCTTAAAGAACAATATCCAGATTATATTTACACACTTTTACTGACGCAGCATTTTCAATGTAGAGATTTTGTGTTGTTTAAGTACTTTTACGTCAGTAAATGATATGAATATTTCCTTCACTGCCTCTTGCCACTCTATAATAATACAAACATAGTGAGTTTGGCCTTAACTTAATTTTTTTCTAAAACAATTGCACATGTACAATTTCACAAATGGTTAATAAGAAACAACAAAATACATTCAAACAACTCTCAAACTCAAAACTTGTGTTTTTGTTCATTAAAGCCACCGTGTAAAGAATTTAAAGATTATTCATCTTTGTCGCCCCCTATTGGTTTATTAAAAAAATACTGAAACTTTAACGTCATTCCGGCCCAAAATGAATGTGAACGTCTCCAAGTCAAAACAAACTAAGGATTTCAAATGATGTCACATGACAGCTGTTTTATTTATTCAAGTTGTTTGTCTTCTAGCATCATGAGGAGCTGGGAAACATCTCTGAGGCCACAAACTGGACTGAGCCGGTTCTGAAGACGTAAGAGTTTGAGCCGAAGCGCCAGACAACAAACAGGAAGAAACAAACAGAACCAGGAGAACTTCAAAAGGTCCTCGGGCCTAAAGAAGAGAGAACCTGTTGTTACACGAGGCCCAATGTCTGTATGTGTGAGAGGGGGTCAGACTTTAGTCTTTAAAAGTCTTCTGCTGTGTGGGAGACTAAACCAAACCAGCTGGAGGGGTGGACCAGTCTCCAGTCTCCTGATGCTCTCTGGATCACTACTCCCATCTGATGAGAAGAAGAAGAAGAAGAAGAAGAAGAAGAAGAAGAAGAAGAAGAAGAAGAGATGGATCAGTGTCGAGGATTTACGTCTTCCTAACATTATTTTGAATGTTGATGGAGCAGCTACAACGTTAGCTTAGCATTGATTGATCCAGACTCCATTTAGAAAGCTAACATTTTAAAAGTTGTTTTCTTGTCGTCTTGTGAAGAAAACTAACAAAACATGAATTTAGACTTTTCATGAATCTGCATCATTATGTAGTTATTTCTGCTTCATTTGTATCTGTTTATTGTAATTAAATCACAGCTGAATCTGTATTTTGGGTTCTTACAGCTGCAGTAAAGCAGCAGACATGTGTCTTGCTAGAAACAGAGAACACGGCCTCCAGATGATGTCATGAAGCAGACGTGATGAAGTTTGGTTTCCTTGGATCTCTGAACTTCCTCAACATGAACACAGCAGCACTAGTGGTTATTTCAGCCGTGACTGATGATTGGCTCCATGGAGGTAAAGCCTGAGCAGTAAGACATCAGGTTACTAAATGTAATGCTGGTTCTATGAAGTGAGAGCCAGTGATGTGCAGATTCAGTCAGTCTGATCCCAGAGCTGTGACAAAGATGATCAATAGTTTGATAGTTTGATGAATGAGGACCACTGTCTCTAAACATCTGTGATGCCGTCAGCTGATGCAGCTTCACTTCCTGTAGACGTGAACAACAACAACACATGGACTCAAACACAGCATCACAACAAGCTTCTGGCTCATCTGATTGGCCGACCTCTCTCTCTCTCTCGTCCAATCCTGAAGCCTGTGGATCTGTCTTTGATGCAATACTGCTGAAACCAGCATGGATTGACTCAACCCTCTACTGACCTCAGAGTCTCCAGTCTACAATGTGGACTCTCGAGAAGATCAGACAGCAGCTTCACTCCTGAATCCTGCACCTTGTTGAAGCTCAGATTCAGTTCTCTCAGACTGGAGGGGTTTGACTTCAGAGCTGATCTCAGAGAAGAACAGCCTTCCTCTGTGATCTTACAGCCTGACAGACTGCAAATACACAAAACAACACACAGAGTTTATTACATTGATACACAATGAATCATTATTTTCATCATCAACATGAGTGGCTTTCATTTTGGTTTCTTCTTCTTTCCTAAACAGACATTTTGTTAAAATCATGTCACTGTAAACACATTTAAATCCTGATTCCAGTGAAATCAGATCTTTTTTTTCTGCATCTGAGTCCTACTGTCTTTGGGCTCCAGTCCTGAACAATAGTACCAGAACATGTAACACTTGATGGATCAATACGTAGATAAATCAATAGAGTTATTGATTAAACATGAAGGTGCTACACTAGCAGCAGACAGTGAACCCACTTCAGAGTCTCCAGTCTACAATGTGGACTCTCCAGAAAACCACTCAGCAGCTTCACTCCTGAATCCTGCAGCTCGTTGTATCTCAGATTCAGTTCTCTCAGACTGGAGGGGTTTGACTTCAGAGCTGATCCCAGAGAAGAACAGCCTTCCTCTGTGATCTTACAGGATGAAAGACTGCAAACAAACAAAATAACACACAGTGTTTATTATATCGATACACAATGAATCATTATTTTCATCATCAACATGAGTGGCTTTCATTTTGGTTTCATCTTCTTTCCTTATTCCGTGCACTTTACTTTACCTTTATTTTTATTAATATTATTATTGATCGTTTTATTTTTATTTTAAACTCATATTTACTGCATCCTTGCGTATTTACTAATCACTCACTCGTTTTTATCTAAATGTTTATACTTTCTCTTTGTATAGTTAAATGTTCTTTGTTTTTGCTGCTGTTGTTGTTATAGTCACTGATATGATGCAAGTTCCACCATAACAAATTCTTCGTTTGTACACTGTGTACGTACATCTACTGCCAAATCTTGACACATCTTCAGTGATGTTCCTGGAATCATTGGACATTTCGGGTCTTTCAACATCATACGCCCTCCTCCAGTTGACTGAGCCGGGGCTGATCAGACCTCAGCTTGTGTCCAGATGGCTAGTTAGCTACCATGACTCCATGGCTCCCCTCTTTTGAGCCACAGCCATCTTGAGGCTCCCTCTGCCGCATCGGTGGTACTGCGGATGGCTCTCCTCTTTCTCTCACCCTCGATGCCTAAACTGCTGAAGGCTCTGGCCAAGGAACGGCCTGCAAATCCTCTGCATCCAACCTCCACAGGGAAACACCTTGCTCAAAGGCTCCTTCCAAGCGATCTTCCCACGGGACTGACAGCTCTGCAAGCAGCACTGCTTGCTTGGTGGATTCAGACACAAGGACAATGTCTGGTCGCAGGGTGGTGACTGCAATATGGCTGGGGAACTTCAGGTGATGTTCAAGGTCCACCAACAACTGCCAGTCTCTTGCAGAAGTCAGGATACCTGCAGATGATGTTCTTCTGGCAGGAGTTGGCTTGTCCCCAGCTCTGACAAAGGCGATGGTTATCTTGGAGGGTTAGGACTGCTTTGCCCACGCCAGACCTGCGCTGATGGCTTCAGCAATGGTCGTGAGGACTTGGTACTGACCATCTCCGAGTGCCCTCGTACAGCAACTGAGGATGTGTTCCAGGGTTCCTCGCTTGGAACACAGTGGGCATGCTGGTGTATCTGCTATGCCCCATGTGTGCAGATTTGACAGGCTTGGAAGCACGTCATACACTGCCTGGATGAGGAATTTGATGCGGTGAGGCTCAGCTTTCCAAAGCTCAGCCCAGGTCACTTTCCTTTCAACCGCGTTCTCGGTGGGCATGCTAGTGTCTCTGCTATGCCCCATGTGTGCAGATTTGACAGGCTTGGAAGCACGTCATACACTGCCTGGATGAGGAATTTGATGCGGTGAGGCTCAGCTTTCCAAAGCTCAGCCCAGGTCACTTTCCTTTCAACCGCGTTCTCGGTGGGCATGCTAGTGTCTCTGCTATGCCCCATGTGTGCAGATTTGACAGGCTTGGAAGCACGTCATACACTGCCTGGATGAGGAATTTGATGCGGTGAGGCTCAGCTTGCCAAAGCTCGACCCAGGTCACTTTCCTTTCAACCACGTTCTCCCACCTCGTCCAAGCTCCCTGTTGCTTCATTCCCACTGCCTTGCAGGTTCTCGTCTCCTCCACTGCTGCTTTCACCTCCTCCTGAACAAGTCGTCGCCCTTCCTTTCCCCTAGTGTTCATTTGGGGAGTTGGAAAGGATCCTAGCCCTGCTCAACCTTGTGTGACCACTCCCACCAAGCTCCTGGGATGCAGCCTTGCAATTCCCTCTTGAACCGCATCCTCTGCCTTCCATTTCCTGCCAGTCCTCACTTGGATCCCTGCTTTAGCCACCTTCAGATCACTTGCAATGCTGCTCAGGCTCCTTGGTAATCGAAGCCATCTCCAGGAGGTGTTTGCTGCCTTTCCTCTGAAAGGTCTCAACTGTTGAGATAGGGACCGCGTAGACAAGGAGGGGCCACAGGATCCTGGGAAGAATGCCATGTTGGTAAAGCAAGGCTTTAAACTTCCCAGGTAGGCCTGACTTGTCCACGGATTTCAGCCAGCCATCCAACTCAGTGCAGGTCGACTGGATAGATGTTGTGTCTCTCAGAGAGCAGTCAAAAACCTTGCCCAAGCTCTTGACTGGCTTCTCTGTGATAGTTGGAATGGCTGTGCCTGTGATGTTAAACCGGAACTTGTCCTCCACCTTCCCTATCCTCAGCACCAATGATCTAGATTAAGCGGGCTTGAAACGCATCCGGGCCCACTCCAACAGCTTCTCAAGTCCCTTCAGAATCTACCGGCAGCCTGGGACTGATTCTGTTATCACTGTGAGGTCATCCATAAATGTCGTGATGGGTGGTTGCCGTTGTCTGGAATTCGTGTGAGGCCCTCTGCACTCTGGCTCAGCAGACTTAGTGAGCATGTTCATGGCTAGGGAGAACAATGTCATAGAGATAGTACACCCTGTGATGATACCGATCTCCACCCTGTGCCAACTGGATGTTATTGCTCCTGAAGAGACCCTCATCCTGAAATTGCTGTAATAATCTGCGATGAGGTCTCTACACCTGCTGGGTACATGATGTTTTCTCAAGGTGAGCTGAACCAGCTTGTGTGGAATAGAACCGAATGCATTTGCCTGGTCAAGCCACAACACTGACAGGTTGCCCTTGTTCTCTCTGGCCTCCCGGATAAGATGTGTCACCACACCAGTGTGCTCCACACATCCTGCCATTCCTGGAATGCCACCTTTCTGGACAGATGTATCGATGTAGGTGTTCTTTGCCAGGTAGGTACACAGCCGTTTGGAAACAGCACTGAAGAAAACCTTTGCCTCAACACACAGCAGGGAGATGATGCGGAACTGGTCGAGCTAAGTGGAGTTTTCCTCCTTCGGGATCCATACCCCTTCAGCCACTCTCCATTGTTCAGGGATCCTCCCTCTTCTCCAGAAGACTTGCAGGATTTTACACAGACGCAGCAGGAGTTTGGGACAGTTCTTATACACTTTGTATGAAGTGCCACTTGGTCCTGGTACAGGGCTGGCAGCAGACGTGGAGAAGGAGCTCACGGAGGAGAGTTCATGACTTGTTTCAATATCATATTAACGTTGAGGACAAACTAATCACAGCAAATGTCCACATGAACCTGGAGAACAACAGGTTGTTAAAGATGTGAAATGATGATGTTTTCTATAACTTTTAGACTTCTGTTACTACATGTATTGATCAGTATTGATCCAGATTATTCAGAGCAGATCAAAACATGTGAACAAGTTACTTAAAATGCTAATTGCTCTTAAAAGAAATGATAAAATATTGAATTAAAAATGAATAAAGGTTTGGTTCTTTACATATAATTAAATTACACTTTTGTATGATGAATATTGACTTCAGAGTATACAATTCATTGTATTTATAATATTTATCAAGTTTAATATATTTAACATTCTCATCATTACTTTTTGAGTCTTTTTGTGTCTCTTTGAATGACATTTTGTTGATTAAGAAAAGGGGTCCTGAAACTTTGAGCCCTGACACTTTGAGCCCTGACACTTGGGGCCCTGACACTTTGGGCCCTGACACTTTGGGCCCCTGGGTCTGGGCCCTTTAGTCCTGTTCAATAATCCATCCAACAGCATGAAGCCAGACAAGTTGTACATGTCATGATTGTAGAGGACGACATGCAGACAACGAGGCAGCTGATGTGAAGTGGAACATATTACCAGAACATGTAACACTTCACTGATCAATACGTAGATAAATCAATAGAGTTATTGATTAAACATGAAGGTGCTACACGAGCAGCAGACAGTGAACCCACCTCAGAGTCTCCAGTCTACAATGTGGACTCTCCAGAAAACCACTCAGCAGCTTCACTCCTGAATCCTGCAGCTTGTTGGAGCTCAGATCCAGTTTTCTCAGACTGGAGGGGTTTGACTTCAGAGCTGATCCCAGAGAAGAACAGCCTTCCTCTGTGATCTCACAATTAAACAGCCTGCAAACACACAAAACAACACACAGTGTTTATTATATCGATACACAATGAATCATTATTTTCATCAACATGAGTGGCTTTCATCTTGGTTTCTTCTTCTTTGGTAAACAGACATTTTGTTAAAATCATGTCACTGTAAACACATTTAAATCCTGATTCCAGTGAAACCAGTTCTTCCAGTGCAGTAGAAGCTCTAACTTTGTAGATGGAGACTATTCTCTGTGGACTCTGTTGTTGCATCTCACTCTGCTGGTGAGACATGCGCGATGGAAACTTCAAATAAGGGCCCTATTCCACGTACCTGTTGATTTTTGATGGATAATTTCCAGGATAAGATGGCTTTTCGGTTGCAAGAAGCCAGTTTAGATCAATTACTGTAGCAACACATCGAAATCCCCTAACTTGGTCCGGAGCAGGTTTAGTAAAAGTTCACAGCTTGCTTTTTTTTTCACAGCTCGCTTTTTTTTTGCGAGTGGTACACGTTTGTGTCCGCGATGCGGAGAACATGGTGAAAGCCGTTGCATGCCGTGCTGCTCATAACGTTTATTTCGCGCTTAAGAAACTATGGATGTGTTGAAAGCACTTGTAATTATATGACAGTCATTAGTACACGATACATATCATTACTGTAGAACACGATGAAGGTGGACTCAAGATAGCAATACTTATCCCTGCTTCAACTGATTGAATTTCTGATTATGGATAATACATGCATACTGATCCGCCCATATAAATATTCAAACTCCTTGTTATATGGCAATCTACACTAACATACATAAATCTACACATATTACATAATACGCACATACAGTAAATATATCCCCATAAGTATATTCAAAATTGTATGCTACTACCAGCAGGTACATTTAAATAAATATAATCTGATTGATTTGGGTGACGAGGCACTTAAAACTAGCCGATACATTTAATTTTTTTTCCACATTTACTTGTCTGATATTTTGCACTGATTAAGTGACTAGTGTTACCGAACGTTACGCTGCATTCACAACAGGAAGTTTTGCAAATATTTGCTACACTATAAATGTGAAAGCACCATTAGATTATGCCATGATTATGGACTTAAATTCATCATATGTAGTCATAATCAACTTTTGCTCGTCAGCAGAGAAAAGAGACAGTCTTTCTCTGAGTTTATTTGTCTTTCTCTGAGTTTAAAGACCTTGTGTTTGCACCCTACTACCAGGACTCAAGTCTGCATCTGAGTCCTACTGTTGTCACGACCCGGCTCGATGGCCGCGACAAAACATAACTGAGACGTAGCGTTCCGACCGAAGGAGAGAGTCTATTACAGAAATAAGGTGGCTGGCGAAGCCTCAACACAGCCAAAAAAATGTATACAACACGAAATAACGCTGTCGGCTGACAGGCCACCCCTCCCGGAGCTTTATGCGCTCAGGGCTCCGGCCCAGGTGCTGCTCATCAGGGGACCCTGCTAGAGACAGAGAGACAGGCACAAGACACAGACAAACAACCGACAAACCCGACAGTGGTGCACACCCAACCTGGCATCTCGGGGGCGTGAGAGCCCCTCGGGGGAGTGACCCCCAGAGCTCAGGCCTGGGGGCCTCTTAAGTGAGTGGCCACGAATTAACCCCAGGTGTCACCACTCTCCTGATGACCCACTCTGCCCCACCCACCTGCAGACCTGCAGGGACAACGACCAGTGGCAGAGAGGGTCGTCACACTGTCTTTGGTCTCCAGTCCTGAACAATAGTACCAGAACATGTAACACTTGATGGATCAATACGTAGATAAATCAATAGAGTTATTAATTAAACATGAAGGTGCTGCACTAGCAGCAGACAGTGAACCCACCTCAGAGTCTCCAGTCTACAATGTGGACTCTCCAGAAAACCACTCAGCAGCTTCACTCCTGAATCCTGCGGCTTGTTGTTACTCAGATCCAGTTCTCTCAGACTGGAGGGTTTTGACTTCAGAGCTGATCCCAGAGAAGAACAGCCTTCCTCTGTGATCTTACAGCCAAACAGACTGCAAACACAGAAAATAACACACACAGTTTATTATATCGATACACAATGAATCATTATTTTCATCATCAACATGAGTGGCTTTCATTTTGGTTCCTTCTTATTTTGTCAACGGACATTTTGTTAAAATCATGTCACTGTAAACACATTTAAATCCCGATTCCAGTGAAATGTGTTCTTCCAGTGCAGTAGAAGATAAAGGTCATTTTTTCGATTTTACATCATTTCTTAAATTCACCTTTTAAAGGCACTTGCATATGTGTTACATGCCAAATTGTTACATCCAACAATCTCAGCTCTCTATATAATGAGGCACCATTACCAAAAGTGTAAAGAGAAAATAGGACTTTAAAGCTGAAAGATAAAATATTGATTTTTGAAATTCTTCAGATCTCTTGTGAAAACATAACTTTACTCAGGTGGTCGAATGGTTTTGGTGATGTGTATATATGTGTATATGTACTCTGTATGTATGTGTGTACTCTGTACTGTTTACCAGCACAACGTCGCGTGTGCCCTCACAGAGTAAAACTGAACAGATGAGCGGAGCAGAGGCTCTCTGTGTATTTATTAGTGCGCTCAAGAAAACACTTTTTTTTTCGTAGGTGGTAGTGTGTTGTCCATCCGAATAAAAAACAGTGAATCTTTGCAGCATTGGTGGATGGGTAGGTCTTTCGGGATTTCCTGAGTTTTGGTAGTTTTACACAAAATGTCGACGGACACCTAAATTGACGAATCACGGTGACAGACGGAGCTCGACATAGAGGCCAGCAGCTCTGTCAGCTCACAAGGAGGACGGGGCCGGAAACAGCAGTGCCGCACGGATCTAACAAGAGCGGACCTTTTCCCATTTGCCTCCACCAATTGTCTTTAATGGTTTCTACTTCTAAATCCTACCTATCTCCTGGACCCTGTTCCGATGAGACTGCTTCGAGAAGTTTTGTCTTTAATTAGTACCTGCCTATTAGATATTATTAATGGGTCTTTACTAACAGGTTATGTACTACAGTCTTTTAAAGTGGTTGTAATTAAACCTCTCCTTAAGAAGCCCACCCTCAATTTAGAGGTGTTGGCTAACTATAGACCTATTTCTAACCTTCCCTTTCTCTCTAAGATACTGGAGAAGGTAGTCGCAAATAAGTTATGTGACTATTTACATACTAATAGTTTATTTAAGAAGGTTCAGTCAGAATTTAGAAAGCACCATTGCACAGACATGGCACTAGTGAACATTACTAATGACCTTTTAGTTGTATCAGATAGGGGACTTGTCTCTGTACTTGTCCTGTTAGACCTTAGTGCTGCATTTGACACCATTGACCATGACATGTTATCACAGAGATTAGACCAGTTGATTGGTATTAGAGGTGCAGCATTAAGCTGGTTTAAGTTGTATTTATCAGATCCACCTCAATTTCTTTCTCTAAATAATGACGCCTCAATGACCACTGCCATCCGTTATGGGGTTCCTCAAGGTTCTGTATTTGGACCAATTCTATTTACCTTATATATGCTTCCCTTAGGGAATATTATTAGAAAACGTTCAATAAATTTTCACTGCTATGCCGATAAAACTCAATTATATCTATCGATTAGGCCAGATGAAATCCACCAGGTCGCTAAACTTCAGGCGTGTCTTAAAGACATAAAGATCTGGATGACCTGTAACTTTCTGCTGCTGAACTCTGAATAGACCGAAGTTATTTTACTCGGCCCAGAACACCTCAGAAATCACTTATCTAATGATGTAGTTTCTCTGTATAGTATTCCTTTGGCATCCACCACCACCATAAGGAATCTTGGAGTTTTATCTTGGAGTTTCATTTGACCAGGACTCCTTTATTCCACCTATAAAACACATTTCAAGAATTGCCTTTTTTCACCTACGTAATATTTCAAATGTCTCAAAATTATGCAGAAACGTTAATCCATGCATTTGTTACTTCAAGGCTAGATTACTGTAACTCCTCATTATCTGGGTGCTGTGGTACGGCCCTCGGGTCTCTCCAGTTGATACAAAATGCTGCAGCTCGTGTACTAACGAGGACTAGAAAGAGAGATCATATTACTCCTGTATTAGCTGCTCTCCATTGGCTTCCTGTAAGATTTAGAATTATATTTAAAATCCTTCTCCTTACCTCGAAAGCCTTAACTGGTAATGCACCATTATATCTTAAGGAGCTTTTAGTGCCATACTACCCCACTGGAGAGCTACGTTCATTGAATGCAGGGTTACTTCTGGTTTCCAGAGTCTTAAAAAAGAGGTTGGGGGCTAGAGCCTTCAGTTATCAAACTCCTCCTCTGTGGAATAACCTTCCACTTTCAGTCCGGGGGGCAGACACAGTCACCTCCTTTAAGAGTAGACTTAAAACTTTCCTCTTTGACAGTGGTTATAGCTGACCTCAATCTTTGATCCAGGAAGCTTTCTTTCAGAGGTTGGGTCAGACAACTC
The DNA here is from genome assembly GCF_023055335.1 of Clinocottus analis. Classification (NCBI taxonomy): domain Eukaryota; kingdom Metazoa; phylum Chordata; class Actinopteri; order Perciformes; family Cottidae; genus Clinocottus; species Clinocottus analis. Next base: position 20,371,555 of record NW_027176240.1, on the reverse strand, counting down.
TCCTCTAGATTGACAAGGGTATCCACCCGTGAGTCAGTCAGAAGGCTTCCTCCCTTTCTCCCCTCCCCCTAGATATGCTGCTAAAGAGCGTATTCACCGACGTGACCACAACAAACTTTGGCGACCAAGTTGGGGTCCATGCACGGCATTGTTTTGCTGTGTTTTATGCCGCTCTTTTTAAGAAATGACCATTATATCCTGAAGGCGACACAATTTCAGTTCAAAATGGCGTGTCTTGTTATTATTTTACTGTGCCTTATTGTTGGATGTGGGACTAATGATTCAGAATATGGGTTTATCAGCTCAACAAGACAGGCTTGCACTTCAACTTGTCCAGCTTCTCAAATAATGCATCTAACTTACTTCGGTTTCGCTCGGCGTAAAAGCGTTAGGACTGTTCTCATGTGTTTCTGTTCATACATATGGTTGTTGCACGTTTCCATTGACACACTCTCGTCAATAATCTCCTTTTGCTTTTTCGCCGAGCGAAAATCAATGTCTTTCACTTGCGCAAAGGAAACTGTGGATGGAAACTTGAGAGAAAGCCATGAACATGGCAACTCCGTCAGGCGATGTCTGCCTTTACTCTGTGATTCATTTCAAGGTAAAAAAAAAAAACTGGCTACATGGGAACAGCATTTAGCACGGCAGCCAAACAGTCACTGCTGGTCCTGAATGAGCGCTGGAAGCGGCTTTATCCAGACACTCGTCCTGGAGCCGGAGACAGCTGTGTGTGACCACGGATCATAGTATGAACCCAGACACGGGGCACTTGGTGTTCCGAAATTTGTTTTATTTGTGGTATTTACACAAGTATAACGCAGAAATAGTTGTTAATGTCCCATGGTCGATAGCTGGAATGAAAACTGTTTTACAGGAACGTGACCGGGCTATGTGACGATGGTAACTCGGGTTAACGGGGCTCAAGCCGCGCCGGCTTTCCACCGCATCTGGTTGCGAAAAACGAGTTAACCACATAACGTGTCGAGCAAGTAAAATCAGGGAAACAAACGTTACGCTTTTGGTGTGAATTCAGCATAAGCCTGCAGACTTTTGTACGCCTTGAAACTTTCCTGTGTGTAAAAACTTGTCTCCAGTACGCCAAATCCATAGCAAAATCCATTGCCTCTACTAGCAGGAGGCTAACTAGGTGGACCCCAAGATGGCACGATTGAGATGATGACGTCACTTGAATACGTTCTATAGAGCGTATTCCGAGGCAAATCTTGTAATTGTGATTTTGGGCGATGCAAAATAAACTGAATTAAATAATTTTTTCTGCGCCGTTTTTTCGAGACAATATGAATATTTAAAAAACGTAAACACTGAAAATACACGGCCCCATGGAGGTCGATTTTAGGGGGTTAAAGCATCCTGGTTTCCTAAAAGCAAGAGGGCCAAAGGATGTTCATGTTGGTTGGACAAGACCTCCAACACTTTGATCCCAGCAGGATAGTGGCCAGTTCACCATTCAGTTCACAGCATTATGTCGTAAAGCATGTCACAGAGACACTAGTAGACATTGTTCTCCACAGCAACATGTTGGGAACACCAGCATGAACTCAGTATATCAGACACTTAGATCACTTTGTCATCTTTGTGATAAATCAGCTGATCCTGACCTGAGAGTCTCCAGTGTACAGTGTGGACTCTCCAGTCCAATAGAGAGCAGCTTCACTCCTGAATCCTGCAGGTTGTTGAAGCTCAGGTCCAGCTGTTTCAGACTAGAGGACTGGGAACTGAGGACTGAGGACAGAGCTCCACAGCTTCTCTTTGAGAGGTTACATCTACTCAGCCTAGGGGAGGAACAGGTATTAATACAAACACAATGTTTAATCAAAGTAAAATATCAAGCAAATGTAGTAATGCCAATGTATCCATAATGTCTCCACATACAGAGCTTTGTTGGAGGCTTTGACCACTGGCAGCAGCCTCAGAAGAGCCTCCTCTGAAGCAGAGTATTTCTTCAGGTCAAACACATCCAGATCTTCTCCTGATGACAATAAGATGAAGACCAGAGCTGACCACTGAGCAGGAGACAGTTTATCTGTGGAGAGACGTCCTGACCTCAGGGACTGTTGGATCTCCTCCACTAGAGAACCATCATTCAGTTCATTCAGACAGTGGAACAGATTGATGCTTTTCTCTGGAGACACTTTCTCACTGATCTTCCTCTTGATGTACTGGACTGTTCTCTGATTGGTCTGTGAGCTACTTCCTGTCTGTGTCAGCAGACCTCGAAGGAGATTCTGATTGGTCTCCAGTGAAAGACCCAGGAGGAAGCGGAGGAACAAGTCCAGGTGTCCGTTTGGACTCTGTAAGGCCTTGTCCACAGCACTCTGGTAGAGATGTTTTGGTTCAGGTTTGTTTCTGGACACTTTAGACCACCATGTTGCTTCTGCCAGCAGGTTGACACCAGAGTTGATGAAGGTCAGATGGACATGAAGAGCAGCCAGAAACTCCTGAACACTCAGATGGACGAAGAAGAACACCTTCTCTTTGTACAGTTCTTGCACCTTTCTAAATATCTGTGTGAACACTCCTGAGTACACTGAGGCTGCTCTGATATCGATGCCACACTCTGTCAGGTCGGATTCATAGAAGATCAGGTTCCCTTTCTGCAGCTGATCAAAAGCCAGTTTTCCCAGAGACTCAATCATCTTCCTGCTCTCTGGACTCCAGTGTGGATCTGTCTCAGCTCCTCCATCAAATTTGACTATCTTCACTTTGGCCTGAACCACCAGGAAGTGGATGTACATCTCAGTCAGGGTCTTGGGCAGCTCTCCTCCCTCTGTGGTCTTCAACACGATCTGCAGAACTGTAGCAGTGATCCAGCAGAAGACTGGGATGTGACACATGATGTGGAGGCTTCGTGAGGTCTTGATGTGGGAGATGATCCTTCTGGCCTGCTTCTCATCTCTGAACCTCTTCATGAAGTACTCGTCCTTCTGTGGTTCAGTGAACCCTCTGACCTCTGTCACCAAGCCAACACATGTAAAAGGGATCTGATTGGCTGCTGCAGGTCGTGTGGTTATCCAGAGGCGAGCAGAGGGAAGCAGCTTCCCTCTGATGAGGTTTGTCAGCAGCACATCCACTGAGGTGGACTCTGTGACATCAGTCAGATCCTCATTCTTGTGGAAGTCCAGAGGAAGTCGACACTCATCCAGACCGTCAAAGATGAAGAGAACCTGGAACTCTTTAAACACGCAGATTCCTGCTTCTTTGGTTTCAGAGAAGAAGTGATGAACAAGTTCCACCAAGCTGAACTTCTTCTCTTTCAGCACATTCAGCTCTCTGAACGTGAATGGAAACATGAACTGGATGTCCTGGTTGACTTTGTCTTCAGCCCAGTCCAGAGTGAACTTCTGTGTTAAGACTGTTTTCCCGATGCCAGCCACTCCCTTTGTCATCACTGTTCTGATTGGTTCCTCTCCTCCAGGTGAGGCTTTAAAGATGTCTTCACGTCTGATGGTTGTTTCTGGTCTGTGTGGTTTCCTGGATGCTGTTTCAATCTGTCTGACCTCATGTTCATCACTGACCTCTGCAGTCCCTTCCTCTGTGATGTAGAGCTCTGTGTAGATCTGGTTCAGAAGGGCTTGGTTTTCTTCTTCAGGGATCCCCTCAAATACACACTGGAACTTCGTCTTCAGGTTAGATTTGAGTTCACGCTGGCACTCAGTAAGAATCTCTGGAAGAATAAAACAAAGATTAAAATCAATGAGGCATTGTCAGTGAATGAGAGTCATTTCTCACAAGTGGACACATTTCAGTATTCATGAAATCTCTCATGACTTATAACTTATCTATTGATGAAATCTCTTCATCTTATTTCATAACTAAAGGCTCTGAATAGGTTCATGATTCTAAAATAACTTAATATCATTTCATGTGTCCATTAACTCACACTTTGTTTGGTCGCTTGGTCTCTAAGGAGCAGCACAAGACATGACTCTATCTCTGAGGATCAAATTGAGACCTTTCCTGCTTTACTGGTGTTTGTTGACGTCTTCGTAATAGGACACTTTGATATTCATACAATGACTTACCTTCAGGTTCTGAGATGTTTTTTGACAACTTGTCCTCTAGATCATTTTGATTTATCTTCTTTAAAATGATCCGGATCACTTTAATAGTGGAAATGCTGTAGTTCTTGACCATCTGATCCACAGTTTCCATCCGGTTTACACCCTCTAGTCGACTCTTTGGGATTGCTGGGAAGCCTTCTAGGACCTCCTGCTGCAGGAACCACTTGAATCTTTCAAAATCCTCGGCTCCTAAATCATCCAAAGTTCTGAGGAAGACCTCAATAGGTTTCTCCATCTGCCCTCTCTGTCAAGATACAAAAGATACCTTTTTAATGAATTGACAAATCTTACATTTTAAAATCTTGTAATGAAGGAATAGTAATCATGCCATTATTGACAATCAGCCTCTTAACAGGAGAACAAGAATGAGTGCTTGATTGCATAATGCACATGTGAGGTTTAACGACAGGCCCGTGTATGTTTCCTGAGGTTTAACAGGAGAATCATGAGATGGCTACCATGCTGTGACTTATCTACAGTCTCTTACATTTATTGTAAAGGTAGTATAGCATTGTCACAGTTACTACACCATCAGACACACAGGTCAGATTCATCCAGAACGGGTTTGTCCTGTGGGCCAGTTGAGACATGACCTGAGCCCACAGGACTCCACTAGTGAACACAGTGTGTGTGTGTCACGGTTGTTAAGATGTTGAGAAGATTCAGAGTGGTAACAGTTAAAAAAAACTCATGTTGATCCAACCTTTCAACCAGTTCAGATACGCCTTCACTTTCCACTGATGATGTGAACTCAGATAACAAACGTATGTTCAAGCTACTTGAGAAACATTAACATTATATTTCTAAAGATCATTGTTCTTTATCTCAGAGAGAAAGTCTTCTGCATAGAACAAAAGCATCTGTTTAAACCTCGTTCTCTTCTCCAGTTAAAGAGAGGAAGAACACAAAATGATCAAAGTGATCTGATGATCAAACATGTCCAGATTCCTCTGGTAGGATTCTCACCTGGTGGACTGACCTCTGGTCAGTTTACAGACACGTTGACCTTTATGTGTGGAGGAACCTCTGGAGAGAAGCAGCTGCTCGCGTCCTGTCCGTCCCGGTGTCTGTGTGCATTTGACCTGAGGACGCCGTCACAACCGCATCTCACCATAAATACCTATGTGACGTCAGAACCAGTCAAACACGTGGTAGATGTCAGCCTATCAGAGCTGGTTTTAGTTCCTCATTACCCTCCGTCACCTGTATCTGAGTCATTCTGTGTTGTTGAGTGTTGCAGACGTGTAATGTCATCTGTATTATGTTTTCTTAAATCAAATCAAGGTTTCAATGAGTCCTTCCTTTCCTTTTATAACGCGTCCACACAGCGAGCCAATCAGACCACTCACAGATCAGGTGATGTAGTTCTCCTCTCTGTCCACTAGATGATGCTGACCAACCTTCTAAAGAGGTGAAGATCGGCTCAGTTCAGAAAGATTTAAAGAAGCAGCAGCAACCTGGATCCCATGCAAGTCTCGCAGATGAGACACAATGTCACGTTCATGTATGTATTTATAAATGTGTTATTTTGAATGAACTGATTTGGTGAAACATGTTGTTCCATTTTCTGAGCAGCAGGTTCTCAAAGTTTACAGTCAGAGAGTGTGAACCTGTCAAATAACCAGGAGATTACATGACCATGAAGAAGTAGAAGAAACATCTGAATATCTCATGTTGTCACCAACACACCACCAAACTGAAGGACTCAGGGCTCCTGTTTCAAACACAAAGTCCAGCTGACACGAGGCCCTGGAGACAGTCTGCATGTTGGATCTGATCCTGGATCAGTGTCCACACAGACATGACTTTAAGCCCATACACACACGGTGGATGTGATGTATGATTCTCTGGAGTATCTTATCTATTGATCAAATCTTTAAGTAAAGTTTATCAGCCTCCATAACAACAGAAACTCACTCCATCAGGCCGTCTTTCATTACAACTCTGATGACTTAGTCTTGTTTTTGATCTCACCAGACAAAAAAATCATATTTATTCATTCTTAATTACATATTAATAAAATAATATACTACATATTAAAAATAAAAAAAATACATATTAATGAATTGAAAAGCAAATTATGCTCCAAGGAGATCATTTACAGTAACGAGGGCTCACATGTACTTCTTCACACTTCATCAAACTGCACTTCTTTCTTTCTGGATGGCAGAAATGATCACTGTTATTACAGGGAAGTCACACAGATAAGCCACGCCCCCTTTCCGGTGCAAGTGAAGGCACATGGGGAGGGGAGGGGAGCTGCGCTCATGTGATTGGTTGAAAATAAGGGCGACATCTGAGCATGTGCATTTGGAAATTGAATATATTTGCCAATCTTTCTGTGTGCATTTGTCAATTATGAGACTGTATTAACCCCGTAGTCTTGAGCTCTGCTATGTTTCTATTGCTGGCCATTACCACCTGGTGCGTGAGGGACCAACGAGCTGCTAGCCAACCGTTGACAACTCTGGTGTAAAACCAGGAATTGTTTTGAAGCGTCAGTGAATACTCGTATGAAGACTCGATGGATAAAGACACAGGAGTCTTTGATTGGAGTCAAGACTGGGAGCATGAAGACAAATGAGTCTTTGGTTGGAGTCAAGACTCGGACAATGAGTCTTTCAGTAAAACAAAACTTACTGAGTTGAGAGACAGTTAGAGGAAAAGGAGAAAGAATTGAGAGGTGAGAAGAAGGTAAAAGTCAAAGACTTAGAGATGAGAGACAAACCAGAAATGTCTGGTACAATGGTGAAACGGATTGTTAATGTTGGGACAGAAAACAGATGCTATGTCTACAAAAAGAAAAGAAAAAAGAGGAAACTAATCGGCAACTTTCTCTGCTGTAGCCGAGTCTTAAAGGCAGTGGCGACCCCCCTGCATGCGAGGGGGGAGACAGCTGGACACAGTGGAGAGGGAAGTGGAACACACACACACACATACACAGCTCAACACAAACACACAGAAGCTCCCTGCACTAACCACAAACACATACACACCCACACCAGAGCCACGGGAAACGCTCACTGATATTATAACTCACTTAGAGCAGCAAGAACACACACTCACACACATGCAAAATTCTCTGAAGCAAGTGCAGAAGCTGATGAACAGTTTGGTACCCAGCAGGCCCAAATTGTCCAACGTTTTGTCATTTTTCCATTGAAACTCCTTAACATGCCAAAATAAAATAAAATATAACACAAGTATTAGAACTCATTTGGGTTTTCCTACGACTACTGGAACACGGGGGAAAAGAGGTGCACAACCGCCATGTGGGTCTATCGAGCTGTTTTGGTTTAATCAACCGTTAACTTAACCACTTACTGCCAATAACCGATATTTTCAGCATGCTGCGTGTGTGACTTCCCAAAATCGACACTGAAAGAAAACACAACTAGTGAACTCACTAACTCAAATAAATGGCCAAAAAAGCTTCAACGGGATTTAGCAGGTGGCAATTTGCACCTGAGATTAACCCCCCCACCTCCCTTTTCCATGTCACCTGTGAGCCCAAGCAGCATAGCTCATCATACTCACCGAGGCATGCAAACTCTCAGAGGGTGAAACAGTCAACTCACACATCGACCACTGATGACATCTGTAAGGAAAACGCTCAAAACGTCCGCAAAAGCTGCTGCTCAACTTCCCCTTGACACACTGCAGCCAACGCCCGTCATGGTTGTACTTCTCTCTTCACTCTCAGCTATGCAACGCTTCTCTACCCCAGAGGAGGGACACCGTTGGTCCTCCTCAAGGTCCAAATTCACTGCTGACATTTGGATTGGTCCTAAAAACAACCCCTCTCTGCCAAAACGTTTTTCCCCTCACTATGCGAAATTGACACACGGGTTAGACCAGGGCTGGGCAAAGTACGTCGCATTGGGGATTTTAATCTGGCTGTCCAAGTATAATAAATATTCTAATTTTAAAAATGACATTTTTAAATTTTTTTTACTATCCTTTATATTAGGCCTGGCGCTGTAGGCAGGCTTGGCAGACATGCAGTCCAACCGGCAGCGCATTGCCATAACTGTCAACAGGCAGTCACATAGTGATGTGTCGTTCGTGAACGATTCGTTCAAAATGAACGAATCCTTACAAGGACTCAAAAGTAATGAGTCTTCTCAAAAAAAGATTCGTTCATGTTCTCGTGGCCGCGCATTGGGACTTGCATAGGATCAGCCAAGGAAACAGAAATGATTCGTTGAATGCAGGTCACGTGAAAAAGGATCCAAAGACCGGGTCGGGAAATGAACGAATCATTTCTTTTTCCTCTACCACTGAGCCCATGTAGGTCACGTGGAAAAGGATCCAAAGACTCATATCCGGATTCCGGAGCGAAGAACGAAACGTCAGGAGGCGAACCATTTCATTCATCTGCCGGATACGAGTCTTTGAAAAAAAAACAAAAGACTTTACATTATTCAAATGATCATTTGCATATCGCGAGGACCGGTCCACTGGGGATGCAGCCAACGACATCATCACACAACCTTTAGGCACTTAGAGGGCAAGGACACTTATACAAGACTCCTCAGATTTCACTTCAGCATTCAACACATCATCCCACACAAACTCTCTGAAAAACTCCCCACAGGGACCCCAGAGACCCCACAGAGACCCCCCAGAGACCCTACAGGGACCCCACACGGCTGCGTACTGAGTCCCCTGCTGTACACCCTCTTCACATACGACTGTGTGGAAAACACCAGCATCATCAAGTTTGCGGATGACACTCCGATCATTGGAATGATCACTGGTGGGAGACGGCGTCCAGAAGAGGGTGGAGGAACTTGTGGCCTCCTGTCGGGGTAATGTTCTCTCAAGTTTCTGTGGTTTTCACAGTAATATGACTATATACTGGTCATATTCTTACTGTAGAACTCCTATACAGCATGTTGCAAAGCATCATGGTCAAAATGAATTCCCGGGTGAATCTTAGTGTAAATAAAAGTTGCTGTGAATCATAATACAGTCATTTTGAACGGTTTCACCTTTTTTAGCAATACACTTTAATCCATTTTAACATTATATTCAACACAAATGTTAGGTTTAGCTATCACAAAGGCAGACAGGGAAAGCGATGTTCTTAAACTTCGGTTGTGTTACACAAGATATGACAGTAACTATATTGTTGTGTGCCGATGGACACTTGCTTCTCTCAATACAATTTCGGAGAAAGAGCTACAACATTTCTGACCACAGTCCACTTCAACTTCAGCAACAGCAAGTTAACAAAGCTCATTATTAATCCTTCATGTACGATTGTGTTACTAATATTACCAAAATATAGTATTTGCTCATTAAGTTGTGATATAAATCATGTGGCTTCATATTTCATATAGTTGATACATGGCGTTTAGTGTAACTTGTAAATTAATTGGAATTGTGTGTGTGTGTGTGTGTGTGTGTGTGTGTGTGTGTGTGTGTGTGTGTGTGTGTGTGTGTGTGTAAGGAGCGTTTGAAAATAAGTTGTAGTCTTGAATAGTTTATGAAGCTTTCAAAGCTGAACATGTGTTTTTACAAGATCTGACAGTGATGCCACCTTATTGTTTATTTGTCCATTACTTTTAGTGTCTGGTTATAGAGTGATATGATGGGTTGAATGGTTGTTTGAGAGACTTCTGACCAGCTAGTGATGCAGTACGATAGGTGAGAGAATGTTATGACTTAAATAGAAAGCTGGGCTGTACTGAATGGCAAATACCGTCTTATGAATCTCAAGCAGTTGAGGTTCGATTAAACTTTTTTACTAATATTACGCACTTGTTTATCACATCTTAGCCTGTGAGTCTAAGATGATTCCGAAGTACTTAACATTTTCAACCTGTTTACGGAATTATTCAAATGTAACAATGTTTTTTTTTATTGTAAGCGAGAAAACAATAACACAAACACACAATTATTAACGTATTTGTAATAAGTAATAAAACCAAACTAACTACGCGTATAAGCAACGCATACCCGTGTAATCAACGTATTTGTGATACGTCAATCACAGATGTAATCAAAGATGTCCCTGACTTTTTTTAAAAATAATATATATATATATATATTTAATTTGGTTGCTTATAATTATTACTGGTAGTGACTTCTGTAGAGGCATAAGTATTACCAGTAGCTATATCTGCATTCTTTATTAAAATGGTACAGCCCTAGACATTCAAAGACAACCCATTGCGTGAGTACTTTTAATACTTAAAGTACATTTAAAAGTAAGTACTTTTACTTAAGTAGGATTGTTGATGTAGTACTTTTACTTTAATTTTCCTGGGTACTTGTACTTTTACTTAAGTACTAAACTTCAGTACTTCCTCCACCACTGCCAGGAGGTCTGGGCGTAACACACGAGGGTTACAGTACTTTAGCAACTTCAATGAGTTCAGAACTGTGGATCACGAGATAGCACTGTTTTGAAAAAACACAATTCTTATTTCCGGTGGAAAAAAAATAGAGTGTCGGATTTATAAGGTTTTAAAGGTCCTCGTAATTCCTGTGACCAGAAGCTTCCTGTTTCAGATAACGCGGTTGCACCCGCTACACCTCCGGGTGAAGCGGGTGACATAGGTGAACGTGATGCTCCTTCTGTAGCGGATGCCAGGTCGACGGTTCGACTAGCCCGCCTTCAGCTGGAGGCCAGGAAAAAGGAAATGGTCTACTTTCTTGATGATGGTCTGTTAATGCGTCACTGGACCAGTGACGTCTCAGAGGAAAGGTATTGGAGTGAGACTTACCAGGTTGTAGATCACATGGGGGTCACCAAAACCTATGAAAGAGTCTTTTGGCCAGGGCTCGACTCCTCTCTGCCCTTTTTAATGGGTGAGCCGTTTGAAAGGATTGCTGTAGATTGTGTTGGGCTGTTGCAAAAGTCCAAAGCTGGGAATCAGCTTCTACTAACGGTTATGTGCGCTGCCACTCGGTTCCCAGAGGCCACCCTGCTTCCTTACCATCCGGAAAGCCAGGGGGCGCTGGAAGGACTTCACCAGACCATGAAGTCAATGTTACGCAAACACTGTCATGAATCAGAGAGGGGTTGGGATGTTAAAAAATAGATGTTGTCAAACGTTACTCTTACTTTTTACTTTTTACATATTTCGATTGCCGTGTTTCGTCCCTACTTATCCCCTCGACTAGACAAAAGGGAACAGACCCCCCCCCCCCCCCCCTCTACCCTTCTCCTTCCTTTATCCCTTCCTCCCTCAACCCCTTTCCACTTCCTGAAGGTCACGACACTACCAGCGTGGTCTTTGTTAGTGAAATGATATTAAAGCCTGATAAGCAAATGATTGTTGCAGAAATTTACATGAGCTGCACTTCTATCGCCGCCTGACAGAGAGGACCGAAGAGGAGAGGAGAGAAGACAAGAGGAGATGAGGATGGACAAACTTCTCCTGAGCATCGCCGTTGTGTCAGGCAAGACTTTAATATCTATGTATTATTTTCCCATCTTCAACATTATATTAATATTGTTGAATATTTTTCCCTTTGATATTCCTGTTACTTTCCCTTCTTTCTTCATCTTTGTGACTTTAAGGCAGTGGTTCGAAAACTGGTTTTGTCACGCCCCACTCTGGAGGAAGAAACATGTTTATGCACCAACAAAATTGTACCAAAATGGTCCATGCTGAATTTTTCTTGAAATAACTTTTTGTGACTCCATCTGTGATTTTTCAAAAAATAAAATAGATAAAATATGCAATCACTTTGCTGGAACACTGCAATTAACTTGTTTTACACTGAATATCTTTTCAACATAATAACGTTCAACCTGTTCAAAACAGAATGAGAGCAGATGTGTGAGCGTCACCTCGTTTCAGTATTAGTGGCTGCAGTGAGCTGCTTTCCTCTACACATCTTTTTAAAACGGAAGACAGACGCAACAGCAGAAAAGCCCTCAGGGAGATCTCACGGAGAACTCATGGAGATCTCCGTGACTTTTGGCAAAACGGCAAGAATCGGCGAGTCCCGCGTGTGCAAACATAACCTGTCAACTGCATTTCCATAAAAGCACAGGCATTTCTTCATGTATTTATTAATTGCCTTATAAGTCTGTGTCCTTTTTTAATATGTAGAGTTCTCAATAAAGGTATTTGAATAGATATATTCTGCCTCACCTGTAATACGGACCAGTTGGAGGACCACTGCTTTAATGTAAAATGATAATGCGCATTAAGTTATTAACATTACGTGTCATCAGCATGCTGTGTCTCATCAGGGCTGTGTGTCGTCTCATCAGCTGTTGAACGCCAATACTATGTTGTTAATGAGCTGAAGAACATGGCTGAAGCACAGCGTCACTGCAGAGAGAACTACGTGGACCTGGCCACCATACGACACCTGCAGGACCTGGAGGCCCTGAAGGCAACGCTGAGTTCAAGCAAAATGGCCGCCTCCGTCTCTGTGAGTGTTATTACGTCAGTAACAGGCGGTCTGAAAGTTTTACATCCATACAGTGGTGGAAAGTATGCAAATGAACTGGACATAAGTGTGTACTTATACTTTACTTGAGTATTTTAGTTCAATGATTTTTGACGTTATGTGTCAGAGGAACATTTATTTGCTTGAGTTACTTTACAGGTTAAGATTTTACATTCAAAACGTGATTTAATGCAATATACTGCTGATCTGTACTGGATATTTACAGCATTGAAATCTTACCAAACAAACACCGTCCATGTAAATATATAGTGGAGTCATGAAGCCTTTGTTAGCACTGTTAGCGCTGTTAGCAATGTTATCTGTTCCCATCGTTATATGTTAGCATCATTAGCGTCTAGCATCTTTAGCTGTTAGCATTGTTAGCTTCTAGCATCTTTAGCTGTTAGCATTATTAGCTGTTAGCTTCTAGAATCGTTAGCTGTTAGCATTAACCAGACTGATTGTCAGAATCAAGATTGTAAATGAGAAGTACAAATATCTGAAAGTCTGTTTCTTTATATCACAATGAAATATTGTTTTTAGAGAGCCTGGATAGGACTGCACGACAGATGGAGGTGGTCACTGTCAAACTCAAGCTTCTACAAACCCGGAGAGACAGAGTTCAGACGATGGCAGTCTGGTCAACCAAACAACTGGTTCAAAACAGAATACTGTGTATTTATGAGTCCAGATGGGACATGGGCTGACGACAGATGTCCGTGGCCCATGAGGCCAATCTGCTTCGATGTCAGAGGTGAGAATATAGAAACTACTACTAGAAACTGTAGTGTTGGTTCTGGCGCCCCCTGTGGACGAAAGAGGTAGTGTTGGTTCTAGTGCCCTTTGTGGACTAAACCAACACTACCTCTAAAAAGAAAAAAGGAGGAAAAGCTACATTTTTGCTGGACAGAGAGAACTCTGATAAGACCGAAGTTATTTTACTTGGCCCAGAACACCCCAGAAATCAATTATCTAATGATATAGTTTCTCTGGATGGTATTGCTTTGGCATCCACCACCACCGTAAAGAATCTTGGAGTTTTATTTGACCAGGACTTGTCATTTAGTCCACATATACAACAAATTTCAAGAATTGCCTTTTTTCACTTCCGTAATATTTAAAAAATCAGACATATCCTGTCTCAAAATGACACAGAAACGTTAATCCATGAACTAGATTACTGTAACTCCTCATTATCTGGGTGCTGTGGTACGGCCCTCGGGTCTCTCCAGTTGATACAAAATGCTGCAGCTCGTGTACTAACGAGGACTAGAAAGAGAGATCATATTAGTCCTGTATTAGCTGCTCTCCATTGGCTTCCTGTAAGATTTAGAATTATATTTAAAATCCTTCTCCTTACCTCGAAAGCCTTAACTGGTAATGCACCATTATATCTTAAGGAGCTTTTAGTGCCATAGTACCCCACTAGAGAGTTATGTTTATTGAATGCAGGGTTACTTGTGGTTCCTAGAGTCTTAAAAAATAAGTTGGGGGCTAGAGCCTTCAGTTATCAAACTCCTCTTCTGTGAAATAAGCTTCCACTTTCAGTCCGGGGGGCAGACACGGTCCCCTCCTTTAAGAATAGACTTAAGACTTTCCTCTTTGACAGTGCTTATAGATGACTCCGATCTTTGATCCAGGAAGATTTCTTTCAGATGTTGGGTCAGACAACTCTCCTCTAGATTCGCAAGGGTATCCACCCCGTGAGTCAGTCAGAAGGCTTCCTTACTGGTCTGGCTCTGGGACCCACCATCACCATTAATGACAAGCCGCGACCCAAATCGAGGAACATTCTCAACATCTCCAATGTATTTAATGAAAAGATGGTGCAGTTTGAACCTGAGATAGTATGGAGACAGTAGTGTTGCATGCTGGGTGTGTGATTGTGTGTGTGTAGGGGTGTTGAAGGTGCATAACAAAACGATAAGATAAGTAACAGAACATAAACTAACTCTGCAGCCCAGGTGCATAATAGTCACATGGGAATAAAAAACAATATCAGTATACTCCTTTAAAGAATTTACATGTTAGTGCCGTGCTGTTGAATCACTTTAAAAACGGGTTCGACCTGTTGAGAACCACTGCTATAGAGGACCAGGACTACAATGAGACAATAGAGGATCAGGACTTCACTGAGACTATAGAGGACCAGGACTAGATTGAGACTATATAGGACCAGGACTACACTGAGACTATATAGGACCAGGACAAGACTGAGACTATAGAGGACCAGGACTAGACTCAGATTATAGAGGACCAGGACTACAATGAGACTATAGAGGACCAGGACTACACTGAGACTAGAGAGGACCAGGACTACACTGAGACTATAGAGAACCAGGACTAGATTGAGACGATATAGGACTAGGGCTACACTGACACTATATAGGACCAGAACTACACTGAGACTGGAGAGGACCAGAACTACACTGAGACTAGAGAGGACCAGGACTACACTGAGACTAGAGAGGACCAGGACTACACTGAGACTAGAGAGGACCAGGACTACACTGAGACTAGAGAGGACCAGAACTACACTGAGACTATAGAGGACTAGGACTACACTCAGACTATAGAGGACTAGGACTAGAATGAGACTATAGAGGACCAGGACTACACTGAGACTATAGAGGACCAGGACTAGACTGAGACTGGTTCAGGACCAGTTAAAGGTCCTCAGGGTTACTTGAACTAGTCTTCAGCTACATGAATGTCATTTAAAGCAGATTAATGAGCTCATTCAGCCGGTTTATATCATGTCTGTTGGAGGTTGAATATCTCTGATGCCTTTATGAATGTGGACTTAATGGACGCTGCATGTTCATGTTCACACAGCTCCGTGTTGATCCACCTTCATGCTGAGATTCATTCAGAACAATAAACTGGTCTGCATCATGTAGTCTGTTATGGTTCCTCTACTCAGCACTTCACTCTGCTCTGCTTTCAGGGCCCAATGAGACATTTGTCTTCATTAACACCGATATGTCGTGGACTAATGCCCAGAGCTACTGCAGAGAACACTACACAGACCTGGCCATGATGAGGAACCTGGAGGAGAACCAGAAGGTTCAGAAGCTGGTACCCTCAGGAGACAGAGTCTGGATCGGCCTCTTCAAAAATGCATGGACGTGGTCTGATGAAAGGGAATCCTCATTTCGTAACTGGAAGTCTAATGAGCCTCACGGTGTCACTGAGGATTGTGTGTCAGTAGATTTTAGTGCCGATGGACGATGGGAGACCCTGAAGTGTGACGTCATGTCAGCGTTCATCTGCTACAAAGGTAAGCTATCATTCAGTCAGGACTGACATGAGGACTTACGTTTCCTTCATTTGCAGATGCAGTAAAAAGAAAAAGACTACCCAAAAACATCAAAAGTAGACAGAAAATGACTTTCTTTTCTTTTATCATTGAAAGCTTTCACAATTCCAGGATGTCGATGATCATCAGCAGACACGTTGTGACGAAGGTTGTTTGTGTTTCAGACGTTGAGCCTGTTGCAAAGCGAGTGGTGAAAGTGAGGCTGCAGAAAAGCAGCTCCTCTGTGGATCTGAATGATCCTGTGGTGATGGAGGGCCTCTTGAAGCAGGTACATCTTCCTCTCATTAACAACAGAACCAGCAGGTGATACATGTGAGGTAATGGATGACTAAGAACAATGTAAAGGTGCTATGTGCAGTGCAGACGTGGACACGTCATTACTGAAGGTAGACTTGTGTCCAGACAACATAAAACAACAGAGCTGCTCTAGTGGAAACCAGAGTTCTTCTCCAGCAGAGCTTCCACATGAGGACAGTGTGAGACAGGATGCAGGATGTAAAGGAACAACAGCTTTAGTGAAGACTTCTTCTCTGTCAGACACATTCAGGGAAGTCAATGTTTTTGTCTCTCAGCTCAAACAGAAGCTGAAGGACCAGGGGCACAACAACGGCATCAAGCTGAGCTGGAAGAAGCAGGCGGATGGAAAAGTCTTCCACAAGGAAGAGAAGAAGAGCAGGAAGAAGGGAAGAGATGAGCTGTAATGTTCTTTCAGTCCACTCTGGTCACAGGCTTCCTTTCTCCTCCTCTTCCTCCCCTTCCTCTCAATCAATGGTAGAAAGTAACAAAGTACCCAAGTACAGACCTTTTGCTGTACCCTGTTTTCATGTCATAGTCCTTTCGACTTTTACTCCACTACATTCATCTGTAAGCTGTAGTTTATACACTCCCAGATATAAAGGTTACAATCAGGTTGTTTGTAAGGGCTAAAGTTCTACCCAGAACCATTTGCTTCTGAAGAACCCTTTCCATCTTCAAGAATTTTAAAAAGTGCAGATGTTTAAAAAAGCCATAAATTGGGGTTTAGCTACATCACGTCACCCGCGGTTCTTTTTGGACCTCATAAGGAACCCCTTTTGAGTTATACATAGAATCTTGAATGCACCGTGGAAATATTCTGCATGGAACTTCTAGAGGAGATTTTGGGTGGATGTGGTCCATCATATAAGGGTTCTGTGTGGAACCTTTAAGTGAAACTTTTACATTTGGTTCTGGTTAAAACTCTTGATGCTTTGTTCTAGGTACAACCCTCTGAAAGGGAACCTTTAGGAAGAGTTCTAGCAGGAACCAATGTGGGTTCTCCTCTTGGGATCTCCTCCTTAAGGGTCATGACATGCAGAGAAAGTGTTGGATTAGTGGTTCGATATCTAATTAATAACTTATTTTTAGGTAAAGCGCAGTCTGTAAGTTATCTGTTGTGCGTCTGTGAGCCTGTGCATCTGTGAGTGTGTGTATGAGCGTCTGTGATTGTGTGTGTGTGTGTGTGTGTGTGTGTGCATGAGTGTCTGTGATTGTGTATGTGTGTGTGTGTGCATGAGTGTCTGTGATTGTGTATGTGTGTGTGCATCTGTAAGTGTAGAGAATAAGTTCTGACGTTCAAACAAATCTTATTAAGTTTTCTGATTTGTATTTCTTTACTTTTTATAAATATTTATTGTTAAGATTGTTTGCACTGTGAGTTTGTCGATAGGAGTTAATCGATTATTAACTATTTATAATTCAAGGTTAGGAAGAAATGGTTTCTGTGTCCAACATATGTCAATAAAAAAGTGTTTGTGTGGACGGTTCTAAAAATTTGTTTTCTTGATCTTGGAACAGAAATCTAAACAATTTAACTTCTATAATAAGATCTCTATCTGCACATGAAGTTTGCTTTTTCCAAAATAAATAATGAGATTTGATCGTCTACTCAGGGATTCAGCTCATTTGGGTGCTTGAAGTATTATAGCTTTATATATTTAGCCTGTATGGGCCTACAATCAACCAACCCACAGACGCAGCAGCCAGATTGTTAAGTAATGCTGATAGAATCCAGATATCAAATGAAAGCTCAGTTTATTATAATTCTGCAATGTACCACCTTGGCTTGTTCATCGTGAAATTTACACATTAGGACATATTGCAGTTCTTGCTTTCACCATAAGATATATTTATGTGCCTAGAATCAACTGACCCAATCAAGTGGCCCATCAACCGGGATTTCTCTCAGTTTTGCCCAATGAAAGAAAGAAACCACTGCAGAGAGGGCAAGGTTGGACAGCCAATCTGTCCAAGGCCATTTTCTAAAAAATGAAAGGAAAGATTAGCATGAACGTTGCTGAAAAAAACCATGGATCCCAGAGGAACTATGCTGACTATAGTTCCATTTTTTGGGAAGGAGGGGGAGCTATAATCGGAGATTTAGAGATTTAGAGTTGTGTAGTCCATTGTTGCGAGTCTTTATGGCACTTGGCTGGACCAAACGACCAAACAAAAGCTTTGTCGTGAGGAGAACTGAGATGGGAGCTAGGCATGGACCTTGGGCTATTCTGGAACCCACTCTGCTCCTGGCTAAAGTTCAGGTTAAAAACAATAAAAAAATTCAAGCTAACCCAGCAAAGGAAAGTTGATGACTGTTGGGCCCACAGCTAAACAGTTCAACCTAGCGGCCACAAAAAGGGGCCTTACGGTTGCACAGTTTATCGATGTGCTCCAGTTCCAGCAACAGGTGGCCGTGGACGCCAGTGAGAACAACCGAGCCCCAAGTCTCCAAGCCGCACCCCCGGAACACCTCCACACGTTCAAGGCCAGAAAATATCTGCTCGACAGCAGCAGTCGACACCCCAAATCTGCCACTAAGTCTGCTTCTTTTCCTCCTTCAGCCACCGAGTGCCAATACACGCAAAAAACTAAACATGTCACAACTTCTCTGCTTAAGCCGGAATCCCTGTCGACACACTGACCAATCACAGCGCATATTAATGGTCACGCTGGGCCACTGACCAATCACACGTCCATGCCATTTCGCAGGCCCTGCACGTAAAAGAACATGCCAAGCTCGTCAAACTAAAGATCTGGTTTGTTAAAGTCCCTGACAATCAACCATAACATCCAATCCCTGTGTAGTTTAATCTGCAAAGACCTTCTTAAACTCCTTTGCTTCCATAAAGACACAGCAGGAAAAAAATGTGATTAGATTTAACTCTCCTTCAAACCAGCTGAAGGCTGAAGGCAGAGCAACAAAGACAGGAGCTGTACAATGAGAAAATAAGCTAATGGGGAAACATAATTGTATTACATGTTGTTTGTGTTTAGGCCGGCAATAGGCCGGCAATAAAGGCTGAGCAGGCCCTGACGGCCCACCACTGGCAAGTACCAACTGTGTGTTGAATAGGAGATTGCAGAAGACTTTCATCATCCGTGGGACTTCCCAAATTGTCTCTGTGCAATCAATGGTAAAAATGTGCAAAGCCAAGCCCCAGTCAACACAGGATCCTTTTTTGTTTTACAACTACCAAGGGCACTTTTCTGTTGTGCTGTTGGCTGTAGAGGATGTGCACTAGCGCTTCTGTGAGATTGTTGACGCCGCCAGTGATGGTATTGTACCTCATTGTATTGTATTGTATTCTCAGACCCTTCAGCTCCCTGCAGATGTCTGTCACTCTGGTGCGGATCAGAGCCCAGTACTCCATGTATTACGCTCCAAAACAGCAGCCTGTTAGCCTGTTAGACCTCTCCCTGCGCCAAGGAGAGGCCGTGGGTAGAAGCACCAGCACCCTCAGGTGCAGCAGCAACTACAGCGCTGTGGCTAGTTTATGATTAAAATGACTGCAAACGAGAAAAAAAACAGTAACATAATCAGCATTTCACTCCAGTTGCAGAAAGACGTCTCGCGTCCTTCAGTCTTTGGGAGTCTGGAGTCCAAACTCCAAAAGTACACAAGTCTGTACTTGGCGTACGTGCTATTGAGGAAGGTCCAGCGTGTCAGTGGTTGTGGAGGACTCAGTGTCACAGACATGTCTCAACATGCACCTCTGAGCTCACGACAACATCACAGTTATTCACACTGACTGTGGTTACATGCATTCAAATTACTGGCTTAGTCGGACTGAAATAGAATTATCCCGTTCATGGAAACACTTTTGTTCGAATAACTGCGGTCCGACTACGATCCGATTAACACCCTGGATAACTCCATCCGACTCGGTTGATAATTCGGACATTGCGGCATGTAAACGGTGAATCGGATTAGGAACTAGATTTTGCGTCTTTGCTCGAGATCTCGCCTCCTCCCTCCCTCTTTCCATCCATCCTTCCTCCCTCCTCCCTCCCTCCTTCCATCCCTCCTCCCTCCCAGGTCGTGACCCGGAAGTCAAAAGCCACGATAAGTTGTCTCTGCCACAACCTAAAAAATGCGTCCAGCAGGGATTCCAGGGATTTTGCCTCGTGTGATATTTGTGTTTCTCTGAGTCTTTCACAAACTAGTTATTACGCTCTTACAAGTTTGTAAACGGTATCTTACGTTCATCTTCTTGCGCGAGCTCTGACTGTAGAGAGAGCTGTCATTGGTCGACCGACCTCAGGGTTGCCAGATGCACGATAATGATCCTCCAAATACAACCATGTTGAGCCTTTAGTACGATACTACACTATTTCAAATCTGGCAACACTGAGCACCTCGTCACCTCCACTCGCGACGAACATCCTGTTACGCTCTGAAGAAACTAGTCCGGCACAAAACATCGCCGCATCAATAATCAACTGGAATTTCAGGGACAAACTTTTTGTGTGTGTAGCTCTGCACGACTCGTTCTTTTTTATGAGCTGAAGATCGCGGAGATGCACGACTGTGGAGCGGGATGAAACGATAACGGGGTTCAGCTCACGTCCTGTAGTTGCATTGTTTACACCCCCCCCCCCCACGACGAAGAGTCCTCTTTTTCACCAACACAAATCTGGTCACTCTAGCTTAATGTATTGAAGGAGTTCATGTTGTTGTTGTTGTTGTTGTTGGTTGTTGTCGGGAGAGGTGAAGAGGTCAAGCGAAAATGGCTGTATCACCACTAGTAGTAATGAAAACAGCGCCACCTATCGTGTCGGATATGACATGCTGTGTCATATGATGAGCCAATGATTTGATTTATTCACTGCCATGTATATCAGGATAACAGCTGTTGCCCCAAAAGAGAGCATAGTCCGACTAAAGCAAGATTTGAATTGATAGATAGATAGATAGATATCAGTGTCAGGCTGTGGTGATCTCTCTCTCTCTCTCTCTCTCTCTCTCTCTCACACACCGTCTGTGATTCATTTCAAAAGCCCCCTTACAGCGTATTTTAAATAAACGGCGTCATCGTCTGAAGATGCTTCTTTCTGAGAAACATTTCATTTCCTGTAAACCAGTTGATGAGGCGTCAGAGCAGAGGAGGAAGAGTTATGATATTCACAATAATACAGATCATTTACCTCATTCCTTTATCCTCATATAACGATAAATCGTCTCATAAAAATCTATATTGTATTATAGTGTTAAGTTTGTAGGAGAAAGATACAAAAAAACGTTTATATTTTGATATATATATATTTGTGTATATGAATGCGACTGGTATGAATGTGACGTTGAGAAGAAGAAGAGGAGGAGACGGAAACGAAGGACTTCCTTCCTGCGTTCCTCTCGTCCACTTCTGCTTCTCTGGGTTGCATCACAGCTCTGTTTCTTCCCCGGTTTCACTCGCTGGTTATTTATTCCTTTCAGAGAGTTTCCAGCTAAAAATACAACCAGCAGCACTGATGAAGAGGAGGACGAAGAGGAGGCAGATAGTTCCTCAGACACATGTTGAGCCACATGGAGGATTCTTTGCAGTTTACAAAAGTTACACAAAGAAATGCAATCAACACAATTTAGAAATAAACAGGTATTGTATGGAGTGTGTCAGTCAGTAGCATCAGTGATGTCACTGTGCATGTGTGTGATACGGTGTGTGTCTCTCCAGTAAACCTGTGCAGTGAGCATCTTGAGTGCAGGGCTCTGATGCAGTTTCCTCTTTCAGGCCCAGGTGCTCTGCATCCTGCAATCAAGCACACCTGCAGTGATCAGGGGCCGTCACATGAGCTCAGCCACAAATGGAAAACAAGTTCACACGGTGGATTCAAAATGTAACGACTCGACCGGTGGCTAACGGCTGCAGCTAACGGCCAAAAACAAGATTCAGGAAAGTCCACGTGTCTCACACAGTCCCAGCTGGACCTGTGACTGGATCTCAAGAGGAGAGGATTGTTAGATCATAGATATTATAATGTGAGTCCAATTAAAATCTCTATTTATGAAACTAACAACTTGTGTGTCTCCTCCTCTCAGGCTGGAGTCTACATGAGTGAACCGGCCCCTGAGTCTTCTAAAGCTGTGGCTTTGATCAGGACGACCTTTGTGACGTCACAGTGTTCCAGCAAATGTGAACGAGTGTTTACAGCATATGTGCATCAGTGTGTACAGTTTATTAGAACAGATGGAGGTTATCCACCTAATACATTCATACAATCCATAAAGTACTACGTGTACAAGCATACAATACTTAATCATCATCATAATTATTCCCTTATTAGTCTCATCGTGGGGACATTTATTCTCTTCTTTAATCTCTTTATTTTTAGACATCACTACATGACGCTGCACACACACCACAGTGAATAAGTGAATAACTGTGATGTTGTCGTGCGCTCAGAGGTGCATGTTGAGACATGTCTGTGACACTGAGTCCTCCACAACCACTGACACATTCTTTCATCACATGAATGACACAAAAGTCACTTCCTCAAAATGACAAAAGAAAAGCGTTAATCGCAGCCAGACGCTGTAGAAACCTTCATTAAAGTCAGAGTTTTATCTTTCCAGCGGTTCTTGAACGCACCACATGAGACAAACGCTTCCATCAGATGAAGCAGCCTTGTTACATTTCATCCAAAACATTTTATTCTACGTCTCATTTAAAATCTCTCCACTCATAAATGTTTACTTTAATCAGATTCTGTAAAAAAGTTATAATTACGAGATAATAATAATAAGACTTTATCTCATAATTACAATAAAGTCGAAATTATGAGATAAAAGTCATAATTATGAGATAATACTAATTAGACTTTATCTCCTAATTTTGACTTTTTTGATGCTTCCATATTTCCCAGAGAAAAGCAGGACTTTTATTTTGAAAAGCGAGTCCACAGAAAAACAAAAGCCCTGAAACTAGTTTTGGGGTCAGAGCCTCCGGCCTCAGTTCTGTTCTTCATGAACGCGCTGCCAGTCGTTGACCTCTGACCTGACAGGGATTCCTCATCAGGAGAACCTGATTTCATAATTCTTTCCACTGCAACATGATGATGAAAGAGCTTCCTGTCGGTCACTTTGTGGAAACCCCCCCGCCCCGAGAAGAGCCGCTCACTCATTGAGACGAAGCGAGAGGCGGGAAGGAGAAAGGAGGAGGAAGATGAGGAACCGGAGCAGAAGCCGCTTCCTCTTCTTCAGGCCTTAAGTACCGCCGTCTCCAGCAGCCGGCAGTCCACAGCTCTGAGACCAGCAGAAAGAAAAGACACACACATAGAATCTATTCATCTCCTCCATCTCACATCTCATCATCTGCTTCTTGAAGATGGAAAACTGTGGCAGCGTGATGAAGAGCGTGATGAAGAGCGCGCTGCTGGCCGTGGTGCTGCTGGCCGTGGCTCGGTCTGGATCGGCAGGTGAGAGATCAACATTTAGAGTTTTCATTTGAAAACACGTCTTGTTTTTAGGCCTCTGCTCCAAAAATGTCCTCATACCCAAACTAAACAAAGTGTATTTCTGTAACCACGAGGGCTGTGTGAACACTTTGTGTTGTGATGAAAGAGTTTAATGTGAGTTGTGTGTTCAGATGTGTAGATATCAGACTGTATGTTACTGGTTCTGAGGAAATGAAGGAGTGAATTATACAGTTTTCATAACAATATCCTTCATAGAGCCCATATGGGCTCCACAGTGTTCAAGGGGTTGAAAGTGATTCTTGTGTGTTTCACATGTTGTGTAATCGCTGCGGCGCGTTGGGGTTTCCTGCAATGTGTTTGTCACAGTGCTGTTTCAATCTTCTCCTCTCAGCAGAGAAGCTGGCGCCCTGCTGCACGAAGGTCACCCGGCTGGAGCTCCAGGAGCCCATCATGGGGTTCCTGGTGCAGCCGCCCAACCCGCCCTGCGTCAAAGCCGTCATGTGAGTGAAGAGCAGCACATGAAAGAAAGGAGTTCATCTTTTATACAACGGGAACACGACACCACTAAAAGAGTGTTCATGTGTTACATGATGAACGCTACACCGTGATGAAACTGTATGATGACCAGTACAATACTTCATGCTACATGTTGCTTTATTCATGTTTATTTATTCTTATTCAAACTAACGTTGTGTTTCTTTGTCGTCTGCAGCTTTCTGACGGAGACGAGTCTTTACTGCAGTCAGCTGACGGCTCCCTGGGTCCTCCCCAAGATCAATGCCTTCAGGTGACTTCATGCTGAGGCCTGGTCACCTCGTCGTCCTCCTCCTCCTCCTCCTCCTCCTCCTCCTCCTCCTCCTCCTCCTCCTCCTCCTCCTGTGGACTCATATGTTTTTGTTTTCTTTCCTCTCACAGGAAAGCAAAAGCTCTGGCCAGCGCTCCATCTCTGATCGGGTCGTCTCCCGTCTCCCTCCTCTCCATCATCACGTCCACTGCCTCCTCCTCTTCCTCCTCCTCTCTTCCTACCACCTCCTCCTCCTCCTCCTTCTCGTCTGAGACGAGCAGCATCATCTTCGCCTCCAGCCAATGAAAACACAGCCTGACTTCATGAAGAAGTTCTCACGTTTGAAGAAAAAAAGCACTTATTATTATTACTTATTATGTTAAATATTGAGTTTCTTTCGATGCCTTCAGAGTAAAATAATTATTTATTGGTTCAATTTAATTGACCTGTGCTGATAGAGAAGCATCCTCATATTTATTTATGCCAAATTTATTTATTGATGTTTTCAAGAAACGACTTAATGATTACAGTAATATTTATTTATTTGAAAACTTGTGAAAAATGTGAAATTGGTCCAAAAAAAAATAAAAGTTGCACATGTGGAAGAAATGATGAAATGATAAGAAAGGAAGTGAACCTCCAGATTCCCCAGTCTCACTGCTATCAGGAGACAAGCTGAGTTTGAGTGTCAGATTAAACAGAGACAGTTCAATGAGAAGTCTGAATACAACAGTGAAACAGGAACTGATTAAAGCTCAATATGTTTTTCTTCCAACAGTTTGTTTACCTTCTTTGCTTTATGTTTATTGTTTTTATGAAATCTGAGTCAAAGTCCTCGACTGTGCAACGTTTACTTGGCCAATAAACAAATAATCCTGACGAACAGAGAAGAAACAGGAGCATCAAGATGTCTTTATGACGCTGAATATTTATTACAGTGCAGTTTAAGAAATAAAATAAAAACATCTTGTCCAACTAATGTGTACAAATGACTTTTACTCAATTTAGTTATTCAGACTCCTTTCCCACAGAGGGTTTTGTGTGTCTACTGTTTTATACATTTGCAGTCGTATCATAAATTAGCCCCAGCGCTGTAGTTGCTGCTGCACCTGGGGGTGCTGGTGCTTCTCAACGCGGGCTCTACCTTGGTGATTAGAGCCCAAGACACAACACAACTAGAAAGAGACACAACACAACTAGAAAGAGACACAACACAACTAGAAAGAGACACAACACAACTAGAAAGAGACACAACGTAACTAGAAAGAGACAATACACAACTAGAAAGAGACACAACACAACTAGAAAGAGACACAACATAACTAGAAAGAGACACAACGTAACTAGAAAGAGACACAACACAACTAGAAAGAGACAATACACAACTAGAAAGAGACACAACACAACTAGAAAGAGACACAACACAACTAGAAAGAGACACAACATAACTAGAAAGAGACACAACACAACTAGAAAGAGACACAACATAACTAGAAAGAGACACAACGTAACTAGAAAGAGACACAACATAACTAGAAAGAGACACAACACAACTAGAAAAAGCTTGATTACTCAACTGTGCAATCAAGTGTTGTGCTTAAATAAAAGCTATGACCTTGAGCTTCTGAGGGCAACAGCACTGTGACCTTGGTCTGGACCAAGTGACCTTGCAGGTGTCTTGTTGTTGTGAAAGCTGCAGTCGTCCTGTGGTCCTTTAGTGTTCACCTTGCTCCTTTATTATTATAAAAGTGTGTTTTGTTCACTCTGACTGGTTTTATAGCTGATGGAGAATATGTAGTGACAAATGCAGAATGTTGGACTCTAATGGGCCAAGTTTGTTGAAATATTCTGACTGATTTATGTTGTGAAGGAAAGAGCTCTGCTGCCCTCTAGTGACCAAAGCTGAGAATATTGTTTAGTGGCCTGTTTGAAAAGCTTTTTCTGAGTATGAACCTGTGTTCTCTGAACACATGATGTTGCATGAGAGAAGCCTGTTCACATATAAAAACAACAACAATACTAAATAAAACACAACACAAGCCAGCTCTCTCTCTCTAAATGACGTATGAATGACATCACAATGTCACGCTTTCCTGTTCTGACCCACAATCCTTCTGCACAGCAGACATATGAGCAAGAGGGTCAAAGTTCAAGGTTCATGTGATGAGGAAGTGGTACGTCCTCATTAATGCATCAAGCTGCAGTCTGTCCTAGAAGGAAAAAGAAAGAGTAAAGGATCTGGAACGCAGCCTAAGACTCATACGTGGGTAAGTTGTCCCGCCCCAACAGGTTCAACCAGATCAACAAAGTGGAGTGAAGAAGAAAAACACTGTCAGGTCAGACTCTGTTGATCCTGTGAACGCAGCTCAGACTGAGACTCAGTCAACCAGTCAGACTGCATACTCTGATCGTGACGTGAGGAACTCTCTCTGATGAAGGATAAGAAGCTGCGTCTCTTCACTTCGTCTGATGCAAGTTGAAGTTGAAGTGAAGCACGAAGCTCCTTTTCTACACAGAGCCGCTGAGGACAGAAGAGAGCTGCACTCTGAGGAAGTCCACGGCTCAACGTTCAGTAAGTGGAGCTGTGATTGGTTGAAATGACGTTCATGATTGTTGTGAACGTGTGACTGTTTAAAGCTGCTGTCAAATATGTCAGCTCGGAAACAAGATGGCCGCCTTGTGTGATTAAACAGAGAAAAGCTGCTGTTAGTTTGAATGTTGAAGTCCAGATGAAGTGTTGCTTTGAATGATGACACTGTGATGAAGAAGAGTTCAGGAAAAAAGAAGAAGAAAGAAATTAAAATAATGGTTAAGTTTCACTATTTATGTAAACTCCCTCACTTTCCGTACAAACCTCTGATTAGTGTCTCTACATTTACAAACACGGCCGAAGCTTTTTATTTAAAAAAAAAATAATTCTCTCCTTGGGCGATTCAAAATCCTTGGCTCTCATTGGTCCGTCACCACTTGCTTAGAGTCATACAGCACATCAGGAAACAGCTGATCATTTTGGTAGTAGATGAGTCACTGTCTTGTGACATGTTTCTTTGACTGAATATGCTTCATAACACAACAACACATTCCTGGATTGTGTTTGTTGTTGCAGATGTCGATGCTTTAGGTCTTAATCTTTGTAAAAAAAAAAGGTTCACTATTAGTCTGTGGGTTGTTGTGTTGTTATACCAAACAATACTGTTTTAAAAGCTCTGGATCTCTGGAGGAGTCCTTTTTGATGCACCTTGCTCACACATGCTGGATGTTTTTTAGTTATGATCACATCTTTTAAAAGTAATTATTATTTCACTGAACAAATACATACAATAATGGAGACTGGCCAGGTGCTGCTAGTTGCACTGATAAGCTCCGCCTACTAAATACCTGCCATCAACACAGAGAGATAAAGCACACAGCAGGCTGCTTAAAGCAACAGGCCGTCACCTCCATAGAAACTGGGTCCCAACCCTGGAACCAGAGTTTAACTCAATAAACCTTATTTATTGTAACACCTACTGGCCTTCACAAGTTACCCAATCTACTTGGAACATTATGAAACGGCATCGCTTTTTCATTTTTTTACCGAGAAAACTCAAACTAAACTAAGTTGACGTTTGTCATTTTCTATTCTTGTTTACTAAACGCGACCAAAAGAAATGTCTTGGATCTTGTCCAGATTCATCATGAACCATTTCAATGCAGATTCCCTGAATTTAGACGCCAACACAAGTTGAATAATTGGGAGTTCAATTGAATTCAGTTCATTTTGTATAGGCCAGAATCACAAATGAGAAATTATCTTCAAAGGGCTTTACAACATATAGACATACAACATCCCGGTTCCAGACCCAGAGAAGAACTGAAGGAAAAGTGTCCCAGGAATTACTGTCAGACCGGCTCACTAAATACACGGTTCATAAGAGACTAGAGAACATTGTGAATGTCTTCTAGTCTTCTAACAAGTCAAGAGACTAGAGAACATTGTGAATGTCTTCTAGTCTTCTAACAAGTCAAGAGACTAAAGAACATTGTGAATGTATTTTCTTGGATACGACTCTGCAGCTAAAGTGACAACAACATGGAAACTGTCCATGAGTGTATTTAGTGTTGAGGTGAATGAGCTGATTGTCATGATGAAGATAACTAATGTGTGATGTCTCCCAGCAGGTGCTGGTGTTGGTGTGAAGGTGTGGACTCTGCTATGAGTCAGTGTGAGGACAGAGAGGAGGGAGTCCCTCCCTCTAAAAGCAGTCTGTGTGGGGAACATGACAGCCAGACCAGAGCTCAGAGGTGAGAGGACCATCTCTAACTGTCCAGGACTCTTCTCATGTCACAAAGTCTTTGACTCACTGACTCTGCTTCTACATGTGAGCAGGATCCATCAGAGACCAGACTGTCCTGAACCTGGACCTGAACCCAGCTGTGTGTCCATGAAGAGTAACCGGTCTATGACTCATCCCATAGTCTTCAAAGATGGATGCCACTGTGTTGTTCAAAAGTGAGGATTTCCAACTGATGTAAACCAACATAAGAGCTGTGTACAAAGGCACAACAACGATAATCCTGTTAGCTTACTCCTCGTTAGCATAAATAGCACACATTATTATTATTATTATTATTATCAATATCATTATTATGTGTTGTTGTTCTTGTGGCTCAGGTGGTGCAGGCCCCATGGTCTTCTACTGACAGGCCGCACTGCCTGTGGTCCTGTTTTTCCTTCAACGTATTCACAGAGCTAACAACTCTCACGGTTTCACCGTGTGTCACACGCTCTCGCGCCACACAACCCAAAAAAAAATCTGATTTGGGGCCGAGGCACGTTCGTTCCTTGTCAAACTCGCCGACGATAGATGGCGCTAAGGAGCACGTCTGTAAACCTATTTGCTGCATAGACATCCTGTTTACCCCAAAAAGACCCGAAGTCAGCAACAGAAGAAGATTTTTAAACGGACACAACCGTGGGAGAAACTCAGGAGGAGCAGAAAGACTAAGGTATCAGGGCTCGCTCATTTCAGTCTTCAGTCACGCCCTCCTGCTACACAGCTGTCCCGCGGCGTACATCTCATTGTTACCTGCTTTATCAAATTTGAAAACCTTTGTACTATGAAATAAGAAGGAAACATGAAGTATTTCTAGTTTGCTTCAATACTGCAGCTACTGAGCTCCCCCTGGTGGTCAGTGAGTGTTATGGTGCTTTCACGCATCAAAAAAATTCTTGACAAGTGGTGAAAAAAACTCACCAGACTTTGGTGCCACAAAGGGTGCGTGGCTTATCCCCGCCGTTTTTCTCCTTGAAGGGATTGTTTTTTTCCGGTACAGACTATAGATGAAATAACCACTAGCCCTGCTTTATAGTTGTTGTGGAAGTTATAAAAACGTGTGAACATAAACTCCATGGTGTCTGGGTTCATAATAATATCCGTAGTCCTACAACAGCCTGAATGAAGCCGCTATCAGCTGCTTCTGGAGGACCGGCAGCAGCACCGGCAGGACGGCGACGAGCGGACCATCTCAACGCTGATTGGCTGACGCAACTATGACTCACGCGCTTTTGCAACCGGAGTTGGGAAATTTCAACTCGCGCGTCGAACCGAGTTCGCTCGACGACCAACGAGCTGTTCGTGCTGCTTCTACGCGTCTGACGCACTGCCCGCTGGGAAATACTCGTCTACGCAGCTTCAACGCGGCTGTGCATTGACTTTACATGAAATCTCCGCACGAGAAATCTTGAAGCATTCTGTGTGAACACAGCATCAGTCAACACAGTTCATGTTCAGCTGAGGTTAATGAAGCATAATGACTTTGTTTCACTTGTTATTGTGTAGCTTCCTTGGTGCAGTGTGAACCTTGTTGATTAAACGTCATCAGTTCAAATCCCTTCTGTCCAAGAAGATGCTACGTGTCACATCATTACAGCTCCTTTCATCATATCTTCAGATTCTCAGCACTCACACACATTTTCAGGAAATCTATGTCAAATATAACATTTCTGTTTTGATCCTTTTCTTGTTGTTAGCTGCTAGTTTTTCCCAACAGCTGCTCTGCCTGAAGATTAAAAACAGAGTTCTCCTCCCTGCTGGTCTTCTTCTCTGTTGTAGGACCCATCAGAGAACAAAGTCCCTTGGACCTGAACCTGGACCTGAACCAGAACCTGGACCTGGACCTGGACCTGAACCCAGCTGTGTGTCCATGAAGAGTGATCGGTCTAAAGGTGGTCTGCTTAACTTCAAAGATGGACGCCGTTCTTCTGACCCAGAGTAAGTTCTTAAACAGATGAAACAGATGACTAACTGTTCTGATTCTCAGTTATGAAACACAGAATTGGTCGTTTATCATTTAAAGTGTTGTTTTCATGAAGATCAATCATGACAGAATCAATATATTTAACTAACTGCTCTGTAGGTGTTTGTATATGAATCATTAACTGTAAACAGTATTAAATTATAAATCTGAACCTCGTCAAACTGATTTAATGTTACTGTGAACAAATATTAAACTCTGAGACCAAAGACTGCTCATTAGATCCTCCAGAACTGATTTATATCTCATGTTTATTCGCTACGGAGACCTCGGAGCCAGCGGCTCATTTGAACAAGTCCTGCTGAGATGAGGCTGCTCTCGGCGGGCAGCAGAGCGCTGACTGCCGGTCCAACGAGCAGGACCGGGCCCTCAGTCACCTCGCATGATTTTCAGTGTCTCTTTTTTGAAACATAAACTTACTTATCTCCGCAACCACAATGGTTATTAACTTCATTTAAAGTGCTACAATACTGTCACCCTTGTGAAAACATACATATATTTAAAACCTACGCTTACTTACCTAAACTTATGCTTACTTACCTAAACTTATGCTTACTTACCTAAGCCTGTAAACCTGCTGCAGCGACGTAACGTTTCACTAAACCTGTGATAAGTCAGATTTCAAGAACAAACACACCCACATAACCATAAGGCTTGTGGGAATCTAATGAAGTCATCTATGTCCTTATAAACCTATTAGTATCTGTAACATCACTAAACAGCCGCAGCTTCTTCTTCAGGGAAGGCAGAGGCTTCCCTGAAGGGAAGATGGTTCTGCTTCCGGGTCACAGGGCACCAGCAAAAGCTCCTGAAGATTTAAAGCCATAACGCGCAAAAATCGAAAAATGTTTTCCCATAGAACAAGTAACTTTTATATTTTTTGAAACAAACACGTTTTTATTTACTAAAACACCTTCCCAATATGTCAAAGTTGTTGTTGCAGATTCTGAATCTTGACAAACCGACCACAGATTTGAGGCTTAAACAACTAACTTCTCACCTGAAATCATCCTAAAATTACGTTTTGTGACTCAGAAACACTAACATTCAGAGCATTCTCCTCCGCCATTGATCCCTGAGCTGGTGCAAAATGCATTCTGGGATATTGACTGTTCCAAGTACGCACAAGTCACCTCTGATGCATCTTGGGTAGAATGGGCTGAGCAAATCACATCCAGGCATTTGGTCTGTGGAATAGCTGCAGAGGTTCTGGGAACTAGTTATAAAACTATGCAGACTAGTGTCAGAAGTCTGGAGGCAGAGTGCAGTTTGATGAAGAGTCAGTGGTTTAAAAGAGATTTCTGTTGGAGGGTTGTCCTCATGAATCACAGTTTTTTTGATAAATTGGCTTTAGTGTTGAGACTTGCTAAGATTTTAACCCTTATAGACACATTAAACCATCGGTGGTTGAACTTTGGCTTTCATAATGTCCACTGAGTGTAAGATCAATGGGGAGCTTTTTATTACTGTGTTCTTTGTGTTTTTGTGCTGGTTATCTTTGGATGATCCTAAATATAAGAGTCAAACTTCTACAAGATTCTACTTCTACAAGAACGACTAGTTGGTTGAATAAAAAAACAACAAGTCACAACAAAGAAACTGTGTCTTCTTTACCATTAACTACAAGTTTGAATGAAAATAACATCGCTTTTACTGTCCAATGAAACCAGTGGAAGTAGAAAAATGAAACTTGAATGTTCAGAAATCTTTTATGTTCAGTCAATCTCAGTGTTTCTATCAGTTCACAGCAGCAAAGAGAAAAGTCTCCTGGACCCAGCTGTGTGTCCATGAAGATTGATCAGTCTAAAGAAGCTTTTATTTTCTTCAAAGATGGACAACGTTCTTATGACACAGAGTAAGTTCTTAAAACAGATGAAACAAGATGACTAACTGACACACAGATGGTCGTCCTTCATCTCCAGTCTTTAGCATCTGGTTTATAAAATGATTAATCATGACACAACACAACATCTTTAACTTCTTGTTGTGTTTGTGTTGTAATATCATGAACAACAAACAGTCTGTGGTGCAGACACAATGTGAGCTGATGGTTCATGACTCCTCCACAGAGAGGACCAGGAGAGCTCAGAGGTTCCCAGAGGTCCGTCTGCCCAGCAGCATCAAACACACCTGGACTCCATATTTATGGTCTGTACCTGTACAACTACTTTTACATGTCTTCTGTTCACCATCATCTCCATGCTGCACTCTTTAGACCAGTGGGTTGTCAGTCTGTCCAACATGGATCTGATGTTTGCTTCCATGGTTTTAGTTTGTCATTCAGAGAATATTCTGTTCCAGCTGCTGGAGGAGAACATCCTCACTTTTGTGAAGGACGAGCTGAAGAAGATCCAGAAGGTTCTGAGTTCAGATTACCCAGAATGCTTAGAAAGTCAGAGAGAAGACGACGAGGTGCTAGACAGTGAGGATGAAGAGCAGAGGAGGAGGAGCAGAGAAGCATTTCAGAAGATCTCACTGCACTTCCTGAGGAGCATGAAGCAGGAGGAGCTGGCTGACTGTCTGCAGAGCAGTAAGAGGATTTCTCTAAAGATTTAACATGCTGGATGAATGGAACGTTTACTAATGTCTCAAGAGATGGACCAGAATATATTCATAGACTCATTCTTTGAGGAAATGACGTGTTGAAATGTATTCTTTGACTCATTGATCTTCTTGTTGTGTGTTCATTCAGGACTTCTTGCTGCAGTTTGTCAGCGTGAACTCAAATCTAACCTGAAGAAGAAGTTCCAGTGTGTGTTTGAGGGGATCGCTAAAGCAGGAAACCCAACCCTTCTGAAACAGATCTACACAGAGCTCTACATCACAGAGGGAGGGACTGCAGAGGTCAACAATGAACATGAGGTCAGACAGATTGAAACAGCATCCAGGAAACCACACAGACCAGAAACCACCATCAGACAAGAAGACCTCTTTAAAGCCTCACCTGGAGGAGAGGAACCAATCAGAACAGTGATGACAAAGGGAGTGGCTGGCATCGGGAAAACAGTCTTAACACAGAAGTTCACTCTGGACTGGGCCGAAGACAAAGCCAACCAGGACATCCAGTTCATGTTTCCATTCACGATCAGAGAGCTGAATGTGCTGAAAGAGAAGAAGTTCAGCTTGGTGGAACTTGTTCATCACTTCTTCTCTGAAACCAAAGAAGCAGGAATCTGCAGGTTTGAAGAGTTCCCGGTTGTGTTCATCTTTGACGGTCTGGATGAGTGTCGACTTCCTCTGGACTTCCACAACAATGAGGTCCTGACTGATGTCACAGAGTTCACCTCAGTGGATGTGCTGCTGACAAACCTCATCAGGGGGAAGCTGCTTCCCTCTGCTCGCCTCTGGATAACCACACGACCTGCAGCAGCCAATCAGATCCCTCCTGACTGTGTTGACCTGGTGACAGAGGTCAGAGGGTTCACTGACCCACAGAAGAAGGACTACTTCATGAAGAGGTTCAGAGATGAGAAGCAGGCCAGCGGGATCATCTCCCACATTGAGACCTCACGAAGCCTCCACATCATGTGCCACATCCCAGTCTTCTGCTGGATCACTGCTACAGTTCTAGAGGTCGTGTTGAAGACCGCAGAGGGAGGACAGCTGCCCAAGACCCTGACTGAGATGTACATCCACTTCCTGGTGGTTCAGTCCAAAGTGAAGAAGGTTAAGTATGATGGAGGAGCTGAGACAGATCCACACTGGAGTCCAGAGAGCAGGAAGATGATTGAGTCTCTGGGAAAACTGGCTTTTGATCAGCTGCAGAAAGGGAACCTGATCTTCTATGAATCCGACCTGACAGAGTGTGGCATCGATATCAGAGCAGCCTCAGTGTACTCAGGAGTGTTCACACAGATCTTTAGAGAGGAGAAAGGGCTGTACCAGGACAAGGTGTTCTGCTTCATCCATCTGAGTGTTCAGGAGTTTCTGGCTGCTCTTCATGTCCATCTGACCTTCATCAACTCTGGTGTCAACCTGCTGGTAGAAGAACAAACAACCTCTCTGTGGTCCAAAGTCTTTAGAGACAAACCGGATCCAATACATCTCTACCAGAGTGCTGTGGACAAGGCCTTACAGAGTCCTAATGGACACCTGGACTTGTTCCTCCGTTTCCTCCTGGGTCTTTCACTGGAGACCAATCAGACTCTCCTACGAGGTCTGCTGACACAGACAGGAAGTAGCTCACGGACCAATCAGAAAACAGTCCAGTTGATCAAGAAGAAGATCAGTGAGGATGTGTCTCCAGAGAAAAGCATCAACCTGTTCCATTGTCTGAATGAACTGAATGATGGTTCTCTAGTGGAGGAGATCCAACAGTCCCTGAGGTCAGGACGTCTCTCCACAGATAAACTGTCTCCTGCTCAGTGGTCAGCTCTGGTCTTCATCTTACTGTCATCAGGAGAAGATCTGGATGTGTTTGACCTGAAGAAATACTTTGCTTCAGAGGAGGCTCTTCTGAGGCTGCTGCCAATGGTCAAAGCCTCTAACAAAGCTGTGTAGGTGGAGACATTATGGATACATTGATATTACTAGAAGTGTTTGATATTTTACTTTAATTAAACATTTTGTTTGTATTAATCCCTGTTCCTTCCCTAGACTGAGTGGATGTAACCTCTCAAAGAGAAGCTGTGAAGCTCTGTCCTCAGTCCTCAGCTCCCAGTCCTCTAGTCTGAAACAGCTGAACCTGAGTAACAACAACCTGCAGGATTCAGGAGTGAAGCTTCTCTCTGCTGGACTGGAGAGTCCACACTGTACACTGGAGACTCTCAGGTCAGGATCAGATGATTTACCACAAAGATGATGAAGTGGTCTAGGTGTCTGATATACTGAGTTCATGCTGCTGTTCCCAACATGTTGCTGTGGAGAACAATGTCTACTAGTGTCTCTGTGATATGCTTTACGACATAATGCTGTGAACTGAATGCTGAACTGGCCACTATCCTGCTGGGGTCAAAGTGTTGGAGGTCTTGTTCAACCATCATGAACATCCTTTGGCCCTCCTGCTTTCAGGGAACCAGGACGCTTTAACCCACTAAGATCGACCTACATGGGGCTGTGTATTTTCAGTGTTTACGTTTTTTAAATATTAATATCTTCTCGAAAATAGGGCCGCTACTGTTAAATCCGCGAGGTTCTGCAGTTTCCGGCCCCGTCCTCCTTGAGGTCTAACGTGGCTCACAGGAGCTGACAGAGCTGCTGGTGTCTATGTCGAGCTCCGTCTGTCACCGTGATTTGTCAATTCAGGTGTCCGTCGACATTTTGTGTGAAACTACCAAAACTCAGGAAATCTCTAAAGACCTACCCATCCACCAATGCTGCAAAGATCCACTGGTTTTTGTTCGGATAGACAACACACTACCACCTAAGAAAAAAAAAGTGCTTTCTTGAATGTACTAAAAAAACACAGAGAGCATCTGCTCCGCTCATCTGTTCACTTTTACTCTGTGAGGCCTCACGCGACGTTGTGCTGGTAAACAGTACATAGTACACACATGTATACAGAGTACATAGTACACACATGTATACAGAGTACATAGTACACATATTTACAGAGTACATAGTACACACATATATACAGAGTGCATAGTACACACATGTACATACAGAGTACATAGTCTACACATATATACAGAGTACATAGTACACACATATATACAGAGTACATATGTTGTTCCTGTTTTTTTAAACTTTTCTTGTCAAAATGAAACTAAAACATGCATTTTGTGGAAACATAGTAAACAGTTTGTTTTTCTATAGTACATATTTTGACTTAAATATATACTACATATTTAGTTTGAAAACAAAAACTCTTGTAATTGCAAGCAAGTCATAATCCACCAGCAAGCTCGCTTTTTGGCTGATCTGCAACCAAGTGGACATGTCATGTTGTTAAAGTGGGCGGTGGTCTTCTGCCCTGACGAGAGCGAGAGACCTGGATGCGCGCGCAGTCTGGGGCCAACCTCGGGCTGGCCCTCCCGGAAGTCTTTTTTAAGGCGCTGATTGGATAAATTATCTATCCATCTATGTCTCTCATTTATTTCTTTGATCAGTGATTGGCTGAACTGCTTCTTAGACCCGCGTTTTTTGGGCCAAATTGATCTGGCCCCACGACGCGCGCGAGCAGCAGAGACGTGCACTGGAGCAGCTGAGCAGAGAGGACAAGCAGGAAAAGCAGATTTTTTGAGCAGATATCCTTTTTTATAAATATTACCAGATATATTTCATAGCTCAAGATACTAATATTGACAATTTGTATTATTAATTACTACTTTTATTTTTATTATTTATATATATATATATATATATATATATATATATATATATATATATATATATATATATATATATATATGTATATATATATATATATATATATGTATATATATATATATATATATACATATATGTATGTATATGTGCCCTCTCTTGACCAGCCACCACTGGTCCCATCGTATCTCAGTCCCTCTCATGTTGATGAAAGTAGTGACAGACCACATTACTACTCAAAAAACAATGATACAAATGTGTTTTTTGACATTTACATGTATCTACCATTTTATTCATATATTTCACTGCTTTTGAGAACCTAAAAACCTGAGGACCTGAGTAAAGTTATGTTTTCACAAGAGATATGAAGAATTTCAAAAATCAAGATTACATTTTCCAGCTTTAGTCATATTTTCTCTTGACACTTTTGCCTTATGGCAATAGTTCCTCATTATATAAAGAGATGAGATGTAACAGATGGGTATGTAACACATATGCAATTGCATTTAAAAGGTGAATTTAAGAAATTATGTAAAATTGAGAAAATGACCTTTAGCTTCTACTGCACTGGAAGAACTGATTTCACTGGAATCAGGATTTAAATGTGTTTACAGTGACATGATTTTAACTAAATGTCTGTTTACAAAAGAAGAAGAAACCAAAATGAAAGACACTCATGTTGATGACGAAAATAATGATTCATTGTGTATCAATATAATAAACTCTGTGTGTTGTTTTGTGTGTTTGCAGTCTGTCATGCTGTGAGATCACAGAGGAAGGCTGTTCTTCTCTGGGATCAGCTCTGAAGTCAAACCCCTCCAGTCTGAGAGAACTGAATCTGAGCTTCAACAAGCTGCAGGATTCAGGAGTGAAGCTGCTGAGTGGTTTTCTGGAGAGTCCACATTGTCGACTGGAGACTCTTAGGTGGGTTCACTGTCTGCTGCTAGTGTAGCACCTTCATGTTTAATCAATAACTCTATTGATTTATCTACGTATTGATCAGTGAAGTGTTACATGTTCTGGTAATATGTTCCACTTCACATCAGCTGCCTCGTTGTCTGCATGTCGTCCTCTACAATCATGACATGTACAACTTGTCTGGCTTCATGCTGTTGGATGGATTACTGAACAGGACTAAAGGGCCCAGACCCAGGGGCCCCAAGTGTCAGGGCCCAAAATGTCATTGGACCCTGTTCTTTATCTACAAAATGTCACTCAGAAAGACACAAAGAGACTCAAAGTATTGATGAGAATACTATGTATACTAAATTTGATAAATATTATAAATACTATGAATACTATACCCTGAAGTCAATATTTATCATAAAAAGTGTAATTTAATTACATGTAAAGAACCAAACCTTTAATTAATTTTTAATCCAATATTTTATCATTTCTTTAAAGAGCATTTGGCATTTTTAAATAACTTTTTCACATGTTTTGATCTGCTCTGAATAATCTGGATCAATACTGATCAATACATTTAGTAACAGAAGTCTAAAAGTTATAGAAAGCATCATCATTTCACATCTTTAACAACCTGTTGTGCTCCAGGTTCATGTGAACATTTGCTGTGATGAGTTTGTCCTCAACGTTAATATGATATTGAAACAAGTCATGAACTCTCCTCCGTGAGCTGCTTCTACACGTCTGCTGCCAGCTGCAGGAAACCTTGTGAAGTGGAGTTCCACATTTACAACATGACACATCTGATGGATTATGAACAGATTGTTTCTCTTCATATTTCTTCTTGATGCAGATTGAGTTCCTGCAGCTTGACAGAGGTCAGCTGTTCTTCTCTCAGCTCTGAAGTCTGAAGTGCTCTGAAGTCATCTACTGCATCCCAGTTCATGCTGCTGTTCCCAACATGTTGCTGTGGAGAACAATGTCTACTAGTGTCTCTGTGATATGCTTTACGACATAATGCTGTGAACTGAATGCTGAACTGGCCACTATCCTGCTGGGGTCAAAGTGTTGGAGGTCTTGTCCAACCAACATGAACATCCTTTGGCCCTCCTGCTTTCAGGGAACCAGGACGCATTAACCCCCTAAAATCGACCTCAGTGGGGCCGTGAATTTTCAGTGTTTACATTTTTTAAATATTCATATCTTCTGGAAAAAACGGCGCAGAAAAAATAATCCGCTACTGTTAGATCCGCGAGGTTCTGCAGTTTCCGGCCCCGTCCTCCTTGTGGTCTAACGTGGCTCACAGGAGCTGACAGAGCTGCTGGCCTCTATGTCGAGCTCCGCCTGTCACCGTGATTTGTCAATTCAGGTGTCTGGCGACATTTTGTGTGAAACTACCAAAACTCAGGAAATCCCTAAAGACCGACCCATCCACCAATGCTGCAAAGATCCACTGGTTTTTATTCAGATAGACAACACACTACCACCTAAGAAAAAAAATCAGTGTTTTCTTGAATGTTCTAAAAAACACACAAAGCCTCTGCTCCGCTCATCTGTTCAGTTTTACTCTGTGAGGCCTCACGCGACGTTGTGCTGGTAAACAGTACATAGTACACACATGTATACAGAGTACACATATACAGACAGAGTACATAGTACGCACATATATACAGTTTACATAGTGCACACATGTATACAGAGTACAGAGTACACACATATATACAGAGTACAGAGTACACACATATATACAGAGTACACATATACATACAGAGTACATAGTACACACATGTATACAGTTTACATAGTGCACACATGTATACAGAGTACAGAGTACACACATATATACAGAGTACAGAGTACACACATGTATACAGAGTACAAAGTACACACATGTATACAGAGTACATAGTACACACATGTACACAGAGTACACACATACATACAGAGTACATATGTTGTTCCTGTTCTTTTAACTGTTCTTGTAAAATGAAACTGAAACATGCACATTGTGGAAACAGTAAATAGTTTGTTTTTCTATAGTACATATTTTGACTCAAATATATACTACATATTTAGTTTGTAAACAAACTATTGTATTATTATTTTTTCATTTGAATACACATCATGAAGCTCGGTCTGTAGTATGAAGTCATTCCTCAGTCTCATTGTATCTCAGTCCCTCTCATGTTGATGAAAGTAGTGACAGACCACATTACTACTC
The DNA here is from genome assembly GCF_023055335.1 of Clinocottus analis. Taxonomy (NCBI): domain Eukaryota; kingdom Metazoa; phylum Chordata; class Actinopteri; order Perciformes; family Cottidae; genus Clinocottus; species Clinocottus analis. Next base: position 20,331,548 of record NW_027176240.1, on the reverse strand, counting down.
AAAAACGACAATACAACATTTGTTTTTAGACATTTATTTACATGTATCTACCATTTTATTAATATATTTTCCTGCTTTTGAGAACCTAAGACCTTTTGGGAAACCAATTTCCATCACCGAAACCATTCGACCACCTGAGTAAAGTTGTGTTTTCACAAGAGATGTGAAGAACTTCAAATATCAAGATTACATTTTTCAGCCTTAGTCATATTTTCTCTTTACACTTTTGCCTCATGGCAATGGTGCCTCATTATATAGAGAGCTGAGATTGTTAGATTTAACTGAATATGTACCACATATGCAAGTGCCTTTGAAAGGTGAATTTAAGAAATTATGTAAAATCGAGAAAATGACCTTTAGCTTCTACTGGACTGGAAGAACTCAATTCACTGGAATCAGGATTTAAATGTGTTTACAGTGACATGATTTTAACTAAATGTCGGTTTACCAAAGAAGAAGAAACCAAAATGAAAGACACTCATGTTGATGATGAAAATAATGATTCATTGTGTATCGATATAATAAACTCTGTGTGTTGTTTTGTGTGTTTGCAGTCTGTCATGCTGTAAGATCACAGAGGAAGGCTGTTCTTCTCTGGGATCAGCTCTGAAGTCAAACCCCTCCAGTCTGAGAGAACTGGATCTGAGCTTCAACAAGCTGCAGGATTCAGGAGTGAAGCTGCTGAGTGGTTTTCTGGAGAGTCCACATTGTAGACTGGAGACTCTGAGGTGGGTTCACTGTCTGCTGCTCGTGTAGCACCTTCATGTTTAATCAATAACTCTATTGATTTATCTACGTATTGATCAGTGAAGTGTTACATGTTCTGGTAATATGTTCCACTTCACATCAGCTGCCTCGTTGTCTGCATGTCGTCCTCTACAATCATGACATGTACAACTTGTCTGGCTTCATGCTGTTGGATGGATTACTGAACAGGACTAAAGGGCCCAGACCCAGGGGCCCAAAGTGTCAGGGCCCTGTTCTTTATCTACAAAATCTCACTCAAAGAGAAACAAAAAGATTCAAAGAGTATTGATGAGAATACTATGTATGTACTAAATTTGATAAATATTTTAAATACTATGAATTCTACACACTGAAGTCAATATTCATCATAAAAAGTGTAATTTAATTACATGTTAAGAACCAAACCTTTATTCATTTTTAATCCAATATTTCATCATTTTTTAAGAGCATTTGGCATTTTTAAATAACTTTTTCACGTTTTGATCTGCTCTGAATAATCTGGATCAATACTGATCAATACATTTAGTAACAGAAGTCTAAAAGTTATAGAAAGCATCATCATTTCACATCTTTAACAACCTGTTGTGCTCCAGGTTCATGTGAACATTTGCTGTGATGAGTTTGTCCTCAACGTTAATATGATATTGAAACAAGTCATGAACTCTCCTCCGTGAGCTGCTTCTACACGTCTGCTGCCAGCTGCAGGAAACCTTGTGAAGTGGAGTTCCACATTTACAACATGACACATCTGATGGATTATGAACAGATTGTTTCTCTTCATATTTCTTCTTGATGCAGATTGAGTTCCTGCAGCTTGACAGAGGTCAGCTGTTCTTCTCTCAGCTCTGAAGTCTGAAGTGCTCTGAAGTCATCTACTGCATCCCAGTTCATGCTGCTGTTCCCAACATGTTGCTGTGGAGAACAATGTCTACTAGTGTCTCTGTGATATGCTTTACGACATAATGCTGTGAACTGAATGCTGAACTGGCCACTATCCTGCTGGGGTCAAAGTGTTGGAGGTCTTGTCCAACCAACATGAACATCCTTTGGCCCTCCTGCTTTCAGGGAACCAGGACGCTTTAAGTCCTGCTTTTAGTTTGTTAGAGCTTCTACTGCACTGGAAGAACTGGTTTCACTGGAATCAGGATTTAAATGTGTTTACAGTGACATGATTTTAACTAAATGTCTGTTTACAAAAGAAGAAGAAACCAAAATGAAAGCCACTCATGTTGATGACGAAAATAATGATTCATTGTGTATCGATATAATAAACTCTGTGTGTTGTTTTGTGTGTTTGCAGGCTGTCAGACTGTAGGATCACAGAGGAAGGCTGTTCTTCTCTGGGATCAGCTCTGAAGTCAAACCCCTCCAGTCTGAGAGAACTGGATCTGAGCTTCAACAAGCTGCAGGATTCAGGAGTGAAGCTGCTGAGTGGTTTTCTGGAGAGTCCACATTGTAGACTGGAGACTCTGAGGTGGGTTCACTGTCTGCTGCTAGTGTAGCACCTTCATGTTTAATCAATAACTCTATTGATTTATCTACGTATTGATCCATCAAGTGTTACATGTTCTAGTACTATTGTTCAGGACTGGAGACCAAAGACAGTAGGACTCAGATGCAGACTTGAGTCCTGGTAGTAGGGTGCAAACACAAGGTCTTTACTCCAGCAGGGTTCAGTACACTGATGATCAGTCGCTCAGGCCGAGGAAACAAAATCGGCAGACAAAAACTGGTTTGTAGGGAAAAAAAGAAGAAAAAAAAATCATTTCACTGGAATCAGGATTTAAATGTGTTTACAGTGACATGATTTTAACTAAATGTCTGTTTACAAAAGAAGAAGAAACCAAAATGAAAGCCACTCATGTTGATGATGAAAATAATGATTCATTGTGTATCGATAAAATAAACTCTGTGTGTTGTTTTGTGTGTTTGCAGTCTGTCACGCTGTAAGATCACAGAGGAAGGCTGTTCTTCTCTGGGATCAGCTCTGAAGTCAAACCCCTCCAGTCTGAGAGAACTGGATCTGAGCTCCAACAAGCTGCAGGATTCAGGAGTGAAGCTGCTGAGTGGTTTTCTGGAGAGTCCACATTGTAGACTGGAGACTCTGAGGTGGGTTCACTGTCTGCTGCTAGTGTAGCACCTTCATGTTTAATCAATGACTCTATTGATTTATCTACGTATTGATCAGTGAAGTGTTACATGTTCTGGTAATATGTTCCACTTCACATCAGCTGCCTCGTTGTCTGCATGTCGTCCTCTACAATCATGACATGTACAACTTGTCTGGCTTCATGCTGTTGGATGGATTACTGAACAGGACTAAAGGGCCCAGACCCAGGGGCCCAAAGTGTCAGGGCCCCAAGTGTCAGGGGCCCCTGTCCTTTATCTACAAAATGTCACTCTAAGAGAAACAAAAAAAACAGTATGAATGAGAATACTATATATATATATATATATATATATATATATATATATATATATATATATATATATATATATATATATACTAAACTTGATGAATATTATAAATACTAGGAATTCTAGAGACTGAAGTCAATATTCATCATAAAAAGTGTAATTTAATTACATGTAAAGAAACAAACCTTTATTCATTTTTAATCCAATATTTCATCATTTCTTTTAAGAGCATTTGGCATTTTTAAATAACTTGTTCACATGTTTTGATCTGCTCTGAATAATCTGGATCAATACTGATCAATACATTTAGTAACAGAAGTGTAAAAGTTATAGAAAGCATCATCATTTCACATCTTTAACAACCTGTTGTGCTCCAGGTTCATGTGAACATTTGCTGTGATGAGTTTGTCCTCAACGTTAATATGATATTGAAACAAGTCATGAACTCTCCTCCGTGAGCTGCTTCTACACGTCTGCTGCCAGCTGCAGGAAACCTTGTGAAGTGGAGTTCCACATTTACAACATGACACATCTGATGGATTATGAACAGATTGTTTCTCTTCATATTTCTTCTTGATGCAGATTGAGTTCCTGCAGCTTGACAGAGGTCAGCTGTTCTTCTCTCAGCTCTGAAGTCTGAAGTGCTCTGAAGTCATCTACTGCATCCCAGTTCATGCTGCTGTTCCCAACATGTTGCTGTGGAGAACAATGTCTACTAGTGTCTCTGTGATATGCTTTACGACATAATGCTGTGAACTGAATGCTGAACTGGCCACTATCCTGCTGGGGTCAAAGTGTTGGAGGTCTTGTCCAACCATCACGAACATCCTTTGGCCCTCCTGCTTTCAGGGAACCAGGACACTTTAAGTCCTGCTTTTAGTTTGTTAGAGCTTCTACTGCACTGGAAGAACTGGTTTCACTGGAATCAGGATTTAAAAGTGTTTACAGTGACATGATTTTAACTAAATGTCTGTTTACAAAAGAAGAAGAAACCAAAATGAAAGCCACTCATGTTGATGATGAAAATAATGATTCATTGTGTATCAATATAATAAACTCTGTGTGTTGTTTTGTGTGTTTGCAGGCTGTCAGACTGTGAGATCACAGAGGAAGGCTGTTCTTCTCTGGGATCAGCTCTGAAGTCAAACCCCTCCAGTCTGAGAGAACTGGATCTGAGCTCCAACAAGCTGCAGGATTCAGGAGTGAAGCTGCTGAGTGGTTTTCTGGAGAGTCCACATTGTAGACTGGAGACTCTGAGGTCAGTAGAGGGTTGAGTCAGTCCATGCTGGTTTCAGCAGTATTGTAGCAAACACAGATGAGAGAGAGAGAGAGAGAGAGAGAGAGAGAGAGAGAGAGAGAGAGAGAGAGAGAGAGAGAGAGAGAGAGAGAGAGAGAGAGAGAGAGAGAGAGAGAGAGAGAGAGAGAGAGAGAGATTTGATTTTTAGAAAACCTTTATTTTACTTAAAACAAACTAAACATCCCATTTTTGTCAAAACTAAACAAATCAACAACAACACACACACAAAAACTAAAATAAGTTGTGCACTTTTACACATTTTGTGTTCATTGTCCCAAAGTCACTGAGTCCTAGCTTCGTCCCCTCAGCAGCGGCCCTGAGGCCCAATCCAGCTTCGGCATCAATCCTGATCCGGAAAAGGATCCATAGTCAGAAACCTCCTCTTCTTCTCCTCCGTACTCCGCCCGGCGCCGCTCCAGGGATCCACGTCCCCACAGCAGACGGTTTGGCTCTGTGTAGCCCCGCCCTCTTCTCCTCTGCCAGTCTCTACGGCATCTACTCCTCCATCCACCTCTCGGTCCATCGGAATGCTCTCGACTGGACCCGTCCACTTCCTGCTCCCTCAACTTGTCTTCATGATTACGCCCTCCTGCAATATCTCCTCCATGGTCCTCACTAGCAGCCTCTTGACCCTGAAACGCTCCAATTTAGTGAAACCTCCTTTGCCTTTGTTTTGCATAAAGGCCCATGCAGAATTCCACAACCCCTCTTTGTTGGAAAAATAATCCTGCAGCTTCACTTTTCTCCTGTTTTTGGTGTCTCTAAGGAACTTCTGTATTCTCTCTAAGCTGTAGATTCTCCTACTATTACGGCTTTCCACCTCAGACCCAGAGGAACTCTCATCATCAGAGTCCTCCTCCTCACTGGACTCCGACTCCTCTGTCTCCTCCTCAGCCTTCCCGGAGCCCCCTGCTCCCTTCTTGGCCTGCGAGCTCCCATCGTCCTCCCTGCACTTCCTCTTTAGCTGACGGGCTTTACACCCGTCCTCCTCCTCTTCCATGTTTGCCTCGCTTCCTGCCAACCCACCATCCTCCACACCTTCCTCCTCTTCCTGCCCACCTACCACCTGCCTCTCACTGACCTCCCCCGTCCACCAGCAGCCACCTGCTTGTCAAGCTTTCCTTCTGCCTCCTGCTGGGCAATGTCCCCCTGATGTCCCACGTCCTCCTGCTGGACGTCTCCCACCCCCTCTTGTCTCTCCACCACCCCCTACTGAACCACCCTCTGGACCCCACCTGTGCCCTCCTGTTCTCCCTGCTTGTCCTGGGTGTCTCTGCCCTCCGGCTCCTTCTCTGCAGCCCTGGGCTCCCCAGCAGTACCTCCACCACCAGCATCTCCACCACCGGCAGCTTCACCACCAGCATCTCCACCACCAGCAGCTTCACCACCGGCAGCTTCACCACCAGCATCTCCACCACCGGCAGCTTCACCACCAGCATCTCCACCACCGGCAGCTTCACCACCAGCAGCTTCACCACCGGCAGCTTCACCACCGGCAGCTTCACCACCAGCATCTCCACCACCGGCAGCTTCACCACCAGCAGCTTCACCACCGGCAGCTTCACCACCGGCAGCTTCACCACCAGCATCTCCACCACCGGCAGCTTCACCACCAGCAGCTTCACCACCGGCAGCTTCACCACCAGCAGCTCCACCAGCACCAGCACCCCCAGCAGCAGCTCCACTAGCAGCGTTCTCCCCTGAGCTCCTCTCAGGACACGCTCTGGCCAGGTGTCCTGAGCTCCTGCAAACAAAACATTTTGACCCCGATGTCGCAAACATGATGTAATCGAAATCATCAACCCTGATTTTGAGGACTATGTCCATGTCTCTGCTCCTGTCATTTAAAACCATTAAGAGCTGCCTTTTGTGTGACACCACGTGTCTCAACAGTGGAGATTTAAAACCCGAGGACACCTTCCTCACCTGAGACATGACCTTCCCGTGTCTCCTCAGTTCCCTCACAACAGCCTCGTCTCTTATGAACGGGGGCACGTTGGACACGGTGACCCGCACCGCCGGCGTGGAGAGCGGCATGACGGGCACGGGCACGCCGTTCACCTCCACCCCTCCCCCCACCACCATGTTGGCTTTTTCCACGCTATCCACAAAAATCACCACCTCTCCGCTCATGCGGGCAGCGGACACCACGCTGCGGTGCCCCACCACCCGGCCCACGGCCAGCCCGCACTCCTCCGCGGAGCAGGGCGAGCCCGCGATCTTTAACCCGTGGCTCCGTGACAGGCCGCTGTAGTCCATGCCGGTCTGTGTCGTGCGCCGCCCGGCGCGAGCCGACCAGACGCCAACAACACCATACGAACCCAGAAAAAAAACACGTGCACACAGACACACAAACCTCACCGTGAAACTACACTAAAACCTGTATCCACTGCTTTACCCATTAACTGCCAAAATAACTCGCTACCAACTCACACGCTCAGCTCTCAACCGCCATGCTTCCTCTCGCAGAGAGAGAGAGAGAGAGAGAGAGAGAGAGAGAGAGAGAGAGAGAGAGAGAGAGAGAGAGAGAGATCATCACTCAAAAGAGAGAGAGCAGTCGGCCAATCAGATGAGTCAGAAGCTTGTTGTGATGTTGTGTTTGAGTCCATGTGTTGTTGTTGTTCACGTCTACAGGAAGTGAAGCTGCATCAGCTGACGGCATCAGAGATGTTTAGAGACAGTGGTCCTCATTCATCAAACTATCAAACTATTGATCATCTTTGTCACAGCTCTGAGATCAGTCTGACTGAAGCTGCACATCACTGGCTCTCACTTCATAGAACCAGCATTACATTTAGTAACCTGATGTCTTACTGCTCAGTCTTTACCTCCATGGAGCCAATCATCAGTCACGGCTGAAATAACCACTAGTGCTGCTGTGTTCATGTTGAGGAAGTTCAGAGATCCAAGGAAACCAAACTTCATCACGTTTGCTTCATGACATCATCTGGAGGCCGTGTTCTCTGTTTCTAGCAAGACACATGTCTGCTGCTTTACTGCAGCTGTAAGAACCCAAAATACACAGATTCAGCTGTGATTTAATGACAATAAACAGATAAAAAATAAAGCAGAAATAACTACATAATGATGCAGATTCATGAAAAGTCTAAATTCATGTTTTGTTAGTTTTCTCCACAAGACGACAAGAAAACAACTTTTAAAATGTTAGTTTTTGAAATGGAGTCTGGATCAAACAATGCTAAGCTAACGTTGTAGCTGCTTCATCAACACTCAAAATAATGTTGCGAAGACGTAAATCCTGGACACTGATCCATTTCTTCTTCTTGTTCTTGTTCTTGTTTTTCTTCTTCTTCTTCTTCATCAGCTGGAAGTGATCATGGTGAGTCCTGGTGATCCAGAGAGCATCAGGAGACTGGAGACTGGTCCACCCCTCCAGCTGGTTTGGTTTAGTCTCCCGCACAGCAGAAGACTTTTAAAGACTAAAGTCTGACCCCCTCTCACACATACAGACATTGGGCCTCATGTAACAACAGGTAAAACAGCTGTCATGTCACATCATATTGTATAGATATTCATGTTCCCCAGAGGATGTCTTCATCCTGATGTTGTTCACCCTCAGACTTTTCCTTCTGGGCCAGAATGACGTTAAAGTTTTAGTTATTTAAAAAAAATTAGAAATGAGAACAAAAAAAAAAGAGACCAAACAAAGTTCATGTCTGCTGCAGTGTCTTCTTTGATAAAACCACTAGGGGGCGACAAAGATAAACAATCTTTAAATTCTTTACACGGTGGCTTAAATGAACAAAAACACAAGTTTTGAGTTTGAGAGTTGTTTGAATGTATTTTGCTGTTTCTTATTGACCATTTGTGAAATTGTACATGTGCAATTGTTCAAGAAAAAAATTAAGTTTAGTCCACACTCACTATGTTTGTATTATTATAGAGTGGCAAGAGGCAGTGAAGGAAATATTCATATCATTTACTGACGTAAAAGTACTTAAACAACACAAAATCTCTACATTGAAAATGCTGCGTCAGTAAAAGTGTGTAAATATAATCTGGATATTGTTCTTTAAGTATTACAATTATAGAAATGTCTCCTAAATGGTGGTAAGAATGAGATAAATACAATTGTTATGTTTAACTTGTAAAATCTAAAAATAAAATGATTGAAAGAAATGTCTCCTGTGACTGTTCATCTGATAATCCCCCGTGAGGCTGTGACTCGTCTCAGCCCTTATAAAGTGAGTACGTATAACGTCTACAATCTCGCTGCCTATGTTGAACTCACATTGTAGACACACTGCAAAGTCTTCAACCAGAGTTCTTACCTTAAGTTCCTCTGGCAGCGTCGGTCCTCACCTCAGTGTCACACTGCTTCAGGACGGGGAGAAGGTTAGATTGATAAAGAACTGGAGTCTGTAGTTTTATTTACAGCTTACTAAATGATAAGACTGTGGTTTTATTTCAGTTTTATACTTTTCTTTTATCAATCAGCAACACGTTCAATTCATTGAAACAGTTACATACAAAAAGTTTGTTGAGGGATTTTCTACATATGTGGTCCTCACGTCAAGATTGATGCTCTGAAGGTAGAGGAGCTTGATGCTCTGAAGGTCTCTACCTTCAGAAGACAGCGACAGGGTTTGAGGAGATACACATGTTGACATTTTGACCCAAGGACAAGGGGAGGATGTGGAAACACATGAAACTGTGACCCTGGGATGGAGATGTGTGTGACGCTGCTTGTAACACTGGGGGTGATAACTACATGAAATAAAACACATAACTTGCATTAATTTGTAGATGTTCTGTGACATTGGCTAGCTGGCACAGCGCTATAGCTAAAAGCTGACATGCTAGATAGCCGGAAAGATGCTAGCGCTGGTTATTCACAATAGCTCTGAATAAACAAACACAAAGGATTAAAGCTTGTGGAGCTTCTTGATACCGGAAATCAGCGGAAATAAAAACTTAACTAATTAGCTCAGCCATAAATGTAAAATAAGTTCACACGGTGGATTTAAAAAATGTAACAACTCGACCGGTGGCAAACGGCTGCAGCTAACGGCCAAAAACTAGATTTGGGAAAGTCCACGTGTCTCACACAGTCCCGACTGGACCTGTAACTGGATCTCAAGAGAAGATAATTGTTAAATCGCAGATCTTATAATATGAGTCCAAATAAAATATCCATCCATCCGTCCATCTGTCTAACTAACAACTTGTGTGTCTCCTCCTCTCAGGCTGGAGTCTACATGAGTGAACCGGCCCCTGAGTCTTCTAAAGCTGTGGCTTTGATCAGGACGACCTTTGTGACGTCACAGTGTTCCAGCATATGTGAATGAATTCAAACTTCAAACAACAAAAGCAGGTGTGTGTTATGGGAACCGTCTCTATCCTGCTTCATGTGCCCATCCCCCCATGTGAACCACACCTTCCAGACTAAACAACGCTTATCTTCTCACTTTCCCCCTAAATACACCTGGAACATCAAAGTCAGGGTTTCTTTCATGTCTCTCATAATAAATACAGTACTAACGGCACAATTGCTCCCTTGTCAAAGTATCAAAATCTGCAGCGCTGCGCCGTCCACGCTGGTGGATGAAGAGGCTTCGTGGGTCAGGCCCCACGCAAGAGGAACACTATTAATATTATATTAGTACATGATTATTTAAACTCCCAAATACTTTATTAAAGCAGTTGCTGCATACAGGAGACGGGATAAACAGTGATTTCTATTGAGGGACACCAGAAACATTAACATTAGTCTGTTGGCTGTTCTAATGTTTGGAGACATTATATGAAATATCATGAGATTTGGAATAATGTTTTGAGAAAAATGAAGAATCCTAAACTGTCAGAAGCTGTTGTCTCTGTTTCAGGAATCTTAAAACCATATATATATAAAATGTATTTATTTTTTAATGTGTTCAGCACTGTTTAAATTTGACCTACATTTGATGGCGCATACTAATGAGTAGAATGTTTCCATTTGAAATGCTGCAGAATGTTCAACATTAAAGGCATCAGTTCTATGGAAGACCTCTAAAAAGACAGTACAACTAATTCAGGTCAGTGCTGTTTCAACGATGGACAAGTACAGTTCAGGAGACATGACTTCCAAATCGTGGACAGCTACGAGCACTTTTCAGTGGCCGCCTTCCAGGAGACGACTTGGTGAGTAGTGAGGACATAATACTGGAGAACAACTGCAGTCTCTAACCCACAAACCCAACCTGATCTTATGGGACGGGATATGGGGAGTATGATATTTTATTGACATTTTGTCAATAATTTGAGGCTTGAATCACTTAGTTAGGTTTAGAAAAACAACATGGTTGGACTGAATATTAGTAAATAAATGAACTGAAGCATAAACAATGTAACTTAAATCACTCAATTACACTTTGGGACACAAACACCGGCCTCCTGGTTGAAAGTCCTGTGTTTGTATTTCAACCATTCACCATCAATAGTCTTTATAACTCTTTATAATATGTTAATTGTTCTAAAACGGCTAAATTTAAATTAAAAATCAGTCACTATTACATCAAATGGTGAATCTGGGCTGACGGTCCTTTTGATTTAGCGGCTGACGATCACTGATGCTGGTTCTTCCTTTAGTAACACAGACAGTGATTGTAGATTTTATCAGCACATCCAGCAAACTAAAGGATGTGTTTCTGTTCTCGCAGTGCGCCACACGGACCCCATCGTCTCTGATGGAGGAAGGAAGACCTCCAAGAGAAGATCTGAGGAGAGTCTTGAAAGCATATGCATGCCAATCTTAAATTTAATTTAAAAATCAGTCACTATTACATCAAATGGTGAATCTGGGCTGACGGTCCTTTTGATTTAGCGGCTGACGATCACTGATGCTGGTTCTTCTTTTAGTAACACAGACAGTGATTGTAGATTTTATCAGCACATCCAGCAAACTAAAGGATGTGTTTCTGTTCTCGCAGTGCGCCACACGGACCCCATCGTCTCTGATGGAGGAAGGAAGACCTCCAAGAGAAGATCTGAGGAGAGTCTTGAAAGAGCCAGCAAGAAGAGCAGGACCGCTCATCGTCCCTCTGACGGCTGCTGCCAAACTTTCAGTGGACCTTTGATAATTGTCATTGATACCAGTTCCACCTCAGCGGTCACTGGCCCAGCTGACATCTCAGGTAAGATGAGACAGAGATGAGAGAACAATTCAGTCACACCTCAGTAAGGGGCTGTTTAGTTTCTTTGTTCTCACTTCAGTAGAAACATCTCGTGCCAAATTGAAGGCAGCATGTATGCAGCAATACTCGGGCCAATGAACAACGCAGTGGAATTCTCTCATCAGCATTATTCATCACACCTGTGTTTGACAAGTCACAATGAGGGCTTTCATATACAAAGTAGTAGTGAGTTTATTTGTGGTAAAAACATCTACAGTGCAGCTACTAAACCCACACAGGTGTTTTCACTTTGTGGCTAATTAGGCTGCTGCTCATGTGAGGGTGTGAGCGAGGCTGAATCACATGATGTGATGTCACCACATTTAACAGGCAAACAGGAAGAATGATTGTGTACCGAACAAAAGTCATTTCATCATGAGTTTGTATTCTGACTTCATCAGCTGACAGGATTTTATTCTCATGAGGAGACAAGATGTCCGTATTTGAGTATCAGACAAAGGAGAGTGAGCTGCAAGATCTGTTCTGCTATGAAAGAGTCTCCTGAGAAAACTGTGAACATGATGTTTCCTTGAAACCTACTAAACTGTTTTCAATGTGCTGGTGGCTGGTTTACCTGGAGGGAAGCCTGCCTTCTCTTCTCTTTTCTGACTGGTTTGTGGCAGCTATTTACACATTTGACACTAAGTTTGTGTGTAAAGTCCTTCCTGACCTCTATCTAGTTTCAAACTAGTGATTTACCAAATTGTGTTTTTACTCCATTTTAACCTCAGAAACATGTGACTAGTGAGGAAGGTTTAGGTTGCTAGGAAACGTGAAGCCCCATCGAACCAAAAGCGTTCAACAGTGTCATCTGGAAATCCTTGTAGCATCAAAAAGTGTTACGTAACTTTCAAATTTAACCATTTTTGGAGTTTTTGTGGAGTGTTGACTAACGGTGAGAGATATCTCAGCACCAACTGTTCACGTCATTCTTAAACTTTTTTCCTTTCTCGTTACTTTTTGGTTGATGAGTGAAACACAAGCACATCTATTCAAACACTCACTTAGTTGTTTATATTGTTTTCTCCAGGTCTCTCAAAGGAGGACAGCCTTGCTTCTGTGTTGCTGTTTGGTGCTCCCTTCATGATGATAATCCCCTCAGACTGACAGGATTTGTTGCAGAAGTGTTTGGCCATAAACCCGAGAGGTCGTACCGGAGCAGACGCAGCGGCACCCCTGGTTGAAGTGAAACGACACAACCCATCACCCCTTTAGCTGGACCTCATGTGGATTAGGATGTCTGTCTGTCTTTACGTCTTGATGTTCTTGTTACCATCTTAATTCAATGTTACAATGTTGATACTATTTTAATTCAATGTTAATGCCATTTTATACATAATACATTGTTGGTATTCTTAACTCAAGAAGAGATGCCATGTACCCAGGAGTCTGATTGTTGTTCCTTCAGTAGCGTTTCAAAAAAGAAGTAGTGGCACTCAAATGGGGTCAAAAGGTCAATCTCTGATCGTTGTTTTTTATTTTGTATTGCTGTGTCGGTTTGATCAACAATCTCTCTCTCGCTCTCTCTCATCTTAAAGTTGAAACTGTCGTGTCTGTGTATGAATATAAAGTGACTGTAGTGCCAGTGAGTTCAGGGGACATTGACACTGTCAAGAGAACTACCTGTGTTCCCGCCACAAGCACAAGTAACTTAATGTTACACAATACTACAAATACCTTAATCTTACACAACACTACATAATAATAAGTAGAAAGAGCATTTCCTGCTGAAAATGTGTTGAAATGCAAAAAGCTGAAGCTTAAGGCTGAAATATTTGATAGAAATATCTGAATATAGCTGAACATACTGGAATATAGCTTAAAATAGCTGAATATAGCTGAATATATATGAAAAAAAGGCTGAATATATATGAAAAAAGCTGAATATATATGAAAAAAGCTAAATATAGCTGAATACATATGAAAAAACTGAATATAGCTGAATTTATATGAAAAAAAAACTAAATATAGCTGCATGTATATGAAAAAAGTTAAATATAGCTGTATATGTATGAAAAAAAGCTGAATATAGCTGAATATAGCCAAATATATATGAAAAAGCTGAATATAGTTAAATATATATGAAAAAAGCTGAATATAGCTGAATATATATAAAAAAGCTTAATATGGTTAAATATATATGAAAAAAAGCTGAATATACACATGCAATATAATTGGAAAAGTTAAAAGGAAAACTGCATCATCTTAAGAGAGAGAGAATGGTAGTATGAGTAGTACTATCAGTAGTATTAGTAGTGGTAGTGGTAGATGTATGATTAGTAGTAATAGTCAAAATATTACCAGCAGTAGTCAGAGTCTCAGTAAGAGCATTAATAAAAAAATCTTTATTTGAGCTTTATGTTAAGATACAGTTAATTCATGGGGCTTTTATTTTGAAAGGGAAGACAGACAGACAGACATAGAGAGACAGGAGTCATTTGCGTTGTGTGTGGGATTATAAGTGTCTGTGTGTCTGTCAAACTGCCCTAATGAAAACACCTGTGGGTTGCTAGATCAAAGGTTTGTGATAGTGATGACATCACGCACTCTGAGCTTACGCATACACACCAATGTTGAAGGGAGAAAAAGTGGGAAAAAACATCAAACTAAAACGCCGACAGTTAAAAAATTATAAAAGATATCAATAAGGGGAGATATGCGGTAGTCCTTAAACCTGCAGTTTCCTCCCAAATCATTTGGACTCTTTCTGGTCCTCATTAGTTTCTCATTCGATACCTGATCTGTGCTGGTTAAAAAAAAGATGATGAAATTACTTCGTTCAAATCAAAACAACTCTTTACAAGACCTCGCTCAGCTCTCCGACATCCATCTGCAACACACCAAGTCCAGAGTGCTCTCAACCCCCCAGAGTCCAGACCAGCAGGTACCCCTCACCTGCTGCAACTGTTTACAACCACTGAGAGATCAGGTTGCTGCTAGCTAACATCAGCTGTGTGTCATCCTGTACAGGATGAACTATCTGGACAGCAGAGAGAAGGTTTCTCTACCATGAGGAGACTCAATCCTCCAGAGAACACAGAGACACTGAGGAACCAGACCAGAACCAGAACCCAGACCAGAACCCAAACCCAAACCCAGGATAAGGAGGTTCAGTGAATGTGGTGTTGAAGGTGTGGAGGTGGATCAGTGTGTCTGAGGAGACTCTGTAGAAGGACAGAGAGCCAGCAGGACAGTCCACATACACTGCTACTCTACCAGAAGGGGGAGAGGAGGAGGAAGCGAAGGTGATGGGTGTTCTTGTCTCATTGTGACAGACAGAGTAACCATCATCAGAGCATATCAGATTCCAGGACTGGTCGTTCTCTCCAAACAAACAGTCTTCACTGTTTCCTCTCCTACTAATTCCTCTGTAACTCACTGATATAGAAACTCTTCCTCTCCACTCGACCTCCCAGTAACAACGACCAGTCAGACCAGTTCTACACAGCAGCTGAGACCAGTAGTCAAATCTGTCTGGATGATCAGGATATGACTGATCCTCCTCCACACATGTCACCTTCCTGTGGTTGTCAGACAGTTTGAGGTTCCTGTGTACTGTGTTTGTGTCGAGTGTGAGTTCACAGGAATCTGATGGAGAGAACAAGACACAATACAGCTGGAGTTATTTGTCTATCATCTGTTCATCTCGTGACACTTTGATGATGACATCAGAGATGTGAATGAGTGATGTCACAATGTGCAGATGGTTGAATGTTTTCATGAATCAAATTTAAAGCCCACTTACACTTCCCCAGACCTGGTCTGAACCATCGGACTCCAGCAGGCTCCACCCTGAAAGGAGGAGGAGGGTCAGAGCAGCATGAAACATGGACATGACATCACTCTCATCACAGAGCTTTGTTACTCATGTTCACATGGACCACTTATTATTCATCAGCTCATACTCTGTTACTTCATGGAGCTTCTTCTGATTGGCCTATGACCACAGCTCATCATGTTCACTTATTCATGAGATATTATTATCAGTATTATATTGACCATCATCCTTCATTTCATACTCAGTTTCCTTGACCAGTCAGTCAATATTTGTCTATTTGTGGTAAAGTGAAAAGAACCTGTAACAACATCTGTCACATTATTAGCTTATGAAGTAGTTGTGTCTGTCATATCAACCAGCTGCTTCCACATCCAGCAGTTACACATCAACATGATGATTCATCAGAACTCTTTGTGTTTGTGTCACCTGATTACTCTCTTGTAGCGCTGTGTTTGGTCTCCACCACCACCTCAGGGAAACATCTGTCTCTTTAGCTGCTAAATGCTCCACTATGTTCACCAGCTGAGCGTCTATAGCTGACTGTCACCTGTGTTTCAACAAGTTCACTCTTATCAGCCAGATAACTGTCTCTTTGTGCAAAACAAACCAAAACCAGGACAGCAACACATTCATATTGTGATGATCTATCAAGAAGGTTTAAACAGATTGTTTCTTTGTTTGTCTTTTCACAGTAATGTCTTAACCAAAGGGCAACACACACACTGGAGACAGATGACGAGCATTAAAACATAAAACTATAGTTTGATATGAGCCCACAAACTGTAGCGTGACGACGTTGATGCACGTCAACCCACCATGATGCCTGTCAACGTGTCAGGATACACCACTGTTCTAGTTTCTGATGTAGAGACAAGACAACGCTCCAGAAAAACAGCTTCATCACCTCCCTGTTCTGGCTCATCCTGCTGTTCCCTGACTACTTCTGTCTGTGTTGATGGTCTGATGTGGGACACAAACAGTGAGATGAGTCTCTGGTAGCTTGAGGTCAGCTTGGTGTGTCAGGGTCATATTAACCAGGCAGACAGTGTGACAGAGAACAGGTTTCCAGCTCTACCTCTATCAGACTGATGGTCTGTGGCTGCAGCCTCTTCATACCTGAGAGTCTCCAGTCTCCAGTGTGGATCCTTCAGTCCAGCAGACAGCATCTTCACTCCTGAGTCTCCTGGATGATTGTAGCTCAAGTCCAGCTCTCTCAGATGGGAGGGGTTGGAGCTCAGAGCTGAGGCCAGAGAAGAAGAGCCTTCCTCTGTGATCAGACAGCCTGACAGCCTGCAAACACAAAACAACATACATCACATTTTAAGACAATCTTAAGGAGTATACGAGTTTATCCATGAATGTAAATCAGGATTTAAGTGTTAGTTCGTTTTACATGTTGATGAATCCTGACCTGAGTGTCTTCAGTTTGCAGTGTGGACTCTCCAGTCCAGCAGACAGCAGTTTTACTCCTGAATCCTGCAGATTGTTGTTACTCAGGTCCAGCTCTCTCAGACTAGAGGACTGGGAGCCGAGGACTGAGGACAGAGCTTCACAGCTTCTCTCTGAGAGGTTACAGTCACTCAGTCTGAAGAGAGACAAGGATGAAGAAAAAAATAATGAATAAGTTGAAAAGATAGCAGCGTATTGAAGTTATGATCTATGACTCTAACTCTCTCCGTACTTACAGAGCTTTGTTGGAGGCTTTGACCACTGGCAGCAGCCTCAGAAGAGACTCCTCTGAAGCAGAGTACTTCTTCAGGTCAAACACATCCAGATCTTTTCCTGATGTCAGTAAGATGAAGACCAGAGCTGACCACTGAGCAGGAGACAGTTCATCTGTGGAGAGACGTCCTGACCTCAGGGACTGTTGGATCTCCTCCACTAGAGAACCATCATTCAGTTCATTCAGACAGTGGAACAGATTGATGCTTTTCTCTGGAGACACTTCCTCACTGATCTTCTTCTTGATGTACAGGACTGTTTTCTGATTGGTCTGTGAGCTACTTCCTGTGTGTGTCAGCAGACCTCGTAGGAGCGTCTGGTTGGTCTCCAGTGAAAGACCCAGGAGGAAACGGAGGAACAAGTCCAGGTGTCCATTGGGACTCTGTAAGGCCTTGTCCACAGCACTCTGGTAGAGATGTCTTGGATCAGGTTTGTATCTAAAGACTTTAGACAACTGGGAGGTTGTTTGTTCTTCTGCCATCAGGTTGACACCAGAGTTGATGAAGGTCAGATGGACATGAAGAGCAGCCAAAAACTCCTGAACACTCAGATGGATGAAGCAGAACACCTTGTCCTGGTACAGTCCTTTCTCCTCTCTAAAGATCTGTGTGAACACTCCTGAGTACACTGAGGCTGCTCTGATATCGATGCCACACTCTGTCAGGTCGGATTCATAGAAGATCAGGTTCCCTTTCTGCAGCTGATCAAAAGCCAGTTTTCCCAGAGACTCAGTCATCTTCCTGCTCTCTGGACTCCAGTGTGGATCTGTCTCAGTTCCTCCATCATACTTGACCTTCTTCACTTTGGACTGAACCACCAAGAAGTGGATGTACATCTCAGTCAGGGTCTTGGGCAGCTCTCCTCCCTCTGTGGTCTTCAACACAATCTCCAGAACTGTAGCAGTGATCCAGCAGAAGACTGGGATGTGGCACATGATGTAGAGGCTTTCTGAGGTCTGGATGTGGGAGATGATCCTTCTGGCCTGCTCCTCATCTCTGAACCTCTTCCTTAAGTAGTCCTCCTTCTGTGGGTCAGTGAACCCTCTGACCTCTGTCACCAGGTCAACACAGTCAGGAGGGATCTGATTGGCTGCTGCAGGTCGTGTGGTTATCCAGAGGCGAACAGAGGGAAGCAGCTTCCTCCTGATGAGGTTTGTCAGCAGCACATCCACTGAGGTGGACTCTGTGACATCAGTCAGGACCTCATTGTTGTGGAAGTCCAGAGGAAGTCGACACTCATCCAGACCGTCAAAGATGAACACAACCGGGATCTCTTCAAACCTGCAGATTCCTGCTTCTTTGGTTTCAGAGAAGAAGTGATGAACAAGTTCCACCAAGCTGAACTTCTTCTCTTTCAGCACATTCAGGTCTCTGAACGTGAATGGAAACATGAACTGGATGTCCTGGTTGGCTTTGTCTTCAGCCCAGTCCAGAGTGAACTTCTGTGTTAAGACTGTTTTCCCGATGCCAGCCACTCCCTTTGTCATCACTGTTCTGATTGGTTCCTCTCCTCCAGGTGAGGCTTTAAAGAGGTCTTCTTGTCTGATGGTTGTTTCTGCTCTGTGTGGTTTCCTGGATGCTCTTTCAATCTGTCTGACCTCATGTTCATCATTGACCTCTGCAGTCCCTCCCTCTGTGATGTAGAGCTCTGTGTAGATTTGGTTCAGAAGGGTTGGGTTTCCTGCTTTAGCGATCCCCTCAAACACACACTGGAACTTCTTCTTCAGGTTAGATTTGAGTTCACACTGACAAACTGCAGCAAGAAGTCCTGAATGAACACACAACAGAAGAAGATCAATGAGTCAAAGAATAGATTTCAACACGTCATTTCCTCAAAGAATGAGTCTATGAATATATTCTGGTCCGTCTCTTGAGACATTAGTAAACGTTCCATTCATCCAGCATGTTAAATCTTTAGAGAAATCCTCTTACTGCTCTGCAGACAGTCAGCCAGCTCCTCCTGCTTCATGCTCCTCAGGAAGTGCAGTGAGATCTTCAGAAATGCCTTTTTGCTGCTCCTCCTTTGCTCTTCATCCTCACTGTCCAACCCCTTCTCATCTTCCCTCTGACTCTCTAACAATTCTGGGTAATCTGAACTCACAACCTTCTGGATCTTCTTCAGCTCGTCCTTCACAAAAGTGAGGATGTTCTCCTCCAGCAGCTGGAACAGAATATTCTCTGAATGACAAACTAAAACCATGGAAGCAAACATCAGATCCATGTTGGACAGACTGACAACCCACTGGTCTAAAGAG
Source organism: Clinocottus analis (assembly GCF_023055335.1). Taxonomy (NCBI): domain Eukaryota; kingdom Metazoa; phylum Chordata; class Actinopteri; order Perciformes; family Cottidae; genus Clinocottus; species Clinocottus analis. The sequence goes on along the minus strand of NW_027176240.1, from coordinate 20,312,160 downwards.
TACAGCATGGAGATGATGGTGAACAGAAGACATGTAAAAGTAGTTGTACATGTACAGACCATAAATATGGAGTCCAGGTGTGTTTGATGCTGCTGGGCAGACGGACCTCTGGGAACCTCTGAGCTCTCCTGGTCCTCTCTGTGGAGGAGTCATGAACCATCAGCTCACATTGTGTTTGCACCAAAGACTGTTTATTGTTCATGATATTACAACACAAACACAACAATGAGTTAAAGATGTTGTGTTGTGTCATGATTAATCATTTTATAAACCAGATGCTAAAGACTGGAGATGAAGGACGACCATCTGTGTGACAGTTAGTCATCTGTTTTAAGAACTTACTCTGGGTCAAAAGAACGTTGTTCATCTCTGAAGTTAATCAGACCACCTTTAGACTGATCACTCTTCATGGACACACAGCTGGGTTCAGGAGGCTTTTCTCTCTGCTGCTGTGAACTGATAGAAACACTGAGATTTCATCATCATCATCATCATCATTCAACAATGAAGAATAAGCTCACATTGTCGGTCCACTCTGGCATCAAAAGGGTTTTCCACCATATGGTGTAAAAGTAGAAAGTTTTACATGAGTGACCTTCTGACCTCATCATTGTCTCCATCACTTTGTTTAATCATCATTTTGAAATCCTTACCTTCGATCAACATCTTTGAAGAGTATAGGATGAGTCATAGACTGGTTACTCTTCACAGACACACAGCTGGGTTCAGGTCCAGGACAGTCTGGTCTCTGGTGGATCCTGCTCACATGTAGAAGCAGAGTCAGTGAGTCAAAGACTTTGTGACATGAGAAGAGTCCTGGACAGTTAGAGATGGTCCTCTCACCTCTGAGCTCTGGTCTGGCTGTCATGTTCCCCACACAGACTGCTTTTAGAGGGAGGGACTCCCTCCTCTCTGTCCTCACATTGACTCATAGCAGAGTCCACACCTTCACACCAACACCAGCACCTGCTGGGAGACATCACACATTAGTTATCTTCATCATGACAATCAGCTCATTCACCTCAACACTAAATACTCTCATGGGACAGTTTCCATGTTGTTGTCACTTTAGCTGCAGAGTCGTATCTAAGAAAAGACATTCACAATGTTCTTTAGTCTCTTGACTTGTTAGAAGGTTAGAAGACATTCAATAGAAAAAAGTGTCTCAGACAGTTGAGTTCAGAAAATGTCGACTGCAACCTGCTGATGTTTGTGCACACTTTGAAACAAATATTTATTAATCTTTTTAAAATGGTAAAACAAAAAAAAGTCTGACAGCAGAAGCTCTCATTAAATCACAATAAAATAAATATATATTCTAATACAATTAAAAACAGTTATTGTGTGTAAATGCATATGTAAAAGGTGCAAGAGAAAACGGCATAAATACTGCACATTGAATGTCATTTATTTAACTTTGGTTATTTCATATAATTATTCAATTGATCTCCAACATCTGTCTGATAAAGTTGAGATTTCTGAATATTAAACAAACTTCACTTTAACTTCTACTCATTTTAAATGTTCATCCTATAAGTTTACAGTGTTTCTCAAGTTAAATATTGTTGATCAGCTTGAACAAATGGAGCTGTGCTGTTTCTCCTCATGATCTCCCTCCAGAGGCCAGAAGTCAGTAAAACACACAACAGTAGAATGACATGTAACCGTCCTCATAGGAAACACTGTGGTCACATGGGAACATGGGGAAGCTTTCATTGGACGGGATTGTTCACTTCACCATTTCATCAGTTAGTAAAAGGTCGACTACGACCTGGTGACCAATGAGAGAAAAAGTGAACACTAAAGAAAACACTAACACATTCAAACACTGTAGAAAATGGACTAAATCTCTTTAAACCAGAAGAAGAAATGAACATGAAGCTTTGTGGACTTAAAGGACTGAAAGCAGCAGGTGAGAGCAAACAGAGTCTCTGAGGTGTGTTTCAGGTGCGACGGCCGTCTTGCTTTAAGCAGCCTGCTGTGTGCTTTTGCTTTTTATTTGATATTTTTAACTTTTAATCTATTTTTTGGGGTTCTAATCTTTTTTTCAGGTTTAGACTTTTGGCCTGGATCTAGTTGGGGGCGTGGTTTCAACTGCAGGGGCGTGGTCTCATGAGTGACAGCGTAACAAAGAAGGCGGAGGACCGCCTCAACCACGTTGCCTTCAGGTAACGTGGTAATTATGACTTACCACCTTCATACAGCATAATCACGTGATTGTCAGTAAACTGAATCGTCGCCAGTGACACATTATGTTCAGCAAGCTGTTGTAGACCAGACTTGTAGCAGGATAAGATAAATAAACTATGTTTCACAATAATAAAATGTGAACCTGAGTAAATTAGGTATGTAATACAGTAGCATTGCAATATAGTAATGTTTCTATAAATTAATGCCTTTTTGTTGTATAATTTAAACAATTTGGAACCAATATTTGTCAGGCCGGATTACAAACGACAACAGTTCGTTCACCCACGCCTGGTCGACCCTGAGCAGCACACATTCATCCAGATTAAACATGGCTGGTACCTCTCATTGAGTCACTATAGGGACCCACATTGAATAACCAGGAGTTAGTGTGTCTTTTGAAACATTACGATGGAGCGGCTTGCTGCAGCATTCATTTTGGAGTTTGACAGCATCGTCATGAAAAGTTATCATCTTCATGACGAAGATATCACCTGTTGACATAAAACAGAGGACACACGGTTTCCATCAAGAGTCAAACCGCTGATCATGTCCAACATCTGACCGTGTGAGAGTCTCCTGCTCTACCACTGAGCTATAGAAGAACTGAAGGATTAATAGAGTGATAATAGTTTAAAACTCACGACAGAAAATATATCACTAATAATCATCATTTTTTGCGTTTTCTTTTGTCACATCAACGTTAATGCACATAGCTCACCACGTATGTGTTTTTGGTAAATTATGCAAGAAGAAAAGGCAGAAATATGTCGAAATTTTAATATAGTGCAAGGTTACTGTATTACATACCTAATTTACTCAGGTTCACATTTTATTATTGTGAAACATAGTTTATTTATCTTATCCTGCTACACGTCTACAACAGCTTGCTGAACATAATGAGTCACCGGCAACAATTTAATTTACTGACAATCACGTGATTATGCTGTATGAAGGTAGTGAGTCATAATTATGAGGCCGGTCCTCCACCTTCTTTGTTGAGCTGTCACTCATGAGACCACACCCCTGCAGTTAAAACCACGCCCCTCTCTCCCTCCCTCACCAGATCAGGGCCAAAAATCTAAACAGGAAAAAAAAAAACGCTCTGAATCTGAAAAAAAAGAAGATTTTTCAGGTTCAAATCTTTTTTTAAATGAACAAAACATATGACCTGGATTTAGCTCCATAAACTGGCGAGTTTCCCAGGAGTCTTTGAGACCTGTCTGCTGAGGCCCTGGACCGTTCCTCCAGCACAATGTTTTGTTTGGCTCACCTCATGCTTTAACTTGTTGTTGATTGACCAATAACTTTACCTTTTCTTTTTTTTTTAAGAAGTGTATCTCCCGTTTTTGCCATGGTTTAAGAGCTGGGAAGAAACAGAGGCCCAGGTGAGCTCTCTGGTCCCTGCTGGGTCCTGGTGCTCACCATTTTCCTAGCTTCCCCTTCACGTTAGTAAGAGTCCTGACAGACCCCAGATCAGACTGAACTCCTCTTCTTCATCAGAGTGTCATCATTCAAAGCAACACTTCATCTGGACTTCAACATTCAAACTAACAGCAGCTTCTCTCTGTTTAATCACACAGGCGGCCATCTTGTTTCCCAGCTGACGTGTGTGCTTGAAACAGCTGAAAACAGTCACAACAATCAATAACAACATTTCAACCAATCACAGCTCCACTTACTGAACGTTGAGCCGTGGACTTCATCAGAGTGCAGCTCTCTTCTGTCCTCAGCAGCTCTGTGTAGAAAAGGAGCTTAAATACATTCACTAAGACAACAGAGTCTGACCTGACAGTGTTTTTCTTCTTCACTCCACTTTGTTGACCTGGCTGAACCTGTTGGGGCGGGACAACTTACCCACGTATGAGTCTTAGGCTACGTTCCAGATCCTTTACTCTTTCTTTTTCCTTCTAGGACAAACTGCAGCTTGATGCATTTATATGTGAACAGGCTTCTCTCATGCAACATCATGTGTTCATAGAACACAGGTTCATACTCAGAAAAAGCTTTTCAAAGAGGCCACTAAACAATATTCTCAGCTTTGGTCACTAGAGGGCAGCTGAGCTCTTTCCTTCACAACATAAATCAGTCAGAATATTTCAACAAACTTGGCCCATTAGAGTCCATCATTCTGCATTTGTCACTACATATTCTCCATCAGCTATAAAACCAGTCAGAGTGAACAAAACACACTTTTATAATAATAAAGGAGCAACGTGAACACTAAAGGACGACAGGACGACTGCAGCTTTCACAACAACAAGACATCCACAAGGTCAAGGGTGTTCACACCAAACGCAGCAGGAATCTAATCGCGCAAGGGGCGTGGCTTATCGGTGTCACTTCTCTCAATGAAAATAGCAATCTTTTCCGCGATTGACTACAGAAGAAATAACCACTAGTTCTGCTTTATACTTGTTGTGGAAGTCACAAAACGTGGGAACATCAAACGCCCCCGTTTGGGTTCATAACACCATCCGTAGCCGCACACAGCTCGGTGAATTTCACCAACTACAGGAACTACGTCTGGTGTTACGTTACCGTTTCCACCATCTACCATAGAAATAACCACTCATTTCGCCCCGCGTCAAATAGGCTGTTTGCGCCGCCTTAAACGCGTTTTATCTATCACGCTGATGAAATAAACGCTTTATCGCCCCGCAGCGCGTCTTTCCACTGACTTTACATGGAATCTGGTCGTGGGGCAAATTCGCGCAGCGTTCGGTATGAACGCAGCATAACAGGCTTCTGTAGTTTTCGTAGGAATATTCCTGTAGGCCATACTGATAAATTTCTTACGTAGAACTCCTATACAGCATTTTGCTGTAGATCTGCAAAGCATCCTAGTCAGTGTCGTTCGGTTCAAAAATAGAAAAGTTACTTGTTCTATGGGAAATCATTGTTTGATTTTTGCGTGCCACGGCTATAAATGCCTCTGAGGTCCGCGTCAGCCTGGATTACAATGTTTAAGTTTTGTTCATGTTCATATCTTTGTCATAATACGTCACATACATATGGTTTGAATTCTACCGGAATCAGTAGACTTTACATTTCCAGGTCTTTTTCTTGCACGCCATATGACGTGTGCGTAAAGCTCCAACGCGATTTGTCAATTTGTGTGTCCCTGGACATTTTGTGAAAAACCTAACAAATGAACACTCAGCAGATCACAAAGGACCGACACACCTTAGCTTTATAAAAACGCTGCAGTATTCAGTCAGAGAGAAGAGAGGAAATGGCGACGCAATTTTTGAGGTTTGCCGATGCAGCGACGAGGATGACGACAATTTTGGGTAAGTGTGTGTATCTCCTGAACTTTTTTTCAATAGCATATTTATGTTAGCAAAGTTAGCTCATTTAGCTCACGTCATTACGTCCGTTCCGTGTCTATAACACGCCACTGTGCGTAATCACAGTCATCTTTCCTTCAGTGATCTTAGTAACACTGCTCACCAGGTACACGATTTATTTTACAGGAGTCACAACCGCCAGCAACTCCAGCACAGCCCAGGTCTGTTCTTTATTTCTTAACATGTATATTGTGTAAAAAAAAAAAAAAAGCATGTATAATACATATTTTATTTGTAAACAAAACATGTCATAGTGTTTTTTTGCATTTGCATTTGCACACACCCCCATGAAGCTTAATCTGCAGTATGAAATCATTTCTCTGTGTCATTTTTATCATTTTGGTGAAAGGTGGGACAGACTACATTTCAAAAACAATAATTAAAAAAAGTTGGGTTTTAGACATTTACTTGCATGTTTCTACAATTGTATTCATATATTCCACTGATTTGTGAACCCAAGACCTTTGGTAAAACAATTTCAAGCACCGAAACTGTTCCTCAACATGAGTAAAGGTACACAAATTGCATATAAAGAAGCTGTTACAAAACAAACACATTGTATGGCATCTACCAAAGAAAATGCAAAAAAAAACAATCAAATAAGGTATTTTTTAATACTCACAGTCTTTATGGTAATCAATGGATAGTTGTTCAAATAAAATGGAACTAAAACACAAGTTATAGAAACATTAAATGTCTTAATCTTTGAAACAGTACACACCTTTTTACCAAAGGACATTGCGATGATACATTTCACTATACACTTGTTATGGCCTTTACATTTAATTCAGTGTTACATTGCATTTTCCCAAACTTGATAGCATAGCAAAAGCTATTGGCAATGTTAGTGCATCAACTCAGGCTTTCATTTGTAGCTATTTTAGAATGTAATTGTTTTTCTCAAATACACTACATGTATTATAATTATTTTTGCCTTTTGGCTTATTTTGTAATTGCACAACTGGCCTCGTCTCCTTCAGGCATCTTGTATGGCGTCTTGGGACCTGTTTAACAACATTTCTATCCAATCACATGTCACTTGTCTTCTTCTATGAAAGAGCAGCCTGGTTAAAATACATGAAACAGTTTTCTAGAAGGTCAGGAAGTTGTGATCGGTCACAGGGCCCGTGTGACCATTAACATGCACTGTGATTGGTCAGTGTAGCTAGCATCGAACCTAAAACCTAGACTCTCAGGACTTACTGATGACCCCTTTACCACAGAGGGTTATGTGCGTCTGCCAGACAGAGATTCAGAATGAATGAATTAAATATGTTCTCACACTAATAGTGTATACTTAAAAAAAAAAACCTAAAACAATTGCCATGCATTTTTATCAATAACTTTACAATGCAGATGTGTTTAGAGAATGATTTGTCTGGTCTCCAACGGCCTTTCGTCCGTCACGCTTCTCCCTACAGCTGCTTGATATCAAAGTTCAATAAAACGTCCATGTCCCTGGACTCTCCCGACGCGGCAACCAGCATCAGCGGTTGGAGACCGTTCCCGCTGAAAACCTCACCCTCCCAGACTCTGCTCTTGTTCAGTTTCAGATCAGTCCACGTTTCTCCCGTCACGCTTACCTTCCGGGCCCAGGGGACCCTCACCCTGAAGCGGACCCACGCGTGGGGCTCCAGGAAGCCCGTGCGAGGCTCAAAGAGCATGCAGCCTTTGCTCCAGGCCGAGTAGAAGTCTGGGAACGGGGGCCCCGGCCGATCGCAGCTGTTCCTCAGAACAAAGTCACATATGGGGCTAAAATCTCTGCCAGGGGTGATCTTTGCGTACAGGCCCAGACGATACACCCCGGCGTCAAGCAGGCTGACGCTCACCGTCACCTTGTTGTCAGTGTACGTGCAGAAATGTTGCCGCGACAGTTTGTTCTTGTCTCGGTAGAGCACAATGTGAAGCTCGACGTCCCGCTGGTTGTGGAAGGTGATGTCACACTTGCCCTGCTGGGTGCTCACCAGCGCTGTTGTATGGCTGAAATTGGACAGCCCCAGCTGTAGCGTGCGGGTTCCCGGGCCGCACGCCGAGCCCAGGTTAGGAGGGTAGAGCTCCTCCGGTGCCACCACCTTCCCTTTGCAGTGCAACAGGAAGTTTCCAGCGTTGTCTAAGTCGGCTTCTGTCTTCTCGTAGTCTCGCACAAACACCGACAGACGGTAGAAGCCGTGTGCGGGGCACAGGACGTGGCAGGTCAGGACATCCGGTTGGATCTGCGTGGCCAGGCAGCGCTCAGTCACAGAGGCTTCCAGCCCCGGGTGGACCAGTTCGCACAGCACCATCAGAGGCCTGGACGTCTTCAGCACCAACTGGAAGACGCCTTCTTCCGCCTCGGCGGCCTTGCCGCCCTGGCTGCTGCCCACAACCCCGAGAGCTTCCGCGGCGGGCTTCAGGCCCCAAGACCAGAAGGGGTTCTCCGGGATCTCCTCCATGGCCCTGGGGATCGGGCACTCGACCGTGAAGGAGCAGACGTTGCTCTGATACGTGTTTTCTGTTTCATTCCCGGCAAACAACTCGACGTCATACGTGCCACTCTCTCGCGGCAGCAGCTGCAGATTCATGCTCCGGTGGGAAACCGTAAGGAAGCCGAAGGATAAGTTGCTGGACTGTTTCTGCTTCGGGGTCCCACGACGTTGAAGGTTCTGTTGCTGTGTGATCTTATAGGAAAAAGTCGTTGGCCTGGACAAGCTGAGGGACACGTTTGCCTCGCCATCATCTGAGAAGGTAACCAGAAGTTTTAAAATTACATTTTTCTTTTTTTTTAAGTAATTTTAAGACTTTTTTTTCTTTATCTGAAAAGATTGTGACACACTGCTGGGCAGTATTGCTTGAATCCCTTTCACAGAAGCAAATAACTTAAATATATGAATATCATTTGATTTACATCCTTTTTATTTATTTGAGTGCATGAAATGACATTAAAAAAAACAACATGAGGATTGATATACTTGCTCCCCGTGTACAGCCAGCAGAGCTGAAGACGAACCTGTGACGATGTGAAAGTGCTGAGGCTGAATCAGCGTGAGCCCCATGGTGAAGAAGGCCGAGGTCTTGTAGACCCTCCTCTCGAACTCGTCCAGCGAGATGGGCGCATCCAGGAGCTGCCACTTCTCCTCATCGGGGAAGTGAGCCTCCACAAACTCCTCTGGGTCCGTTAGGAAATAGAAATCGTTCAGCCTTGGGGAGGAGGGAGGAGCAGCAGATGGTTTGAGACTCACTCAAGAGACTCGCTGCTGGTGATTATGATAAAATGAAAGAGAAAATTCAATCTTTTTTGGAAACCTTCTCAAACCTTTTGACAAAGCTTTCGCGTTTCTCGTCTATTTGTCCGGCTCCCCAACAGGCGTCCAATAGGAACCACTGTCCTCCCAGAAGCACTGAGTTCCACGCGTGAGTCGCTTTCTTATTCTTGAAGCTCTGGCCCCGACGGTACCCGGCACCCTTACTGAGGCCCTCCACCTCTCGGCACTCGATGCCCACTTTTCTGGAGACACAAAACGAAACAGATCGAGCTTTCTATAAATGCATTTCATTGATTGTTTTAACCCGGTGTGCTTGAGCTCATGTTCAAGGTTATTTTTGTGCAGTGGCTTCTGAAATAAAACATATCCTGAACTCCGAAGGGACCAAGGATGCAGCACAGTGCTGAATGACGGGGTGGAAGAATGCGAACAGAACGAGCGCTTTTGTGTGTGTACCGACTGCTGTTGGATGACGAACTCGACCAGAGAACATGTGCTGCAATAAAATGATATTTTGTGACAGTTTTTCACTTCGTACAAGAAACTCTGATGTGTTTTTATTCTTTCAACATCTCACCGAGGTATGGGGGTGAAATGTTGTCGGGTTTACCTGCACATCTCTGCACAGAGGCTGGAATAGCCGCAGCACACGCCCCGGCCTGCGGCGATCACCTCCTCCGGGGAGGTGAGCATCTTTGAACGGCCGAGGTACCCGCTCACGTCATACTCTACGAAGAAAGCATTCCTTTTATTCCTAAACGACGACGAGAGTGCCATGCAAAAGTATCCCCCCCTCTTCCAAAAGTCATTTCTTTCGTCGGTTTCTTGTGCTTTACTTTATTGAAAGAATTATGTGACTTCTGAAGGTAATCAGCACTGAATCTGATTCAGAGCCTGAATGGCAAAGGAGACGAAAACAATATGCACACACCGCTTTTCAGTTTTTTATTGTTCCACTTTGGTCCATTACATGAAAATCCCAATAAAAAAAGTCTTTTGAGAAAAAAAAAAAAGACAAATAAACACCTCTGAAATGTGGAATATCACATAACCCGATATGGAAGTATATGCAGATGACTTAAAATACCCACCGATGTTTTGGCACAGCCAGATCCAGATGGCACGAAACCTCTCCAGCTCATTTCTGGCCCCGTGTGTGATGCTCTGCACTATCGTCTTCACGTCATACACACACTTTACCTTCAGCTGCAAACACACACACACACACAGTGATATTCAGTTAGATGAATTGTGCTTTAATGGGTTAACCAGCCTTCTCAGTGTTAATCAATATCGGTATCCAAAGATGCAGTCTTTATGGTTTCACGTCGTCTGTTCATCCTCACAGCAGCATCCTGGCTGCCAGCGTCTCTCCTCGTCATTCAGTGTTATGAACAAACCAGGTCACTCTTCTAAGCTCAAGGATGGGAGTGCTGCCTGAGAGCTGCCGTGTCTGGTTACAGATTCAGTTTTGATCAACAAGACGTGATTGGCAGGCAGGTTTGCTGGCAGCAGTAAACGCGTTCGCACTTCCTGTGTCCCGTTACACCAGGATGTTCTGTATGAGTGTGCTCACCTCTGCTCCGACCCTGGCGACATGAGAGTCCACCTCGTTGAAGACCTCCGAGTTGGTGAACAGGTCCTTTCGACGCCTCCTCTTCCCCGCCTTCTGTCCCGGGTGCGCTTTCAGCTTCAGGTGCCAGAAATGAACGCAAAGGTTGGAATCATTAGTCACGGTCGCAACGAGCAATGCAAAGAAAGTCAAAGCCCTCACAGGATTAGTGTGACCTTGTAACTTCCTATAGATGGCCATGTTCAATGCATCAATGCATCATAATGCACAAGATTGCATGATGTGTGGACGCATGTTGACCTCTCTGGAGCAGCCGGTGGTAAAAATACTAAAATGTACTCAACTATGGATCAGCAAAATGGATTTAAAGTACTTCAAGTATAAGTATTTCATTTGCAGTTTAATGTTCCATCAGTACTTCACTTTTATATGGATTAATATTACTGCTCCATTTATGTGTATATTGCATTTTACTGCTGTGGGTACTCAAGTCCTTTATATCCTGTTGGTCAGTTTATTCTACAGCAAGGCATCGTATTTTACAAGATCATCATGTGTTTGAGGCGTTGCTGTCACGTGAGCACCACGTACACATTTTCCAGCTCATCCTAGAGGGTTTTTTAAAAGATTTTGCTTTTTATTTTATTTTCTCCATCTTTTACTTTGTCACAAACACATCTGGAGAGACGTGGTTTTCACATGGACATGGATGAAAAATATGGAAAAGTTACCGTAGCTGTCAGACAAAGGATTTGTCAGTATAATTACCGGCTACCATAGTCACATTCATTTAAGGTTGTGTTGCTGCACGTCGGGCCTAACGACACCCTTGAACAGTACATTATTGAACGATACAGTACTGCCTCTCGTACCTTATTGCTTAAATAAGGTATTGTATCAATCATACAGTACACTCTGTGAAATATTACAATGAAAACATAATTTACAGCACGAGAAAAATATTTCTTAAATAAAGTGGCACAAAATGGAAATACTAAATGAAATTCAAGTAATTTGTACTGAAGTAGTGTACTTGTGGGAATGTACTTTCCACCGATAAAAGCAGTGGAAACAGGCCGTTAACGTCTGAGATGTGTGTATATGCAGAAATATGGACCGAGAAAGAGCTTCCTCTTGTCGTTCTTTACTTGTTACTCGCGTGAGGCTCAACAGTTGAACCTGTCTGGTTGCTGCAGAGCCTCCTGATCGACTGATGGTCACTGCTGAGTTGATGCCTCTTTGTGTGGTTTTAAAGATACCGTCTCAAAGATCTCTGTTCATCACGCACTTCTACAGATATTACGCTCCGTCAACAATCCCCAGCTCCAGCTGCTCCGTGTAGATCTTGATAATGAATTTGCTTCATCGAATATCATCAAAGTTTTCTTGACTGTATGGATGATAATTCCAGTGAATAATACCTGAACGCAACACTGACTTTACGAATGAAGACATCCCGTGTAACTCCCAATAGGCTCAGAAAATGTCATAAAACCATAAAAGCAGCCATGTTTTCCACTCACACCGTGAACATTTCATATTTTCAAAGGAGTTTTAAAGTGAGAGAGTTTTCTCATGCTGCAAGGGAAACCAAATCACAGAAAAATCCGCCAAACTAAAAGGAAACTTGCCATCAAAACAGTCCATGTGTGTTTGTCCTGAATGAAGCGTTGTTTGTGTAATAACTCTTTTTCTTCTTCCTGCACCGTGTACTCACCAGCTGCTCCTGGTTCTTTATCTCGGCCTCCGCCTGCATGACCAACTCCTCCTTGACTTTTATGACCTCCATCCTCTCCTCCTCCAGCCAGGCCTCGTGCTCCACCCTCCTCATCCTCTCCTGCTCCAGCCGGGCCGCCTCCTGCTTCACCCTCCTCATCCTCTCCTCCTCCAGCCGGGCCGCCTCCTGCTCCACCCTCCTCATCCTCTCCTCCTCCAGCCAGGCCGCCTCGTGCTCCACCCTCCTCATCCTCTCCTCCTCCAGCCGGGCCGCCTCCCGCTCCACCCTCCTCCTCTCCTCCTTCAGCCACATGGCCGTGTCCAGCTGCTCCTGACGCTCTACATGACAGAACTCAGATTTGTTTTGCTGCATTCTGGTGCGATATTAAATAATTAGTTTTACTGAAGTTTTAGGGTTTCTGACTTTTTTGGCCTGTAAACCTTGAATATGCAGTATGTTGAACGCAGGTGATGTAGTTGTCCTCTGATGTATTGGATGATGAAATACATTTATAAATCACATATACGCTTGATATTTAGAAGTATAGCATTTGTATTATTGTTTTAATGGATTTTATTGCATTGTTAATTGCTTAATAATTGCTTGTTAACAGCTGTCGTCAGAGAGATAATTTGCTGTACACAAAGTATGGATGTGGTTTACACGTCTCACATTGTGTTAAAGGCAGAAACCACAAACACTCTGAACTGACGACGAATTTATTTATTTTTTACTATTTTCTAGTTCAGGAAGCTGCATTCTCAACTGATTGAAGAAAAAAAACAGTTACGTTTTTCCCAGAAATCCGCGACAATCATTTTAGAAAAATAAATAATGAAAATAGTTTAAAAGCCATTTGATGCAAATTTAAGGGAACGTTCAAAAACAAAGTGACCCTGTTTGACCTCCGGCTTGAGTATTTGTGAACAAATACAAAACATATTTATTAACTGTAAACCTTTTTATTGTAAAGATGTACACAACATAAATTATGCTGTTGATTTACTTTGCGTTGTTTTTTAATCTGCAGCGTTGACGAGTATGACTCATACTGGTCTTACTGGATAACCAGTATGACCAGTATGAGTCATACTGGTCGTACTGGTCATAGTATATGACCAGTATGGTCCATAATGAGTCAGCGCTGAGCTTCTCCGACTCACCTCTCTCTGCTCTCTTGGTTGTCTCTTCAAACTGAAAGCGCTTCATCGCCAGATCCTGCTTCTCTCTCTCCAGCTGCTCCTTCTCCTTCTCCATGACCTCCCTCTCCTTCCTCTCACTCTCCTGCTGCTCCCTGCACAGCACAAGAACAAAACACCGATCACACATGTTCGCCTGAGCCTGAAAATGAAAATCCCGGTGCGCAGAGCCCGTGCCAGTAGCACTTTTCTTTACCTCTTGACCCTCCGTCTTACCTCTCCATCTTCTTGCGCAGCCTCTCCTCTTTGGCCTGAGCCTTCATCTGCTGGACCTCGGTGGTGTCGGTCTCGCGGCGGCGCGTGTACAGCTCATGGTTGCCCTTGCACAGCTGCAGGATGCGCTTGTTGACTCGCAGTCGTGCGGCGTAGAATACAAAATCCTTGACAAGTGAAACAACGTGTCGGGGTTCGTCGGTATAGTTACTTATCTTAAATTTAGTTTGGAAAATAAACTTTCTCAAGGTTTATGATTAATGAAAGCAAATGGTAAAAAAGCATTCTATTGTAAGTTTTCTTTTATTGAACTTTAAGTGTGCCAGAGTCTGTTGCACAGATACCTAAATGAATACATCCAGATTCATCTATAAAATGGCTGCATATGGACATTTTGGACAACTTTAATGCCGTTCTTTTTCTGTAAATGTCCACCTGTACTGCTGCTTCATGGTGCAAATCTCCACTTATCTTTACACATTCACGTACGCTCGATATGCTTCTGAGGATTGTAAGACTGGTTTAATACTTACAGGAGCTTTCTTATCTTTGGGCTTGATGATTAATTTCTTATCGTTGAAAGAAATGTTTCTAAATTCACTCCAGGGGAATGCGAGCGTTGGGGAAAGCCTGGAGGATGAAGACAAATCAGACGTTTAAAAAGTTGGAAGCGGAAAACTCTTTGCACGTGACACACTGACCCCAGTGTTCATGTTGTCGTGGAATCACGAGAATTTGGTCAAAGGCCTCAAACGTGTCATTTAAAACTTGAGCGGCTGGAAAGGGAAGGTACCAGAGGTCGATGCCATCAAATCACTAAACGCTACACTCATGATGTTGAGAGATACGTTCACCAGTAAGTTCTGCGCGGCAACAAAACAGGTAATGAAGTCCCTGATTCATTGACTTACTTGTCCCCCTTCTCATAGATGTTGAGCCCCAGAGCGTTGACTCCCACCCACATGTCAGAGCCCTTCTTGTTCTTGATCTCAAAGTATTTGACGCCGTACATTTCCAGGTCCTGAGCGATCTTCAGGTACTCAATCATGGACTCTTCCCTGTTCAGGCGAAACAAACGGATGAAAACATGGAAGAATACACACAGATTCCATCAGGTTATCATAGCATTTCCTTTCCAATCCAAGCATTTATCTTTTCCTTTACATCCGTGAAATAAAAGAGTTGTTTCTTTCGAGTTGCATAGACGAACACAATAAGAAGGGTTGGCTTCTTTTTGCAGCTCCATTTAGATCAAATTCAAAGTTGGTAAAGTACACAAACTTGTTTAAAAGTGTATTTTTGAATCTGTCATCTTTTGTAAAAAGACATTTAAGATGTGTAAATTGTATACCGTTATTAAGTCAAAGAGTAAATACTAAATGCATCTGGGAAATGTTGTCTTCTTTCCAATTAAATAAGACTCAACACATTGGATAATTGAAAATGTCTGAAGCAAAATCAAAATAGATTCATTAATTATTTACACACATTTAATTTACAGGTTACTTTTTGTAAGTGCAACATTAGCCCAAGTAGAGAGGAGTCGTAAAATCAGCAAAATTAAAATAAAGAGCAACATCTGTCTGAAAGTTAGCCAACTATTACTGGTCGTACCAGACGAGGTGAGGCGGTTTTATTCCAAACAAGAAGGCGACAGACACAGAAAACGTAACTGTAAGACTTTCGGATCCAGATCAAAGGCCTCAAATAGGACCAACATTTGACTTCTTTTTTTGTAAAGATGTATTTGTTTTCGGAAACGTCGCCATTATTTGAGTTCAGTATGTTGCTCGTTATTTCAGGTATGATGATGACCCACATGACGTCCTCTACTGGGATTATTGTATACATCTACACTCTCGGGGCCACGACATCGTGTTTATGAGGAAGATTCCTATTGGTGTAAGAACTGGTCACTTCCATCCATGGGATCAGTTTGACTCCCTAAAATGAAGATTAATACACGGCAGGGTGTTGGATCACTTAATTCAGCATCGGTCTGAGCTCCTCGTGACAAATCTGGATCCTCTCCTCCCACTGCTCCTTGGCCAGCTCGTGTTGGTCCAGCACTCTGAGGGGAGAGACCAGTTATCAGCAACCCACTGGTGAAGGCGTAACCAGTCTGTGCATAGCTGCAGAGCTAACTCAAACACATGCTGCATTGTCTTGTGAGATCTACCATTGGTCATTGTGAGGATGTGATAGTGCACAGGGTCATATTGGAGTCATTCAGGGAGATATTACACTGGATGATCTACATGATTCTTTCAGTTTATGCAAAAGTTTTGACTTGATGCACACATGTCCTGTCATGGTAAATGGTCATGTTCTTCTTCTTTGTTGGTTAACCCTTTTTCAGTCTGTTCAAACAATGCGTCATTCTTTGCCCAGATAAATCAAAGCAAAGCACACATTTAGACGCTTCGTTGACTAATTTCACCGATAGTTACTGAGCTCATACAAAACATTCCACAGGGTTTCCACCAAAGAGCATTCGGTCCTCTTTTTCATCATCTATCAGCTACAAGCACGTCAAACAGAATATGTTTGACGTGTTTAATATACGAGTAACCCTTTATAACATCATTGATACGTTTATTTACCAATTACGCAAGGTGTTTAAGTTTATGCTTTGGGCTGTTTCTTTTGGCTGTGTGATTAGCACTTTGAAGGATTGAAAGGTTTTACTTGAGAGGCGATCTGAAGCAGTAAATACCGGAGATCACACAGAGCTCATATTTTCTGCGAGTCACACTCACCTCTTGGGCAGCAGGCGCTCGGAGGACAGGTAGCCGGGCTTCAGCGCAGCCTTTCCCTGCTCTCCGTACTTGGCCTGGATGGCATAAGAGGCCAGCAGCACAGCGGACTCTGAAGAGCAGTAGGTCTCCTCCGCCAGAATGTCCTCCTTCACCTGCAAAAAGAAAAGCCTGCGGGTGACGTCCTGGATCAGCTCCTCGGTCACGTCCTCTGGGTAAAACTTGGCCTTTAGCTTGAACAGCAGGGGAGTCTCCTTCCTCACGTCCTGGACCATCACCTAAGCAGAGGGCAGCAGACGTCATTAGAGAGTACGGCAAGGCATTAAAATAAAGGAAGGGAAAAAAAGGGCAAATTAAGATAGAAAGAATATCTGGGAATAAAATGAAGTAGTTTTTCTAATCATGGGGTTGTAATAGTAAGTCAATTTGTAATCCAATATGTTGGTTCTAGGGTGCAAAAGAAGCACACAAAATAGGATTATACATTTTCATAATAACCAATGCACTTCCAGCTACGACCTGAACGCCACACGATGCGGTGGAGAGTTTGTGAAAAACACTCAGCGAGCCTGCGAGATAGCTGTAAGATACGAAAGCTAAAAAAAACTTAAAAAACTCAACATGAACCAAACTGAAGGATCACTTTGTCTCATCTTAATTAATAGTATTTGAGCAATAGTATTACGTACCTGAATACCTTTAATCATCTGTGATGTGCAGACAAAAAAATGGCGACAAACCACCGCAGGAATAATTGTAAAAACAATAGAAAAGGCAGCAGCCAAGTACACAGTGAGTAGAATGTAGAATAGAGTTTAGTTCAAATAACAAAGTCAACATTTGTTCATTCCTTTATAATATATCAGAATACTCCAGGATATTATCATTAATATGAGACAGTTAAAGAATATAATAGAGTAAAATAGAATGAAGTAAAAATACTGTTATTGCAAGAAGAGCAGTAGAGAAACAGCATGTTAACAGAACAGGATGATGAGCGGGAACGAAGCAATGTCTCAGTTATGGACACTGTGAATCAGTGACATCACAGATTTACCTTCCTTTCAGAGTTCAGCCAGGTTAGGAGGCCGTTGGAGTTGACAAACTGAAGCCCAAAGTACCAAATCTCACGCAGTCCGATGGTCCTGGCCACCTTAAACATAAAGAGAGAGACGTCTTCTTTTCTTCACAATTTCACTATTATTCTGCTCCTGAAGAAACAAGCTTTGGTTTTCAGATTGTGCACAAACTGTAAATCAGTCTCACTTATGATGATGTAACTAAAAACAGTAGCTGAGGTGGTGAATATACCTTAAAGCCTCAGTAACCCCGTCATAATGGAGGAAAAAGGTTGAGCTAACTACACAGAACACCTTGTCAAGTTTTGTTTTTTTTACACTGTTGTATTTCTACAACCAGAATTTTGGGTACAGCTATACTTTGTGTGCCAGAAAACTGAAACCAATGAGTTGACGTTCCTGTGAATCCTGTGAGTCTCTTGTCATACAGTCACATACAGACCTGGTCTAAGAGCTGCTTGCCGGTGGTTTTGGAGTGGAAGGAAAACTCCAGCTCTTCGTCCATCGTGGTGACGCGAACGTTGACCTGCAGCAAAAAAAGATCTTTGAGTCATATTGGCTTTGATTTGGGGCCCATTTGCTTCTAATGCATACATTATGAAACAACTTTATACATCGTAAAAAACAACTTTAATAGAGTCAGTTGTTTGGAGCTGTAAAAAAAAAGGATTGTTCATCAACCATAATTGCTCACCATCTCATTAATTGCTCACTATCTCATTAGACTTTGGAGCCACAGGGTTGAACATAAGCAGATTAAAATATCAAAATACTTCCTGTTCGCCAAGTTGCCTTTAGGCTTTATAAGCATTAGGAAGATCAAACACTTTTATAAGAGCAATCAAACTGGCACATAAATCCAACGTTTAAGTGTTTCTCGAATTCATTTCCACATTTTTATTTTTTTTAAATATAATTTTCCTTAATGTTTTCCACAAAGCCCAACAAATTTAGGACAAGTGCACGACGCTGGCCTGCAGCCCAGATTGGGCTTGTCGCAGTTACACAACCATGTTATGAAGTTGTACTACAGCACACTCCAGGTGTCATAAAGATAAACCCACAGAAAATTGAGCATCCGTTTATAAAACCTCCACCATGTTTCTCAACTGTTTCCATGATCACGTAAGATAACATCTTAACTCCTGGTCATCGTAGCTTATGCATTCCTTCCACTTTGAGATCCAAACTTTGCACGGTTTTATGTTTAGTTTATACTTTTTTGGGGGGTATCTACAAAACATTTACTTTACTTGTTAACTGTTCAAATTTAAGACAGAAAGAAAGTGACATTTGCCACCGTGACTGAAGTCAAGTTAGTTGAACGTCAGTCAGGTGGAGGCTGAAAGGCTTTCTCTTTGGAGAATCACTATGAGAGGAGATGCAGTCCTTCAAGGTGTTTCTCTTACAGTATTTAGACATCAGCATTTCACTATCAGCACAACCGATTATCTCTAAAAACATCACATCTCCTTTCAAACTTAAACCAGGAAAAGGCATTTCAGTGACTCATCTAATTATATCTTTTCATTAAAATCATGTCTTACTGTTTTGGACATCTTGATTTGGTTGGGGGACGAGCTCCAGCAGAATAAAGTGCTTCCTAGGCTGACCGAGGCTGCAGCGGTGGATTCCCAACAGAACTTCCTCTTGATAATGAACGTCGCTCTGCTATTGCTGGCAGACTCAAGGGCAGGGCTTGTGTCCTTTGAACTCAGGCGTAGATCACTCAAAGTGACGTGGGAGGTTTTAACTCGGCTACTATCACACAAGCTGACAGACTCACCTGTCTGGGATTTTTTTCCCCACAAACATCACAACTGAATGGTTTCTCTCCTGTGTGGACTCTCCTGAGTCTCTTCAGACTCCCTTGTTGTGTAAATCTTTTCCCACAAACATCACAAATGAATGGTTTCTCTTCTGTAAGAACTCTTGGCTGTGATCCTTTTTTTTGCTTCACTCTAAACCTTTCCAAACCTCTGGAGGACATTTTCCCAAAATGAGACATGTTTCTGCCGAAACCCCTTGTCGTTAAACTGTTTACTACACTTTAGGAGCTGAATGATTTGTTGCCAATGTTACATCCCAAATGACTAAGAAGAGCTTCTGTATATTTCAGGGCATATTTCACTGTGATTTCACGCCAAAATCAAGATGGCGACGATTAAAAAAATCAAGATGCACAAAAAGCATTCAAACGTAATATCCCAATATTCAAACGGCTATAAAAACAGGTCCTTACCTTTGTAAAGTAAAATTACAACGCAGTCTTGTTCAGACTGACCCCAGACTGTAGTTTTACTTTACAAGTTTAAGGATCGTTTTTTATAGCCGTTTGAATATAGGAAAATTGTGAAATCATGAATAGCATGACTTTGAATTCACTTTTCTCCAAAACTGTATAGTACAACCTCAAGGCCATACACATGGGCATAGCAGGGGTCAGTCTGAACAAGGCTGCATTGTAATTTTAATTTACAAATTTAAGGATCTATTTTTATACATCATAAATATCATACCATCATTTCATTTGAGCTTCTGGCTTCTCTGTGCTGCTTACCGCCCCGTACCGTAACACCTTGAGTAGAGGTGCATTCAGAATTACAATCGAGGCTCACTCAGCAGATGTGGGCTCACTTGACCTCCGAGATCAGGAGAGTCTCATCTATTTCATTACACTTTATCGACATTGTTCTTATTAACTACTATTATATATGACTGTATAAAATAGTAGTGCTCATATTAGTGCTGTTATTTGTAGCTGACTCCCGAGTATCTCTAAGACACACACCCAAACTCTGTATCAATTCAATTCAATTCAATTCAATTCGTACTGCCCAGAATCACAAATTAGCCTCAAAGGGCTCTACAATCCAAACACATACGACATAGATGTCATGTGTACAGAATGATCAACGTAACGGAGTTACAGCACATTCAATGAGTATGACAGAAAATATTGATATAATGAGTAGTAGGCATGGACAATAAAGTTTAGGTTGTCCAGCTGCTGCCTCATGACCTCATGTACACCAGCATCAGGATAAATGTGCAGCATCTTCTTTGGCTGTATGCCATCCACTGTATGCCATCTAGACAAGGTGTTACGTACTTCAGCAAAGAACCACGGGAATTCAGCCCGGGCAAATTAAAATATGTAAACGCTTCACGAATTTGCGTGTCATCCTTTCACTGGGTTCGAACCGCTGACCTTGCCCTCATCAAAACCCCCTGCGTTCAGGCGCTTATCCCCCGCAGAGCCCCCACCTTTTTGTCACTCGGATCCCCCGCAAAGCCCCCCTGCTTTCACAGAGAACAATGAACGGTATCCGCGGGCTGTGTTCCATCTTCTGTTCCAATTGTTCCGATTGTTCCAATTGTTGAGCAGCCAATCACGCGAGGCAAGCTTTTGCCGTCCAATCAGATGGCCGGATTTGTTCCGATTTCAGAATCTGGAGCGGCCATCTTGGATCCCCGCTACGCGGTGTGCACTATTTGTTTTCACCGGAAAATAGCTGGACGTGAGTACAATACTTTCTATTTTATTACAATTTATCAATGCCCTCCTTATTAAATACTGTAACGCATGTCTGTACAACATATTAGGGCTCATATTAGTGCTGTTATTTGTGGCTGATAGTTCCGGAGTTACTTTTAATCAGCCCGTCTGTCTGACTGCTGTAGCTTTGTTGAGACGTCACGCAATGGAGCTTTGTTGTTCATGTAAGTTAATATATGTGAACCAACAGAAATTAACTCGTTTCATTAGTAGTTATTAGTTGTAATAACTTTGGAGAGTTGTGTTTTTTTACATAAGTTGTCTTACACATATGTGAGTAAATAAAACACTGTAACTGTTCCTGTTTTACAGATCTCAAGTTTAAACAAGTGTAAGTGTCACATGATCTTCATCATCATTCATTATTCTTTATGATCTTGAAGTATTTACTGCTAATGTTCCACTTTATGTTCAGATGGAACATCCAACATTCGTGAGGGCCCCCAATGGGACCCTCGCGATGAAGGCATTGCCAGCGGCCCGTGCCTTTGGCGCTCGGCAGAGCCAAGGCTACAGGGCGAAGAAGCCAGCGGAGGTCAGGGCCCACGTCGTCTCCGAGGGTGGCGACTCTGCCAACGCCACCCTTGTCCTGAGCCGGTGGACAATACAGTTTGGTCGCTACCAGGGCCAGACGTTCCACTGGCTCTTGGAGAACGACGTGGGCTACTGCGTCCAGCTGGTCTCCTCCCACCAGAAGGAGCGAGAGAGGACAGGGTCTCAGTCTCCCCTGATGGCCAACAAGGTGGAGTCCTTCAGTACCAGTTGATACCGGAACACAAATAAGAGAAATGACAGTTTTAACCTCCTTTGTGAACTTGCAGGACGCCATCTCCCGCTACTCCTCAGCGTACCCTGACTTTGTGGAGGCAGTCAGGTTCCACAGTGCGTTTGAGGAGGCGCGGGGGAAGTCCCTCCAGCCCGGTCAGGAGGGACAGGCCCTTGTTGGCTTCGGGGACTTCAAATGTGAGACCCTGCTGAGCCTGTACGAGTCTGAGGACTCAAAAAAAATCCGGTATGTCGTTGTTACATTTTAATGATAAGTTGCTGCTGACCATCGATCAGAAGAATAATAGTCTGATTTGTGCAGATTTGTCAACTACCTGCGGAGGAAGGCACCCATTACAGGGACGCAGATGGAGAATGCCGTCCGATACATCAAAGGCAGAGACAGACAGAGGACCAGGGCTGCTGCTGGCACCTCCAACCCCAGCAGCAGCAGCAGCAGCAGCAGCAGCAGCAGCAGCAGCAGCAGTCCGGCCTGTGTTTCACTGAGCTGGATGACTTCCCTGAAGACATGTGAGTATTTGTAATGTCGTCTCATTATAAAAGTAATTTCTTCTTCTTCTTCTTCTTTCTCCAGGCCTCTTGGTTCAGCGCTTGCGGCCTTTGTCTCTGGGCGGCGTTCTCTGTCTGCGTCGTAAATGCAGGCTCAGGTGAAGAAGATGGTGGCCCCTAAGCCTGCATTTCCAGGTAAATCCAGCCCAAATGATAGAGTTAATTCATCTTCATTGAACTTCCTGTTTACTTACTGTTTTCTCTCGCTCATGTGATTACAGCCTCACACTTCGGACCAGCTCCTCCGTCCTCCTCGAGGTTATCTGGGGAGCCTTCGGATGAGGAGCTGGTCAGAGCGGTAGTTGACTTGGAGAAATGTGAGTAAAACATCTAGTTGTAATCTGGTAACAATTTGTTTATAACAGAAATACTTGAATTTATTGTTGACCATTCTATTTGCTCTTAAATGTTTCTTTAGTCAGAGAAGGAGACGACAGGTAAGTTTGGGTTGAATGAGTAGCTGGTGTCTGCCTAGTGCTAACCTCAAATCACTCACCTGCCTCCCTAAATATCACTGATGATGCACGTGTAGAGTAACAGCTTCTTCACCAGCCTTTCCCTCAGTACCCTGAGTAACTCTGCTGCCTGCACCCCTCATCATGTCTGATCTGGTCTCATCAGTTTCGCTTCACCTTGTGTGCTCCTCTAGTTGTAATTGCAGCTTGGCTCAATGTGTGTCAGTCTCTCCATATTAACACAAAGCACTCTCGTCATTTCATCTCACTGAAACCGTTTATTTCTTTTTAAGCCTCAGATGTACAGGCCCCTCTCTCGCTCCTCCCTCCACCTCCTTCTCTTCCTGCTCCCTCCTCCTCACCACACCGTGAAGCTGGTGACCCTGCGGTGCTGGACGAGCCCACAGATGAGGAGCTGCTGGAGGCCTCGCAGGACCAAGAGGACCTGGTTCAGCCTCCAGCAGCCCTCGTCATGGTCCAGCCTGCAGAGTCATCAGCTCCATCGCCGCCGCCACCTGCAGCCGCCACCTGCAGCCGCCCCCCAGACGCCTGCAGCCGCCACCCGGACGCCTGCAGCCGCCCCCCAGACGCCTGCAGCCGCCACCCGGACGTCGCTGGAGGAACAGGAGGAGACCGGTGCAGCCTTCCTCCCTCCTCCACCGCCTGCTGACAGTGCTGAGGTGAGTCTGTCTGTCAAACATATGAGGCCTCAGGTGTCTCTGCTCCCTTTTATTACTATCATTTATTACTTAAGATGTCCCGTATGTTTGTGTTGTCTCACCAGTTGCTGCCTGAGTCCTGGCGGGCAGCTCTCAATGCCGAGCAGCAGAATCCTGGACATCGACGGCTGGTGCCTCATGGCCACTGAGTACCTGGAGTGCCGTCGGTGTAAGAAGAAGGTCGGAGGGTGGTCACAGGGCATCATCAGGCAGCTGTCCCCCACCCACAGCTGCCAGTTCCCAGCTGTACTCACGTACAAGTAAGACATGAAATTAATACCTTTGTTGTTTGTGTTGAACATCCTGCTTGATGTGTTTCTGTGGTGAAACACAAGCTGGACTACAAGTCTGTGCTGTGGTTCTGCAGGCTGTCCTGTGACATGAGGGTGCTTGTGCAGCTGAGGTCTCGCACTCTGGGCAACAGTGCGAACCAGCTGTTCAACACCCTCCGGGAGCAGCACTCAGAAGCCTGGATGCGGAGAGGGATCCGGTACCTCGGCATTTGCGAGCAGTTCCTGGCCTTGTGCTCGGCGAGGGGGCAGACACCACCACCACTACCACCAATGCCCCCTCTGCCATCACCCGTCTGGCTGCTGACGGTGTACAGCTACGATGTGCTGTCGCGGCTGGACGAGTACAAGGCCAGGATCACGTCCACCTTCGGATCCATCTTAAAGATGGATTCAACCAAGAAGGCGAGTGAAGTTTGTCACAATGTCATATTTTCTCACAGCTGCTTTGAAACCACGGTTGTGTTTGTGTTTATCACTCATTATCTTTTCTCATCTCTTTCTCCAGGTGACGAAGAAGCTCGCTGGTGCCGCCTTCGACACGGCCGCCTGGGTTACCAATGTCGGTAACGAGCACGGGCAGGTCCTCAACAGCGTCCTCACCTGCTCTGAGGGCGCCGGGGGCCTGTCCCGGATGGCGGCCGGAATAATGAGGCGGTACCGACTCGCCGGGGTACCAGCCCCCCAGCTCATGTACGTGGACCGCGACTGCTGCAACCGAGACGGCGCGTCTAAGACAGCTGCCTTGTTCCAGGTGTGAAACCGACACTGTTGATATTAAAACTGTATCGGTATTATGAAACTGTTTCAGATAATTAATCCACATTGTATTTCCTCCTCTCAGGAGTGGGAGCAGCTCGTGGTGCGGCTCGACATTTGGCACCTGATGCGACGCTTTGCGTCAGGTGTCACCACCGAGACCCACGAGCTGTACGCCACATTCATGGGGCAGCTGTCTCACTGCATCTTCGAGGTCGACCCCGGAGATGCGCGCCGTCTCACTGAGGCCAAGCGGTCTGAGCTGGAGGAGAAGCACGGGATGGTCGGCCTGACTGACGGCGAGGTGATGAAGAGGATCTCCAAACAGGAGTGGAGTCTCCACTGCCGGAGGAGGACACGTGGGGCAGAGGAGTCCACCCTCCACATCCAGGAGCTCCTCGACACCTTCGCCGGACCAGCAGGACGCGACAACCTGGACATCCCGTTGCTGGACGCTCTCTGCATCCAGGACATTTGGAGTACGCAGAGGCCTCACCTCAGCTGCATACAGGACCCACCAGGTGTACAGCTGTACACCGAGACCGGCAGGCTGACCAAGGGCGGAATCAGCCTGCCGGTCTACCGCTGCGCGAGGGGCTCCACGTCTTTGGAGTCCTTCCACCTCCACCTCAACCGATTCATCCCAGGTACTCTTTTGTCTCTCACAGCTTGTGATCACATATATTCTGCTTTTACATTTTCATTGAAACTCAAACACCTGTTTCTTTAGGGACGCGAGCAAGTGGGAAACATTTCCAGGCGTTCCTGGTAGATGGACTGGTGAGGTGGAACGAGGACCGCGCAGCGGCAGCAGCAGCTGAGGGACAGGTGGGGACTCTGCACTCCTACAGTGGCCACCTCAAGCACGTCCTTAACCAGAAGAGACAAAGAGTGCATGGTCTTCAGTTGGTTAAGGACTTCACTAAGCCTGCTGAGTACACGGGTATGTGAAGAGAAAAGGACTTTATTCCAACATCGCGACTGAGGAAGAAGAGCAGCTATTAAATACTTTGTGTGTTTACAGGAGAGCTCATCGGAGTCGAGTACCTGTACCAGCAGATGGGAAAAGTGCTTGAGGACGTGAGCTTGGACCCTGACACTCCGGACGAGGCTGCTGCCATCGAGTCGCTGGAGGAGGAGGAGGAGGGCATCGGTGAAGATGACGAGGACCCGAGCATCTTCCAGCCCAATGCCCCATCCGCCAGCGCAGCGGCAGCCCGGTCAGGTGATCCAGCTGACGCGCCGTCTGAGCCATCAAGTCTGGCCGCCCGCAACGCCTCTCCCGAGGCCCCTGAGGTTCCCCAGCAGCCCTCCTCAGACTCTGAGGTGAGACCAGCGACCACAATAATGTGTAATAATGATGACAACTGTGAAGATAGAATATTTCACGGGATTATATAGAGTATTTCACAGCGCTCTGTGCTGACTGCCTCCATTCCTCCTCCACAGGAGAACGTCCAGGGTCCTGACGGCCGGCCCGGGTACCAGCACGTCGTGAAGCTGGCCCAGGCCCTGGTGGCAGGAAGGAACCTTCAGGGGCTTCCCGACAGCAGGGTAGACCAGCTCATCCTACTCTGGAATCGCTTGCCGGAGCAGGACAAGCAGCGAGTGGTCTACCCTCCCAGACACCGGGAGAGGCAACCCTAGGGGCGGTTCAAGGCAGCGAAGGGGAAGAACACTTCCTGTCCTGGCAAGGAGAGTCTCCAACGGTGAGACTCTTTAGAAATATCAATGGGTCCTCTCTTAAATATCTGCCGTATATTAACTCGCGCTTTTCTCTCAGCTGCCTTCTCGGACTCAACTCGGGCCCAGCAACTTGGCCCAGCACCAATCGCCTGGTGGAGGCCATTTGCTGCCAGCTCTGCCACCTACACCCAGCGGCCGTGCGTGTCTGCGGGGTCAAGAGGACGCGGTGGTCCCTCATCCTCGCGGACTACACGGCCATCCAGGAGGCAGTGCTGGCCCGAGGCTCATGGCTCAGACGGCGATCCAGCTCTTTGAGCTGAACCAGAGGACCCTGACCCAGTGGTGAGACTTCTACATGAAGCTGTTCTGGTGTTTTATAATCTGTGCTGTGATTTATTGTTTGACTCTAACCACATCCTCTCTGTCTCTCAGGTTCTCTCGGCGCCAGAAGGCTGAAGGGAGGTCTGTGCTGCTGCAGGGAACTGGCGTCGTCCCTGCGGCAGCTATTGCAGTCCTGCCCCTCCCTCCAGCCAAAGGGCTGTCCCGTGTTCAGGTGGGACACGGGCGGCCCTTCCACTTCGAGGTCCCCGATGAGCAGCCAGGACCCTCATCAGGGTCCTCCGCCCCCTCCCCCTCCTACTCCTCCTACCAGCCAGCCTCCTCCTCCTGGACCACGCGTGCCCAGGACCACCGCCTACAGGAAGAGGAAGGCGGCCGAGGCTGCTGCGGCAGGACAGGAGCCTCGGCCCAGCACCAAAAAACGCCGGCAGCCGATGCATTACACCTGCAGCGCGTGTGGCCAGCCGAAGAGGCTGGACACGGGCCACACGCGCCTGTATGGTGTGGCTTACTGCGCGGCTGTCGGTGGGAAAACTGTGGAGGAGTGGAGGGAGGAAATGAGACAAAAACACGCTGGGGGGGGGCGCCCATGAGGGACATTGTTTTATTATATATATATATGTCTGTTTCCTTTTTATTTCGTTATTTATTATTTGTTTCATGATATATGTATGTATGTATGTATGTATGTATGTGTTTCCTTTTTATTTATTATTTGCTATCATTTATTTATTTTTCAATAAAAGTCTCCGCAAGCTGAACTTTGTTTGAAGCTTTATTATTTCTTATATGATCTTCAATACAAGCTCTCCACATTATGATAAGATATGGTGACATGACAATGAATAGCTAAACATGGACCATGAAGCTCAGGCTGTCCAGATGTCTGGTGACATTATGTAGTGCAGATGTCTGATGACATCATATAGTCCAGCATCAGCAAATGTGCAGCATCTTCTTTGCCTTTGGCTGGGTTCGAACCACTGACCTTGCCCTCATCAAACCCCCTGCGTTCAGGCGCTTATCCCCCGCAGAGCCCCCACCTTTTTGTCACTCGGATCCCCCACAAAGCCCCCCTGCTTTCACAGAGAACAATGAACGGTATCCGCGGGCTGTGTTCCATCTTCTGTTCCAATTGTTCCGATTGTTCCAATTGTTGAGCAGCCAATCACGCGAGGCAAGCTTTTGCCGTCCAATCAGATGGCCGGATTTGTTCCGATTTCAGAATCTGGAGCGGCCATCTTGGATCCCCGCTAAGCAGCGCGCACCTTTCTCTGTGAGCCGTGAGTACAATACTTTATATTTTATTACAAATTATCGACATTGTGCTTATTAACTACTGTTACGTTTGACTGTGTAACATATTAGTGCTCATATTAGTGCTCTTGTTTGTGGCTGACAGTCCCGGAGTTACTTTTAATCAGCCTGTCTGCTCTGACTGTCGGAGCTTTGTTGAGACGTCATGCAGTGGAGCTTTGTTGTTAATATGTTTAAACTTTACTTTACTTAAAATGTAGAACGAGTTATATTTATTATGACTCCGTGTCAGCGGACGTTGCTGCTGTTTAAATCTGTTGTTCACATGTTGTTCTGCTCCTGCAGCTGATAACACACTGCTGTCTGTTCAATGCACTTTATATATTATATATTAGTATAGGGTTTTGTTGAGACAGTAGCACATTTGAGCTTTGTTGTTAATGTTATTTTTTTATTTTTACCAAAAACTTCACTTCAAGTCAGTTTATTATAACACTGTGTTATCAGCGGACGTTGCTGCGGTTTAAACATGTCGTTCACGTGTTGTCCTGCTGCAGGCTGAGCTGTCTATTTAATACACTTATTATATATGTTTGTATATATTATATTAATATAATATAAAAGCAGCAGTCCTCTGGTCCTTAACCAGAAGAGCCAAAGACTGCTTGGTCTTCAGATGGTTAAGGACTTCACTAAGCCTGCTGAGTACAAGGGGATGTGAAGCAGGTATGAAAATCCCTCACCTTTTGGCGAATTTTGCGGTTTTGAAACCAAAATAGGTGACCTACGTGAATCGTGTAGATTCAATGAGTTTTCTTTATTTGATAGTATATCTCTCGTCCTGGCCTCCGTCCTGGAGGCCAGGACGAGACTTTTTAAAGCGCAGCCGCTTAAAAATCTCTTTGACAAAAACGCATCAGACGTTTTTCCCATAAACTCGCCGGGTGTTTTTTTTTTTTTTTTTTGAAAGAGAGTACGTTGAATACGTATCCGCGAGTTGTGTCTGGATGACGAGAGCTTTCAGTTGTACTTTGGGCTGAGCAGGAGTCAGCTGGAGCGTCTCCTGAGCAGCAGAGTCGTGTTTCCATCTGGAAGTGTAAAGCTGTGTCACTTTCACACGTTCATGCATCCCGTGCATTTTACTTTAGCTTATTTTTATTCTTTTATTTTTTTGCTTTTTATTCCCAGTAGAATCAACTGTAAATATTAAATACTCCCAAATATCCACGCTCCCTCCTTATTGCACTCTGGTTAATATTTAGCATCAAATAAGTCCCGCCCCACCCGCCCCTCCCTCCAACATCACGACTGAGGAAGAAGAGCAGCTATTAAATACTTTGTGTTTTTACAGGAGAGCTCATCGGAGTCGAGTACCTGTACCAGCAGACGGGAAAAGTGCTTGAGGACGTCAGCTTGGACCCTGACACTCCGGACGAGGCTGCTGCCATCGAGTCGCTGGAGGAGGAGGATGAGGGCATCGGTGAAGATGACGAGGACCCGAGCATCTTCCAGCCTAATGCCCCATCCGCCAGCGCAGCGGCAGCCCGGTCAGGTGATCCAGCTGACGTGCCGTCTGAGCCATCGAGTCTGGCCGCCCGCAACGCCTCTCTCGAGGCCCCTGAGGTTCCCCAGTAGACCTCCTCAGACTCGGAGGTGAGACCAGCGACCACAATAATGTGTAATAATGATGACAACTGTGAAGATAGAATATTTCACGGGATTATATAGAGTATTTCACAGCGATCTATGCCTCCACAGGAGAACATCCAGGGTCCTGACGGCCATTCTGGGTACCAGCACGTCCTGAAGCTGGCCCAGGCCCTGGTGGCAGGAAGGAACCTTCAGGGGCTTCCCGGCAGCAGAGTAGACCAACTCATCCTGCTCTGGAATTGCTGCCGGAGCAGGACAAGCAGCGAGTGGTCTACCCTCCCAGACACCGGGAGAGGCAACCCTAGGGGCGGTCCAAGGCAGCGAAGGGGAAGAACACTTCCTGTCCTGGCAAGGAGAGTCTCCAACGGTGAGACTCTTTACAAATATCAATGTGTCCTCTCTTAAATATCTGGCGTATATTAACTCACGCTTTTCTCTCAGCTGTCTTCTCGGACTCAACTCGGGCCCAGCAACTTGGCCCAGCACCAGTCGCCTGGTGGAGGCCATTTGCTGCCAGCTCTGCCACCTACACCCAGCAGCCGTGCGTGTCTGCGGGGTCAAGAGGACGCGGTGGTCCCTCATCCTCGCGGACTACACGGCCATCCAGGAGGCAGTGCTGGCCCGAGGCTCATGGCTCAGACAGCGATCCAGCTCTTTAAGCTGAACCAGAGGACCCTGACTCAGTGGTGAGAGTTCTACATGAAGCTGTTCTGGTGTTTTATAAT
The DNA here is from genome assembly GCF_023055335.1 of Clinocottus analis. NCBI lineage: Eukaryota > Metazoa > Chordata > Actinopteri > Perciformes > Cottidae > Clinocottus > Clinocottus analis. Next base: position 20,282,070 of record NW_027176240.1, on the reverse strand, counting down.
CTGTGCTGTGATTTATTGTTTGAGTCTAACCACATTCTGTTTGTCTCCAGGTTCTCTCGGCGCCAGACGGCTGAAGGGAGGTCTGTGCTGCAGCCCTTCCACTTTGAGGTCCCCGATGAGCAGCCAGGACCCTCATCAAGGACTTCTCACCTCTCCCCATCCTCCCCTCCATCAGATGGGGAACAGCCCGGCCCGTCCTCTGCCGGCCCCCCCTCCGACTCTTCCTACCAGCCAGCCATGAGCGACATTGTTTTATTATATAGATATATCTGTTTCCTTTTCATTTCTTTATTTCTTATTTGTTTATTATATATATGTTTCCTTTTTCTTTCTTTCTTTATTATTTGTTGTACTATATATATCTGTTTGCTTTTTATTTCTGTATTATTTGTTTTATTATGTTTCCTTTTTTTTTCTTTATTATGTTTAATTATGTTTCCTTTTTCTTTCTTTCTTTCTTTCTTTTCTTTCTTTATTTGTTATTTGCTATCATTTATTTTTTTTCAATAAAAGTCTCGCAAGCTGCACTTTGCTTGAAGCTTTATTATTTATTATATGATCTTAAATACAAGCTCTCCACATTATGATGAGAAATGGTGACATGACAATGAATGACATGAGAAACATGGACAATGAAGCTCAGGCTGTCCAGCTGTTTGATGACATCATGTAGTCCAGCATCAGCAGATGTGCAACATCAGGGGACCAGGACAGATGTGCAGGTTCATTACAACTGTGAATGACAATGACAACAAATAACCATGAAGCTCAGGCTGTCCGTCTGCTGACCTCATGTAGTCATGTTGTCCAGCAGCAGGAGACTGGTACAGATGTGCAGCATCTTTATTTGCCCTTGGCTGGGTTTGAACCACTGACCCTGGGCTCAGCAAAAGCCTGTGTTCAGGTGCTTATCCCTCCCTAGTTCTCCTGAGCTAAGCCCGCCTCCTTCCTCCAAGTAGGATTGGCTCGGTCTCGCGAGTTCTCCCTTGTTGCCGAGCTGGTTGCTGCTCTCATTGGCCTTTCTACTTTTGCAAACTGTTGTGATTGGCTGCTGCGGGGCGAGCAGGGGGAGGAGCTAAGTAAGCACATGGCTAGATAGCGGACCTGGAAAACTGTGCAGTCTTTTCAAATCGGTATTTGAGCAGCATCTCCGTTTATGAAATACTTATCCTGAAAGGACCTCCGGCTTTTTCCCTGTCTTTTCTGTTTTTGAAGCTGTTCATCTCTGATGGAAAGTAGACTTTCTCATGATCATGATGACGCCGCGCGACAGTTACCGGAGATTACTTTGACACCTTACCGTCTATTTTTTAAATATTTCTCGCAGTAAAATAACCGAGTAATGTGCATTAATTTAAATCCCTCCCTCGGTATAGTTAACGGAATAGAATGTGCATTTATTAAATGAACGTGACGCTGAGCGACGGTTACGGAGGAGACGTGACCATATTTTCATGAATAAAACCCCCCTCGCAGTAAAATAACTGAGTAATATGTGCATTTATTTAATGTCTCGCAATAATAAAATAACAGTAATATGTGCATTTATTTACTGTCTCACAGTAATAAAATAACAGTAATATGTGCATTACTGGGCTGGAGAGCCTAAGGCGGTAAGCAGTATTAGAGTCTGCTTGTAAAATGTATTTGTATTCAGCGGCTCCTCTGACAGGAGCCACCAGGATCTTCTCTTGCATCTATACTTCTATAATAACAAAATAACACGCTGCTCCACATTACAACCACTTTATTCTTGTCGCCCTTTTCACTCGAACAAATCCTCCTCTTTTTCCGTCTCCCCTCCACAATAAAAGCCCCAGCTGTTTACATATACACTATAATATCTTACACATGTTTTGTGTAAACTTTGATATCTTGAGGGAAATGACTTTTGATGAGAATGTAAGCGGCGAATAATGTGTTTGTGGTCCCTGTTCCTGCTGTACAGTCACACGTTGATACGGCTTACGATCAGGAGAGCAGACTAGTTAATGCTCTGAGAGACTAGTTAACGCTCTGAGAGCATACTAGTTAACGCTCTGAGGGACTAGTTAAACCTGCCTGTTCAGTCAGGTAGTCAGTTTTATAGTCCTGTATGTGTAACAACAGCCTTGAATAGTACATTACTGACCGATACAGTATTACCTCTTGCTCCTTATAGCTTAAATAAAACAATTTTATTAGACAACTTACAGATATTCCTCACGGTTTGATAACTACTGCATTATCCTAACCGCCTGTCCTGTTCAGGGATTATTATTATTATATTTTGAATTCATGAAAATTAAAAATGAATAAAAATGAATCAGAAAAAATATGAACAAAATAAAAAGAAATAAAAAAAAAAAATTAAAAAAATTAAAGAATTTTTATTTTAAATTACAAAATTAATCAACAAAACTTTAAAAAAAAGAGGTTAATGTTTTTTTAGAATAACATTTTTTTTTTTTATTAAAAAAAATTAAAGATTAAAAATGTCTACAAATCAAAAATCAGTAATAAGGAACGCTTCACGAATTTGCGTGTCATCCTTGCGCAGGGGCCATGCTAATCTTCTCTGTATCGTTCCAATTTTAGTATATGTGCTATCGAAATAACACAACTGACCTATGTCCCTGGAGGGTATATAACGTACTCTTCCTGGGAGGAACCTCCATGATGGTCCCAGAGCCTTGGGCCACATGAGGAGCCAAAACCCGTCTTTAAATGCCTCTCTCTGTGCACGTAACACAGGTCTGGGAGCTGCCTGTGAAGTCCTAAACCTCCACTGGTTCCAGGACCTGGTCTTACCCTCTCTGACCCACTTCAGGTTCTGGCCGCTCTGGTGAGGAACTCAAGAGGCTGCTGGGAAGCTATTCAATGAGATCGTCTACGTCAGAGGGCCAGGATTGGTCACACAAAAGGATCTGCTCACAGCTCCGCCTGCATTCCTCCAAACGCCCTTTTACCCCCTCCCTCCAAGACACAGAGAGAGCTGGGGGAGGACGCATAGAGAGAGAGACAGGGGAGGAGAGAGAGACGGCGGAGGACGCATGGAGAGAGAGACGGGGGAGAAGAGAGAGACGGGGGAGGACACATAAAGAGAGAGAGACGGGGGAGGACGCATAGAGAGACGGGACACGTAGCAGTTTGAGGATCCACAGCCAGACAGCAGCCTGAGGACAGAAGCAGGAAACACAACACAGTCTCAAGAAGAAGTGTGTTTAAAACAACAGGACTGTTTGTATTCTATATTCACATCATGTTGGTTCTTCCTGCTTTACTACTTCCTGTTTTCATTCAAAAAAAACACCCGTGCAGTTTCGCCAACTCAACACCAGGTGTCGCTCTAAGACCAGTGTGTGGAGAAAGGGGCGCTCTGGTCTGCCTGCAGAACGAGGAGGGGAAACGCAAAGTACTGCATGAAACATGAGTACACAACTACTGGATGTATTTAAATACACTTTCACCTCCTTTATGGGAATAGTTGAACTGTTTAACAATAATGAATAATCAAACACGTGCGGTTAAAGTATGCAGAGCAATCACCAAACCATATTCCCATAATACAATCTCACAATTTAAATTTGTTTTTACCTAGTCATAAAGAATTTGAAAAACACAAATTCAGATTTTTTTTTTTAAATCGAGAGTTTGGGCTCGAGAATTCGACATGCGATGAACACACCAATCTTCTTTTATTTTAATGAAAACTTAACTAATTTTCAAAAAAAAATCCAATGCAGTTACACAAACTCACCAAAAGGTGTCGCTCTGTGACCAGTCTGTGGAGAGAGGGGCGCTGTGGTCTGACTGCAGAACGAGGAGGGAAAAACACACAAAGTACTGCATGAACCATGAGTAAACAACAACAACAGGATTTAGTGATATACATTTTAATGTCCTCGATGTCAGTGCTTGTGTCGCTTATAATGTTGTATATGTCGTAATAGTTCAGCCACAAAATATCTTGTTGTATTACATGCTGGAAATCTCAGGCTTCTGCTACACGATCAAGAATCTGCTTAACGATGGTGCTATGCCGGCTTCGTGGGCTGGTCCATGCACATTGTTCAACTGCAGAGTCTCCTCTTTCTTTTGCGTCATACTGGTGAAGGGGCTCCGCTGGTTGGGTGTTCCCACACATGGTGGACTGTATGGACTTGCCGTGTATTGAGTGTGTCGGTCTATGACATACGGCACTCATTGAAGGCCTAAGTCTGAAACCCACGGCCCCATCGCTGGCACTTTGTCGTTAAATCTGGCAACTTTCGAAGTCCTCTCAGCGACTTCTTATTGTCAAAAGGACCTAGTGTAAATGTAAATAACACTACAAGTGCTATTTACATCCTAGTGTCAAATCTGAGTAACACTTCTCAGTGCTCAGTTGTGTGCTGCTTGTACGCCGAATGTCTTCATATAAACTCCTAATTTAATACATTGAGAATTCATGTTGTGCTGGGAACTTTTAATGCAAAAGCAAAACAAATAGCAAATTGTTTGATTATAGTATAGTTTGGCGATTTCCAGCATACAATACAACAAAATGTTTCGTAGCTAAACCATTGTTAAACGACACAATTTATTTGGACTTTTGGGAATTTTTTTTTTTTTTTAATTCAGTTTTTATTTATTTGACTTTTTTTGGAATTTCTTTGGATTTTTTTTTAGAATTCTTTAGATCTATCTTGAATTCTTAGGATTTCTTGTAATTTTTTTCAGAATTCTTTAGATTTCTCCTTAATTTCTGGGAATTCTTTTGATTTATCTTGAATTCTTAGAATTCTCTCGATTTAATTTTTAAAATTCAGAATTGTTTTTTGGAATTCTTTTGATTTATCATGAATTCTCAGGATTTCTGGGAATGTCTCAGAATTCTTTAGATTTATACTTAGGATTCTTTTGTGGAATAGTTTGGATATATCTCAAATGCCTTGGAATTTATTTGAATCTGTTGGGAATTCTGGGCCATATTTCAATTTTATTTTTGACATGATCTATTTTAATTTTCTTGAATTTTCTTGAATGTGAATTGTAATCTGCACTCCATTGAACATGTGTAGATTATTCTAAATCCTATAGATGGTATGTCCCTGACAGATTATTTATTCTACTCCTCGCAATCTTTACTCATACTCATGGTGTCCACACCCAGCATGCAACAACACTGCTGATGTAGATCTGTATTTACACTCAGGGTTTGGATGTTGCTTGCAGGTTTTTTAGAGTTTTGGGCGATTTTAGGACGTTCTGCCTTGATTTTAATCCAGAACATTGGCACTCAGGCAGAGTTGAAAAGTACATTTAAGATTTATTTTTGGGGCAACTTCATCACGTAGCCTCGTCACATGTGTCAAGAGTAAGAGGCTTAGACGCACAGACAGATGTGGTCATTTTCAAAATAAAACCGGCCTTGATTTTTTTTTTCATTCTTTTTGTGCGTTTTGTGCGTGATTCCACAGCATGACACCAAAACGTAAATACTGATATTGTTTGTACACTTTTCTTTATTAATCCCCTTGGGGAAATTCTTCTCTGCATTTGACCCATCCTTGATGAAGGAGCAGTGGCCTGCCTTGTGAACCGTGGGAGGACTGGGGATCAAACCGGCTACCTTGTGGTAACGAGATCCCCCTGAGCTACAGCCGCCCCATGTGACCTTAATGGACCTAGGCCGGTTTAGGTTTCTCCAGCCCCACAGTGGAGTCGGTGGGTGCGTGGGTGCCAGCGTGTGCGGCAGACTTGGGCTGCGGTCCAATAGTCAATTAAGCACCTCCTAACGTCTAACCCTAAGCACTTTTCCTTGACCTCTGTGGAAACGTCACTGGGTCAAGGAAAAATTGTAAGGAGAATTCATAAGGAGTTAGGAAAAGACAACTGCGGTTAGTGACGTCAGTCTGTCTGCACCGGTGAAACTACAACGTTGTAGTCCATCTTGGACCACAATAAAGCATCTTAAATACTTCATCTGTGTTCTTACAGTGTTGCGTCATGCAGACGATTAAACAACCCGGTTCATATATTACTTATATTACTTTATTAAACTGTTTCTGTTCAGTTTCAAACCTGCTGAATGAAATACAATATCCCACTAACATGTGTGTTGTTACGGTTTATATGCAGATTATAATTTGATCATAAAAAATATGCAGACAACAGTTTATGAAACACCACACAACTTTATAGTGCTTTATTGTAATGTAACAAAACAGTTGATTAAAAAGATGATAATCATAAACATGAGTCAGGCTAAAGAGCTCAACCAGTTTAATAGTCACTTTAAATTTTCCTTTCTAAGAAGGTCCAGTGGTTCCTAAGCTAAAGGAGCTAAGTTAGGAGGCATGAAGCTCCTTCCTTAGCGTTTAGAGAGTTGGACCGGCACTTATCATGCGGCCACTTCCCTCAGTGAGGAAGGTTTCTAACCAAAAAGGACTATTAGACCGCAGCCTCGGTCTTTTTGAACTTCCCCTTAGTAAGATGGTCCCTGTGACGTTGCGGGTAGGCGACAGGGCCTTTGTCTCCCTACAGGAGTTTCTCCCACAAGGCCAAGAGCTGTCTCAGGGTACAAAAATTCCTCTATGCCAACTCTCACCACTCGCCCTGATCTTCAAAGTCCAGTTCCAGCTCCTCCTCTGAGAAGTCACGGTCGCCTGAAAGATCCTGGAGCACACGGCCGGTCTGGGAGTACAGTTAGTTGACCCCGATCAACTCCCCTGCGGCAGCACAAGGCTGCCAGCAGGTAGAGCTGGAAGTGCATGGCACTGGTACCCGGAACGTGACAGAAGAGTGAGGTGAGAAGAGCCAGGCTTCAGACGCTCACCAGGGAAACCTGTTAAGGTGCAGGTGGGACGACTCCAAGGACGTGGAGCCTCGGGCGCAGCCGTGCACCGGCATACTGACTCCTCCCCGGGTCAGCTGGCCCGTCCTGGTGTGCAGCTGCAGCCCCGGTGGGTCCTGGTTGCACTGCAGGTGGCGGCACCGGGTGATCCAGATGGCCTCCACCCTCTCTGGGTCCAGCAGCAGGATGCCCAGGGTGTCCGTGGCACACTTAAAGTGTTCCAGGGCCTGCTCGATGATGGCGACAGTGCCGAGCCATCTCCTTGCCCGAGACAGTGCTCCAGGCCCCCGGTCTCTCTGCCTCCTTGGCGCTCTTCAGCAGAGCCACATCCTCCGGGTCCCACTCGGTGAGGCAGACTGACAGGCGGCGCATGAAAGACGCATAGAGCGGGTGGCTCTCCGTGGTCACCATGGCCGCCAGCCTCCTGACAAAGTGCCAGATGTCAAGCCGGATCAGGAGGTCGCTCCACTCTGGAAACAGAGCGGCCGCTGCCGAACCCCCGGTGGTGGCGCAGCAGTCCCGGTGCACATACAGGGCCACAGGTGGCTCCTCCCCGGCCTGCTGGTAGCGCCTAACCAGCCCAGAAGTCATCTGTCTCAGCCCGGAGTCTTCCGCTGCGGTGAGGACCGACATGAGTACCTGGCCGTGCTCGTTGCCCACGTTGGTCACCCACTGCGCCGTCCCCGCGGCGTGGCCGGCCAGCTTCCTGGTCATCTACACAAGCACAAGGACTTTATTCATCCTGAGGGGGAATCGAGTCAAGAAGCTCTCATTCTAAAAGACATCAGAGCGTGTAAGAGCTATCACACTACAATAAACAATTCTGAATGACTGGAGTTAAAATGTCAGAACATTCTACCTTCTTGGTGGAGTCCATTTTTAAGATGGAGCCAAAGACGTAGGTCACCATGGCCCTCATCTCCATCTCCTCCAGACGGTTGAAGCTGTCCGCGACAAAGGCGGAGAGGATCCACTGGCTGGTGGGGACCGGCTCCATCTCTGGGAGAGGTGGAGGAGGAGGCGCGGTAATGCCCGGCATCTGAAACATCCTGTAGATGGCCATGAAGCGCATGCATCTGGCCATCCAGGTGGTCGTGTGCTGCTCCACCAAGTAGGAACGCAGGCGGCTGGAACTGTTTCCCAGCGAGCGGCTCCTCATCTGCATGATGACCTTCTTGTCACATGACAGCCTGCAGAGACAACGAGACAAACGGGTTGAGTTGTGAGCTTTTATGAAACCACATATGCGGTCACGCAAACTAAAGGGCGAAATATACACCTGCAACTTCAACTGCGGCTGGCCATGCAGTCAGATTGACGGACTTGTTTTGGTTCATAGTTCCCATGCGTTTTCCATATGCCAGAACAGTAGGTGGCGCAACGACCGTTTAGAGTTGACCTGCACACCGACATCTCCCTCCAGGAATTCACTGCCATCTGCGTGTCCTTAAACTTCATCAGACGGGTTTTATAAATGCTCATATTTGCGGACCTGACAACAAGACAAACGGGTTGAGTTGTGAGCTTTCATGAAACCACATATACGGTCACACAAACTAAAAGCTGAAGCTTCTCTGCCCCTCAGGGAGAAGATCTAGAGGTGTGCTGTGACAGCTGAACTGAAGTGACCCTTGAACAAAGGCAGCACAGAGTGAATGAAGCAACGGGCCTTTGTTGTGAGCTTTGAGAGGTGTGAAGAGCTGATGGGGCTCCTCACTTCCCCCATCTTCCCCCATTTATCTTCCCCCCTTCACTTCCCCCCATCTTCCCTCCTTCACTTCCTCATCTTCCCCTCCTCACTTCCCATCGTCCACAGTTCAAAGTCCCCCTTTTAAGGTCAAAGCCTTTGATCAGAAAAAGATTTTAAAATCCTTTATTTCTCCCGCAGTGGGGAAATTCCCAGATTACAGCAGCAAGATAAATTAAAAACAAGTAATATAAATACACAGCAATAAAACCGTAAAGCATCTACATAAGCAGTATTATATATACAGATACAATAACTAAGTATTAAATGTACCGGTATTTGAGGACTGCTGGGAACTCCATCCTGTACCCCTCGTCCAGCTGGACCATGATGCTCATGGACCAGCAGGGCAGCTTGCCACAGCGGTGACACTCGAGGTACTCTGTGCCCATGTAGTACCATCCGTCGCTGTCCAGGACCCGACGGACGGTCTTGTACAGACAACAGCCAGTCAGTTTGTGCTCACACACTGGACAGCTGAAGGAGCACGGCCACATCCTGTAGGGCACCCAGAGGAAGAACGGCCTCTGGAAGAAGGCCTCAGTCGAGGTCGGAGGCCGGCCGTACTCCTGGCGAGGGCTGGGAGGGTAGTTCCAGGTCTTCAGCTCAGCGTTGAGCACAGGCTTCCCTCTGTGGTCCCTGGTGAACAGCGCATTGCTCACCCACCTGTGCTGAGAGCTGGGGAGTGTGCTTAAAGGACTGACCCCAGCTGGGAGACAAGCCGTCGCAGCAGGCTGTCTTCTCTGGGCAGGAGAAGGAAGAGCAGGAGGAGCTGCTGCTTCATCAGGAGCTATGTCATGATGGTGAAAAGAAAAACACAACTCATTTCCTGCTTTGTGCCTCCTGTTAAATGCAATACAGACACATACAACAAGATTGTGGGGTAATCACCTGAAGGAAGGGAAAGCTTGATTTCAGCAGCTGCTTCCATCATCTCCATTTCATCCTCAGAGGAGAAATCTGTAACGCAGAGAATCATCAGGACTGAGCTCATCTGAACCACGAGACTCAGAGCCGCCGGTCTACTGGATGAACACCACATACACTTGCTCTGTGATGGCATCAGGGAGGAGGAGGCCCAGGGGGCAGAGGAGGTCAGTGGGGCAGCAGTGGAGGAGGCTGCCTCCTTCTTCCTCTGGTCCCTCTGCAGCACGTACCTCTTCAGGTGCTCCATGCTGGAGCCCTTTGAGGTGATGTGTGCGGTCATAAGCCACATCCTGTAGCTGTGGAGGGAAGAAGCCTTGTTACATGACAACAGGAAACACTTCAGTGACATCTGGATCACGACTCTCTCTGTGACTCACCTCTGCACCTCTGCACCTCCTGACTCGTAGAACTCCCGGTACAGGAGTCCTGCGTGGTCCCCGAAAGCCACCCACTTGCTGTCCATCACTCTCTCAGAAGAGGAACCGTCAGACGCCATCCTGTCCCTCACCGCCGCTGCCAGCTCAGGGAACAGCCAGACGTACCGCCGCAGAGCGTCCTTGTTTTGCAGGCCCGAGTTCTGCTTGGTGCTGCTGCTGCTGCTGCAGTCCGCCGCCATCAGAGCCTTCTGCTCCTGAATATGAGCCACCATGATCATCAGCAGGTAGCCGACGTTGTTGCTGGCCAGCCAGTGGAAGGTCTGCCCCCTGTACCTCCCAAACTGCATCTCGTTGCAGCTGAGCACAAGCTTGCTGTCGCTGCTGTCTCCTCCAGCAGCGACCATGGCCATAGCTTCCTGAATGAGAGCGTATTCACCCACGTGACCACAACAAGCTTTGGCGGCCATGTTGGGGTCCCTGCACGGCATTGTTTTGCTGTGTTTTATGCCGCTTTTCTTAATAAATGACCATTACATCCTGAAGGAGACACAATCTTAGTTCAATATGGCGTGCCTTGTGATTATTGTACTGTGCCTTATTGTTGGATGTGGGACTTATGATTCAGAATATGGGTTTATCAGCTCAACAAGACAGGCTTGCACTTCAACTTGTCCAGCTTCTCAAATAATGCATCTAACTTACTTCGGTTTCACTCGCGTATAAGCGTTAGGCCTGTTCTCATGTGTTACTGTTGATACATTGGGTTGTGGGCACGTTTCCATTGACACACTCTCGTCAATAATCTCCTTTAGTTTTTTCGTCGAGCGAAAATCAATGTCTTTCACTTGCGCAAAAGTAACTGGATGGAAACTTGGGAAAAAGCCATGAACATGGCAACTCCGTCAGGCCATGTCTGCCTTTACTCTGTGATTCATTTCAAGGTAAAAATAAAACACTGGCTACAGGGGAACAGCACTTAGCACGGCAGCCAAACAGTCTCTGCTGGTCTTGAATGAGCGCTGGAAGCGGCATCATTCAGACTCTCGTCCTGGAGCCGGAGACAGCTGTGTGACCACGGATTGTAGTATGAACCCAGACACAGGGCGCTTAATGTTCCGACATTTGTTTTATTGGTGGTATTTACACAACAAACATAACACAGAAATAGTTGATAATGTCCCATGGTCGATAGCGGAAATGAAAACTGTTTTACAGGAACGTGACCGGGCTATGTGACGATGGTAACTAGGGGTAACGGGACTCAAGTCGCGTCGGCTTTCCACCGCAACTGGTTGAGAAAAAGCTAAAAACGAGTTAACCACATAACGTGTTGAGCGAATAAAATCAGGGAAACAAGCGTTACACTTTTGGTGTGAATTCGGCATAGGTCTGCAGACTTTTGGACGCCTTGTCAACCGCCACCCATCCGTCACCCGCAATCCCGGCACCTGCAACGGGTTGCCCGACGGCCTGCAAGGACCCATCACCCGCCACCCATCAAGCGGCCTGACACACAAAGGGGGTGCTCTCGGCCTGATGGGTACGGCATACAAACAATGGGGAACCTTTCAGGCCACCCTCCTGCCGCCCATCAGGCCGAGAGCACCCCCTTTGTGTGCCGTAACGACCTGACTGGACCCTTCTGCCTGGAGTTGGAAGTTAAAAGCCTGAGACTTTTATAACACACTTTGACTTAAATGTATGCATCTTGAATAATAAAAAAGAAGAGGAAATTTCTGCGTGTTCAAATATTTATTATCATAAATATCTACACACACATCACATTCTATAATATAAACACACACACACTCTATAATATAAACACACAAATCACACTCTATACTATAAAATACCACACTATAATATAAACACACCACACTCTACAATATAAATACACACTCTATAATATAAACACACACACACATCACACTTTATATAACACACACTCCTTGCAGTTAGCCCTCTTCTCTTTTGACGCGGCATTCCTCCTGTCCATCTCCTTCCTCTTCCTCTCGCTGCTGGTGACCATCCCCCCCTCTTCTCAGTGAGGCACTGCTCCACTGTCCTGTCTTGCGGGTCAGACTTCTGGCAGAAGCTCTCCCTGACTGCGTGGAAGAGTGAGTGTCCATTGGCTCTGGTCCTTCTCTTCCCACACTTGTTACAGGTTTTGACATATTTAGTGGGGTCCAACAAACCATTTTTTATTTTTAAATGTTTATGCCTTAGACGCCAAACGGTGGTCCTGGGCCCCCCCATGTCTTTCAGCCAGTCCTCCACAGTCGACCTCGCTGTGGTAGGACAGTAAAGAGCCCCCCTATGCTGGAAGTGGTACTGGTTCTTCATGGACTGCCCACAATGAGGACAGTGGCGGAGTGGAGGGGGGGATTTCTTCCTTCGCGTGGACCCGCTTTGGCTGGAGGTCCCTGGCTGATCCCGGTCAGAGTCGCTTGAGCTCAAGGGCGCTGACTGCTCTGAGTCAGAGTCGCTTTGGTTCGAGCTCAAGGTTGCTGGCTGCTCCCAGTCAGAGTCTGAGTCCTGGAGAGGAGGAGCCCCTGTCTTCCACTTCACCTCTCCCTCTCCTCCCTCCTCTTCTCCTGCAACCAGTCATGCACACTTTTGCCACCTGATGAGGTTTGGCAAAAGTGAAACATTGTTTTAGACTTCTTGCTGAAGAAGCGGCTATGCCCATACGGTTTAGTTTTTGGTTGCTGGCAGAGGCTGCAGATGCAGGAGAAGGGCACCTTTGTTTTGAAGTCCAGGCCCTGTCTCTCTGCCTCCTGCCGCCTCTTATCCAGCTGCCTCCGCTTCCACAGCGTCGTTTTTGGCAAACGAGGAGGTGGAGGAGGCCCGCCGGCCTCCACTGTGGGGAGAAGTGGAGGAGCAGTGGCAGTGGCAGTGGCAGTGGCAGTGGCGGCGGCGGCACAAACGGCAGCCTTGATTTTCGGGCCAGCAGCTGCTGGCAGGTCCAGGGTGTGGGAGACGTCCAGGGCCTGGTCCAGCGGGAGGTCTTGTGGCCTCTCTCTGGCTGGAGCCATGCGGTCTGGTGCCACCAGAGGAGCGCTGGTGGATGGCACAGCCGCCTCGAGGACCTGGCGCTCCTGGGCCCCCTTCCTCCAGTTGAACCTAGAGTTCAAACAGGTTTAACCTCTTGAAGACGTAACTGCTGGACAGTAATGAGCTTCTTAGTTTACTGTGATACTCACCACTGGGTGAGCGTCCTCTGATTAATTTCAAAGAGCTGCAGCTTGTCTCTGAGGGTGACATTGCTCAGCACGCTGTCCCTGATGGCGCAGTAGCTCCTCAGGATCAGAGACCAGCGGGTGATCCGAGCTCCGGCCAGAGAGCAGCTCTGAGGGTGGAGGCGACACAGGAGGATGCAGATGGCCTCCACCAGCCTGCTGGCGTCGGGCCGCTTGGAGGGGCCGCTGCCCTGACTGTGGAGACATCTGCAGAGAAACAGGAAGTCAGAGGAGCCCCTGAACACAGATTACTTTGACAAGCAGACCCTCTATACTGCTCACCGCCTCATGCTCTCCAGCCCCACAGTGGAGTCGGTGGGTGCGTGGGTGCCAGCGTTGGCGGCAGACTTGGTCTTCTTAAACCCCCCTTTGGTGAGATGGTGCCTGTGACGTTGCGGGTAGGCGACAGGGCCTTTGTCTCCCTCGGGGAGTTTCTCCCACAAGGCCAAGAGCTGCGCCTCACGCTGCACCGTGACCCGACCAAGCACTCGCAGCTCCACCAGCCTCTTGGCCAGGTTCAGCACATGCTGGTAGCCTGCGGTTCCATCAGGACCCAGGCACTCCTACAGAGGGCAAAATAACACAGTTAGTCATCGTGTGGCTTCGAGGACGGAGGCGATGTAGAATGGTGGAATGACAACGTACGTCATCCGGTGTCTCCTGGAGGTCGGCTGGCGCTGGGAGGGACTGTGCGGGGAGGGGCTGTGAGGTGTCGGGCAGGACGCCTGTCTCGGGGTAGAGGAATTCCTCGATGCCCCCCTCGTCCCGATCATCAATGTCCAGCTCCTCCTGCGTCTCCAGCTCATCCTGCGGGGTGTCAGGGTCGTCTGGCAGATCCTGGAGCACCCGGCCGGTCTGGGAGTACAAGTAGTTGACCCCGATCAACTCCCCTGCGGCAGCACAGAAGACGAAAACCAAGTTAAGAACACGGTCAAAGTTACTGGCACCTCCCGGAGCTTCTCACTCAGCAGGTACCTGTGTACATCCGCGTCCGGCTGTAGCTGTGAACCAGCCTCCTCCCGTACAGGCGTTGGGCCAGCTCGTTCACAGTGTGCAGGTCCTGGCCGCTGTAGCTGCGCTGCTGCTGGCTGTCCACCTTCTCCACTGAGTCATAGGCACGGTCCTCGTTCCACCTCGTCAGGCCCTCCAGCAGGTACAGCTGGAAGTGCATGGCACTGGCACTGGTACCTGGAACGTGACAGAAGAGCGAGGTTAGAGGAGCGAGGCGAGAAGAGACTCTAACATTAACACGTGTTGCCAGGCTTCAGACGCTCACCAGGGATTAACCTGTTGAGGTGCAGGTGGAACGACTCCAAGGACGTGCAGCCTCGGGCGCAGCGGTACACCGGCAGGCTGACTCCTCCCCGGGTCAGCTGGCCCGTCCTGGTATAGAGCTGCAGCCCTGGCGGGTCCTGGATGCACTGCAGGTGGCGGCGCTGTGTGCTCCAGATGCCCTCCACCCTCTCCGGGTCCAGCAGCAGGGTGCCCATGGTGTCCGTGGCACACTTAAAGTGTTCCAGGGCTTGCTCGATGAGACGCTCGGACTCCTGCGACCCAAGCGTGCGGCGGCGACAGTGCCGAGCCATCTCCTTGGCCGAGACAGTGCTCCAGGCCCCCGGTCTCTCTGCCTCCTTGGCGCTCTTCAGCAGAGCCACGTCCTCCGGGTCCCACTCGGTGAGGCAGACTGACAGTCGGCGCATGAAAGACGCATAGAGCGGGTGGCTCTCCGTGGTCACCATGGCCGCCAGCCTCCTGACAAAGTGCCAGATGTCAAGCCGGATCAGGAGGTCGCTCCACTCTGGAAACAGAGCGGCCGCTGCCGATCCCCCGGTGGTGGCGCAGCAGTCCCGGTGCACATACAGGGCCACAGGTGGCTCCTCCCCGGCCTGCTGGTAGCGCCTAACCAGCCCAGAAGTCATCTGTCTCAGCCCGGAGCCTTCGGCTGCGGTGAGGACCGACATGAGTACCTGGCCGTGCTCGTTGCCCACGTTGGTCACCCACTGCGCCGTCCCCGCGGCGTGGCCGGCCAGCTTCCTGGTCATCTACACAAGCACAAGGACTTTATTCATCCTGAGGGGGAATCGAGTCAAGAAGCTCTCATTCTAAAAGACATCAGAGCGTGTAAGAGCTATCACACTACAATAAACAATTCTGAATGACTGGAGTTAAAATGTCAGAACATTCTACCTTCTTGGTGGAGTCCATTTTTAAGATGGAGCCAAAGACGGAGGTCACCATGGCCCTCATCTCCCCCAGACGGCTGAAGCTGTCCGCGACAAAGGCGGAGAGGATCCACTGGCTGGTGGGGACCGACTCCATCTCTGGGAGAGGTGGAGGAGGAGGCGCGGTAATGCCCGGCATCTGAAACATCCTGTAGATGGCCATGAAGCGCATGCATCTGGCCATCCAGGTGGTCGTGTGCTGCTCCACCAAGTAGGAACGCAGGCGGCTGGAACTGTTTCCCAGCGAGCGGCTCCTCATCTGCATGATGACCTTCTTGTCACATGACAGCCTGCAGAGACAACGAGACAAACGGGTTGAGTTGTGAGCTTTTATGAAACCACATATGCGGTCAGGCAAACTAAAGGGCGAAATATACTCCTGCAACTTCAACTGCGGCTGGCCACGCAGTCAGATTGACGGACTTGTTTTGGTTTATAGTTTCCGTGCGTTTTACATATGCCAGAACAGCAGGTGGCGCAACGACCGTTTAGAGTCGACCTGCACACCGACGTTCACCGATATCTCCCTCCAGGAATTCACCTCCATCTGCTTGTCCTTAAACTTCGTCAGACGGGTTTTATAAATGCTCATATTTGTGGACCTCTTCAGCCAAACGTTCTTCAACGGGATCCATTGTTGGTGTTTCTGCTATGGCTTTTAAAAACAGTGGTATTATGCTATGAAACCGGAAATGCCAGACTCAGAAAGGATGTGGTTAGCGGACCAATCACAGTCTTGCGGGCTTGCGTTGCTTTGACGGATAGTCAGAAATTTGGGGTGACGCACGCAAGCACGCAAAATGGCCGATTTGACCACGCAAAGGCGGCTATGCGTGTAACCCGAGAATAAATCAGCCTTAAAAACTGAAGCCTCTCTCCTCCTCAGGGAGAAGATCTAGAGGTGTGCTGTGACAGCTGAACTGAAGTGACCCTTGAACAAAGGCAGCACAGAGTGAATGAAGCGACGGGCCTTTGTTGTGAGCTTTGAGAGGTGTGAAGAGCTGATGGGGCTCCTCACTTCACCCCCACCCCACTCACTCCCTCATCTTCTCCTCCTTACTTCCCCTCGTCCAGAGTTCAAAGTCCCTTTTAAGGTCAAAGCCTTTGATAAGAAAAAGATTTTAAAATCCTTTATTTCTCCCGCAGTGGGGAAATTCCCCGATTACAGCAGCAAGATAAATTAAAAACAAATATATATATATATATATACACACACACATATACATACATATACATACACACACACACACACACACACACACACAATAACAATGTATTGAATGTACCGGTATTTGAGGACTGCTGGGAACTCCATCCTGTACCCCTCGTCCAGCTGGTCCATGATGCTCATGGACCAGCAGGGCAGCTTCTTGCCACAGCGGTGACACTCAAGGTACTCTGTGCCCATGTAGTACCATCCGTCGCTGTCCAGGACCCGACGGACGGTCTTGTACAGCCCACAGCCAGTCAGTTTGTGCTCACACACTGGACAGCTGAAGGAGCACTGCCACATCCTGTAGGGCACCCAGAGGAAAAACGGCCGCTGGAAGAAGGCCTCAGTCGAGGTCGGAGGCCGGCCGTACTCCTGGCGAGGGCCGGGAGGGTAGTTCCAGGTCTTAAGCTCACTGTTGAGCACAGGCTTCCCTCTGTGGTCCCTGGTAAACAGCGCATTGCTCACCCACCTGTGCTGAGAGCTGGGGAGTGTGCTCTTCCAGCCCTTTGGGAGAGCAACCTGTAGCACACACAGATATAGAGACCACGTTAACAGGCAACTACCAATGTCATGTATGTGTATGTATGTATGTATGTATGTATGTATGTATGTATGTATGTATGTGTGTATGTATGTATGTATGTATGTATGTATGTATGTATGTATGTATGTATGTATGTATGTATGTATGTATATATATGTGTGTTTAGATTGTATGAGAGGACTGACCTCAGCTGGGAGACAAGCCGTCGCAGCAGGCTGTCTTCTCTGGGCAGGAGAAGGAAGAGCAGGAGGAGCTGCTGCTTCATCAGGAGCTATGTCATGATGGTGAAAAGAAAAACACAACTCATTTCCTGCTTTGTGCCTCCTGTTAAATGCAATACAAACACATAAAACAGGATTGTGGGGTAATCACCTGAAAGAAGGGAAAGCTTGATTTCAGCAGCCGCTTCCATCATCTCCATTTCATCCTCAGAGGAGAAATCTGTAACGCAGAGAATCATCAGGACTGAGCTCATCTGGACCACGAGACTCAGAGCCGCCGGTCTACTGGATGAACACCTCGTACCTTTGCTCTGTTTGGCCGTCCTGTGTGGAGGCCCCTGGGAGGACGGGGAGGAAGAGGCAGCGTCGGCGGAGGAGGAGGCTGAGGAGGCCAGTGGAGCAGAAGTGGAGCAGGCTCCCATATTCCTCTGGTCCCTCTGCACCACACACCTTTTCAGGTGTTCCATCATGGAACGGTTTCGGGCAATGGGGGGAATCCTGAGACACATCCTGTAGCAGTGGAGCGAAGAAGCCTCGTTAGACGACAACAGGAAACTCTTCAGAGACATTTGGATCACGACTCTCTCTGTGACTCACCTCTTGACCGGAGCAGGAGAAGCCGCTGGTTCATCAGCAGCTACGCCATAATGGTGAAAAGAAAAACAACTCATTTCCTGCTTTGTGCCTCCTGTTAAATGCAATATAGACACATGAAAAAGGATTGTGGGGTAATCACCTGAAGGAAGGGAACGCTCGACTTCAGCAGCTCCAGTAACCATCTCAGATTCACCCTGTGAGGAGAAATCTGTAACACAGAGAATCATCAGGACTGAGCTCATGTGAACCATGAGACTCAGAGCCGCTGGTCTACTGGATGAACACCACATACACTTGCTCTGTGACGGCCCCGGGGAGGAGGAGGAGGCCCTGGGGGCAGAGGAGGTGGCAGAGGAGGTCAGTGGGGCAGCAGTGGAAGAGGCTGCCTCCTTCTTCCTCTGGTCCCTCTGCAGCACGTACTTCTTCAGGTGCTCCATGCTGGAGCCCTTTGAGGTGTTGCGTGCAGTCCTGAGCCACATCCTGTAGCTGTGGAGGGAAGAAGCCTTGTTACATGACAACAGGAAACACTTCAGTGACATCTGGATCACGACTCTCTCTGTGACTCACCTCTGCACCTCTGCATCTCCTGACTCGTAGAACTCCCGGTACAGGAGTCCTGCGTGGTCCCCGAAAGCCACCCGCTTGTTGTCCAGCGCTCTCTCGGAGGAGGACCCGTCGGACGCCATCCTGTCCCTCACCGCTGCTGCCAGCTCAGGGAACAGCCAGACGTACCGCCACAGAGCGTCCTTGTTCTGCAGGCCCGCGTTCTGCTTGGTGCTGCTGCTGCTGCTGTCCGCCGCCTTCAGAGACTTCTGCTCCTGAATGTGAGCCACCACGATCATCAGCAGGTAGCCAACGTCGTTGCTGGCCAGCCAGTGGAAGGTCTGCCCCCTGTACCTCCCAAACTGCATCTCATGGCAGCTGAGCACAAGCTTGCTGTCGCTGCAGTCCCCTCCAGCAGCAGCGACCCGGGCCATGGCTTCCCGGCTGACGGTCTTCTTATATTTGGGCCGTCCCAAAAGCGCTCCCTCCTGATTGCGAGACAACTCCTCCGCTGCTGGAGACGCTCTCAGGATCAGATGGTCACTGGAGGTCCGTCTGAAGACAGGCATGAAATCCATCTGCTCAGAGAGAAGAGACGAGAAGACCCGCTAAGCCCCGTGGTACCACAGCAATACTACATGAGCACACTAGTACTACAAGATGACACTAGTACTACATGAGCACACTAGTACTACAAGATGACACTAGTACTACATGATGACACTAGTACTACATGATGACACTAGTACTACAAGATGACACTAGTACTACAAGATGACACTAGTACTACAAGATGACACTAGTAATACATGAGAACACGAGTAATACAAGGTAACACAGTAATAATACATCATCATGCAGTGTTCTGCTGGGGTCGCAAACATAATCACAACCACACAGGAGAAAATGTATAATTATGACATAAACACACTGTGTTTTGTATTTAAAGCTCTTGGTTTTATTCTGATAACAGACACTAACTTTCATTAAATAAATACACATATTACTGTTAATTTATTACTGAGAGACATTAAATTAATGCACATATCACTCTGCTATTTTATTACTGTGAGACATTAAATAAATGCACGTATTACTGCTATTTTATTACTGTGAGACATTAAATAAATGCACATATTACTGCTATTTTATTAATGTGAGACATTAAATAAATGCACGTATTACTCTGCTATTTTATTTCAGTGAGACATTAAGTAAATGCACATTCACGTTCATTTAAAAAGCACATTGTATTCCGTTAACTACACTGAGGGAGGGATTTAAATTAATGCACATTACTCGTTATTTTACAGCGAGGAGATATTAACCTTAAGTAAAATGCCACGTGGCGTCACGACCATTTAAAAAAATGCACATTCCACTCCGTTAACTAAACCTCGAGAGGGATTTAAATTAATGCACATTACTCGGTTATTTTACTGCGAGAGGTATTTCATAAAGAGACGGTAACGTCTCAAAGTAATCTCCGGTAACCGTAACTGTCTCGCGGTGTCATGACCTTACAGTGTGAGGAAGTCTCCTTACCGTCAAAGTTGAACAGCTTCAAAGTCAGAAAAGACGAAAAAAAGCCGGAGGTCCTTTGAGAATAAGTATTTGATAAACTGAGATGCTGCTCAAATACCGATTTGAAAAGACTGCACAGTTTTCAAGGTCTGCTACCTTGCCATGTGCTGAGTTGGCTCCTCCCCCTGCTCACCGCGCAGCAGCCAATCACAACAGGTTGCAAAAGTAGAAAGGCTAATGAGAGCAGCAACCAGCTCTGGGAGAACTCGCGAAAAGTAGCCAATCCTACGTGGAGGAAGGAGGCGGGCTTAAGGCTGATTTATACTCGGTTTTACGCAGAGAAGACGCATGGCCGCCATTGCGGGGTCAAATCGGCCATTTTGCGTGCTTGCATGCGTCACCCTAAATTTCTGACTATCCTTCAAAGCAACAAGCCTGCAAGGCTGTAATTGGTCCGCTAACCACATCCTTTCTGAGTCTGGCATTTCCGGTTTTATAGGATAACAGCGCTGTTTTTAAAAGCCATAGCAGAAACACAAAAATTGGATCCCGTTGAAGAATGTTTGGCTGAAGAGGTCCTGCAAATATGAGCATTTATATAACTCGTCTGACTGAGTATAAGGACACGCAGATGGCGGTCAATTCCTGGAGGGAGATATCGTGAACGTCGGTGTGCAGGTCGACTCTAAACAG
Organism: Clinocottus analis; assembly: GCF_023055335.1. Taxonomy (NCBI): domain Eukaryota; kingdom Metazoa; phylum Chordata; class Actinopteri; order Perciformes; family Cottidae; genus Clinocottus; species Clinocottus analis. The sequence continues at coordinate 20,261,406 of NW_027176240.1, read as the reverse complement.
TCGTTGCACCACCTGCTGTTCTGGAGTATGGAAAATGCACGGGAACTATAAACCAGGGGCGGATTGGCCATAGGGAGCACCGGGAGTTTTCCCGGTGGGCCGGTCAGTAATGGGCCGGCACGGTAGTGGCTGTTTTGTTTTTTGTGTAAAGACACATTGTCAAGCGAGTAAAATGACACGGTCGACGCGACGCCAATATTCGCGGTGCGTTCGGTGTGACTCCAGCGGCCCAGTGGCCCTATGACAGGCCCAGTAGTCGCAACTGACGCTGCTAAGAGCAGAAATATAATAAACATGTTGGCTGCTGCGTGGGCCGGCGGCGGTGGCGTAGCCTCCGGCTCCGGGGCTGCAGCTGCGGCGGGTCCCTCTCAGGAGGAGGTGTCGTCAGACAGTGAAAGTGAGGCTCCCGCTGCCACGGAGGTACAGGAGGTAATAGATGGTGTGTGGTGTAAGTCTAGTTCTAAAGTGTAGGAAAATAATATTTTATCCTGATCAATTAACCATTATTTCATGGTGGTGTGGTTTGAGCATGCAGATCTGCTTTTTCACCATGTTTATAATTACAAATCAGGTCACCAGGGTTAAAGTGTTTAAAGTATTAATACACTTTCTTCAAGCCCACTGTCCAATTTGTTCAAATATGCTTTACCTATTTTTTTTCTGTCAATGTTTATGGTTTATTGTCCTTGCTTTTCTTTTTTTGAACACTTATTTATGGAAGTTTTCAGATCCAATTACATCAAATAAGAGACAAGGAGACAATGACCCATTTCACATTATACAGTTAAAACTAATGAAACACTGAATAACTACTGTTACAATTAAACATCTGCATACATATCAGGGGTATTCAAACATATTCCATAATTCCTAATACTATTTCTCTACTTTTCATGTCCAGGTTTGTGCCCAGTACATCATCTCTCTCACCAGAGACCCCAAACCCACCCATTGACTATATTATTGATATTATTCAGTATCGTAGTGTTATTCAGGGCTTGTGTGATTATATGTACAGTACATCAACGGACCGAGTTGGCACAGTATCTGCGCATGGATTGTGGTGGGGAAGTCTGGACCAAAAGGTCCAGGGCCGAATTTTTGTCCCGGTCCAGGCCTGCTATAAATCAAAACGAGTCCGTCAATCCAACTGCGTGGCCAGCCGCAGCTGTAGTTGCAGGAGTATAATTCGCCCTTTAAAGACACGCAGGAGTATAATTAACTCAGGAGAACGAGGGACACCTCCAGGGGGGATAAGCACCTGAACACGGTGTTTTGCTGAGCCCAGGGTCAGTGATTCGAACCCAGCCAAGAGCAAATAAAGTTGCTACACATCTGTATGATGCTGCACATCTGTACCGGTCTCCTGCTGCTGGACAACATGACTACATGAGGTCAGCAGACGGACAGCCTGAGCTTCATGTTTATTTGTTGTCATTGTCATTCCCAGTTGTAATGAACCTGCACATCTGTCCTGGTCCCCTGATGTTGCACATCTTCTGATGCTGGACTACATGATGTCATCAAACAGCTGGACAGCCTGAGCTTCATTGTCCATGTTTAGCTATTCATTGTCATGTCACCAATTCTCATCATAATGTGGAGAGCTTGTATTTAAGATCATATAATAAATAATAAAGCTTCAAGCAAAGTGCAGCTTGCGAGACTTTTATTGAAAAAAATAAATAAATGATTGCAAATAAGAAATAAATAAATAAAAAGGAAGATATATAGAATAAAACAAATAAGAAATAAATAAATAAAAAGGAAACAGATATATATAATAAAACAAACAAGAAATAAAAAGGAAACATATATATATATATATATATATATATATATACACATATATATATATATATATATATATATATATATATATATATATAATAAAACAATGTAAGCCACACCATACAGGCGCGTGTGGCCTGTGTCCAGCCTCTTAGGCTGGACACACGAGCTGCAGGTGTAATGCATCGGCTGCCGTCGTTTTTTGGTGCCGGGCCAAGGCTCCTGTCCTGCTGCAGCAGCCTCGGCCGCCTTCCTCTTCCTGTAGGCGGTGGTCCTGGGCACGCGTGGTCCAGGAGGAGGAGGCTGGCTGGTAGGAGGAGTAGGAGGGGGAGGCCGGCAGAGGACGGGCCGGGCTGTTTCCCATCTGATGGAGGGGGGGATGGGGAGGGATGGGAAGTCCCTGATGAGGGTCCTGGCTGCTCATCGGGGACCTCGAAGTGGAAGGGCCGCCCGTGTCCCACCCAACCACGGGACAGCCCTTTGGCTGGATGGAGGGGCAGGACTGCAATAGCTGCCGCAGGGACGCCGCCAGTTCCCTGCAGTGGCACAGACCTTCCTTCAGCCGTCTGGCGCTGAGAGAACCTGAGAGACAAAGAGGATGTGGTTAGACTCAAACAATAAATCACAGCACAGATTATAAAACACCAGAACAGCTTCATGTAGAAGTCTCACCACTGGGTAAGGGTCCTCTGGTTCAGCTTAAAGAGCTGGATCGCCGTCTGAGCCATGAGCCTCGGGCTGGCCAGCACTGCCTCCTGGATGGCCGTTAATCTGCGAGGATGAGGGACCACCGCATCCTCTTGACTCCGCGGACACGCACGGCCGCTGGGTGTAGGTGGTAGAGCTGGCAGCAAATGGCCTCCACCAGGCGACTGGTGCTGGGCCAAGTTGTTGGGCCCGAGTTCACTTTTCTATTCAGTAGATAGAAAAGCGTGAGTTAATATACGCCAGATATTTAAGAGAGGACACATTGATATTTGTAAAGAGTCTCACCGTTGGAGACTCTCCTTGCCAGGACAGGAAGTGTTCTTCCCCTTCGCTGCCTTGAACCGCCCCTAGGGTTGCCTCTCCCGGTATCGGGGAGGGTAGACCACTCGCTGCTTGTCCTGCTCCGGCAAGCAATTCCAGAGCAGGATGAGTTGGTCTACCCTGCTGTCGGGAAGCCCCTGAAGGTTCCTTCCTGCCACCAGGGCCTGGGCCAGCTTGAGGACGTGCTGGTACCCGGGCCGGCCGTCAGGACCCTGGATGTTCTCCTGTGGAGGAGGAATGGAGGCAGTCAGCATAGAGCGCTGTGAAATACTCTATATAATCCCGTGAAATATTCTATCTTCACAGTTGTCATCATTATTACACAATATTGTGGTCGCTGATCTCACCTCAGAGTCTGAGGAGGGCTTCTGGGGAACCTCAGGGGCCTCGGGGGGCATAACCGTGTGAAAGTGACACAGCTTTACACTTCCAGATGGAAACACGACTCTGCTGCTCAGGAGACGCTCCAGCTGACTCCTGCTCAGCCCAAAGTACAACTGAAAGCTCTCGTCATCCAGACACAACTCGCGGATACGTATTCAACGTACTCTCTTTCAAAAATAAAACAAAAAAACACCCGGCGAGTTTATGGGAAAAACGTCCGGTGCGTTTTTGTCAAAGAGATTTTTAAGCGGCTGCGCTTTAAAAAGTCTCGTCCTGGCCTCCAGGACGGAGGCCAGGACGAGAGATATACTATCAAATAAAGAAAACTCATTGAATCTACACGATTCACGTAGGTCACCTATTTTGGTTTCAAAACGGCGAAATTCGCCAAAAGGTGAGGGATTTTCATACCTGCTTCACATCCCCTTGTACTCAGCAGGCTTAGTGAAGTCCTTAACCATCTGAAGACCAAGCAGTCTTTGGCTCTTCTGGTTAAGGACCAGAGGACTGCTGCTTTTATATTATATTAATATAATATATACAAACATATATAATAAGTGTATTAAATAGACAGCTCAGCCTGCAGCAGGACAACACGTGAACGACATGTTTAAACCGCAGCAACGTCCGCTGATAACACAGTGTTATAATAAACTGACTTGAAGTGAAGTTTTTGGTAAAAGTAAAAAAAAAAAAAACATTAACAACAAAGCTCAAATGTGTTACTGTCTCAACAAAACTCTATACACTATACTAATATATAATATATAAAGTGCATTGAACAGACAGCAGTGTGTTATCAGCTCAGTGCTGCAGGAGCAGAACAACATGTGAACAACAGATTTAAACAGCAGCAACGTCCGCTGACACGGAGTCATAATAAATATAACTCGTTCTACATTTTTAGTAAAGTAAAGTTTAAACATATTAACAACAAAGCTCCACTGCATGACGTCTCAACAAAGCTCTGACAGTCAGAGCAGACAGGCTGATTAAAAGTAACTCCGGGACTGTCAGCCACAAACAAGAGCACTAATATGAGCACTAATATGTTACACAGTCAAATGTAACTACTTTAGTTAATAAGCACAATGTCGATAATTGTAATAAAATATAAAGTATTGTACTCACAGCTCACAGTTCTCCGGTGAATGAGAAAGGTGCGCGCAGCTTAGCGGGGATCCAAGATGGCCGCTCCAGATACTGAAATCGGAACAAATCCGGCCATCTGATTGGACGGCAAAAGCTTGCCTCGCGTGATTGGCTGCTCAACAATTGGAACAATCGGAACAATTGGAACAGAAGATGGAACCCAGACCGCGGATACCGTTCATTGTTCTCTGTGAAAGCAGGGGGGCTTTGCGGGGGATCCGAGGGACAAAAAGGTGGGGGCTCTGCGGGGGATAAGCGCCTGAACGCAGGGGGTTTGATGAGGGCAAGGTCAGCGGTTCGAACCACAACAGGATGACACCAGACATCTGCACTACAGGATGTCACCAAACATCTGGACAGCCTTCATGGTCCATGTTTATTTGATTATTTATTGTCATTCACAGCTGTATGATGCTGCATATACTGTATGTCCTGGTCTCCTGATGCTGCACATCTGCTGATGCTGGACTACATGAGTTCATCAAACAGCTGTACAGCCTGAGCTTTATGGTCCATGTTTAGCTATTTATTGTCCTTGTCATGTCACCATTGCTATCATAATGTGGAGAGCTTGTATTTAAGATCATATAAGAAATAATGAAGCTTCAAACAAAGTGCAGCTTGCGAGACTTTTATTGAAATAAATAAATGATAGCAAATAATAAATAAAGAAATAAAAAGTGTTATATATATAATAAAACAAATAAGAAAGATTTCTTTCATCCATTTCTCCATAGTTTGTACATCTGAGGCTTAAAGAGAAATAAACGGTTTCAGTGGGATCAAATGAGTGTTTTGTGTTCATATTGAGAGACAGACACACATTGAGCCAAACTGCAGTTACAACTAGAAGAGCACAGAAGGTGAAGAGAAAGAAATGAGACCAGATCAGACATGATGAGGGGTTACTAAGGGGACCGAGGAAAAGAGTCCGGGCCCTCTGCTTTGAAGAGCCTGTTGACGTCTCTCTCCAGAATAGAAAGAGTCGTCACTGAGGAAGGTGGGGGGCAGGGGAGGGGCAGGGTGTGTGTGTGTGTGTGTGTGTGTGGGGGGGGGGGGGGGGTACAGAGGTGTGAGCCCTTGATGGGCTGGGGGAGGGGGGTATGGGTGTTTGTGGCTGGATGATGGGCCTGTGGGGGATGGCGTCAGGACTGCTCCATTGTCTTTCAAAGCGGCAGTAGAACTCGTTCAACTCGTCTGCCAGGCGGAGGTCATTCATGGAGTGCGGGGGGTTGAGGGTGGGGGGGGGTAGGCTTGTAGTTGGTGATCTGCCTGAAGCCTAGTTTATGCTTCTGCGTCAGGTCGACAGCGTACCTACGCCGCTAGATGGAACACAGCTGTCCTCACAGAAGCTGATGTGTGAAGTTACAGCCTCTGTGTATTCACCCAGACTGTTGGTAGCAGTCCTGAAAACGTCACTGCTGTCCAAACACGCTCGAAGTTCCTCCATAACCTTTACAGAGTTTTAGTTTGTGCCTGTATGAGGGAATCAGGTGAACCATGGCGTGCTGCACGAGGGACTGCGTGATAAGCCCTGCTGATGGTGGTGTAGCCGTGGTCCAGAATGCTCTTCTCTGTAGTAGGGCATTTAATGAATTGTCTGTATTTCAGAATCAGAATCAGAAACGTTTAATTGCCATGTAAGTCTGTACAAACGAGGAATTTGTCCTGGCGGAAGGTGCATCATAACAATGACAACAACAACATAGAACATTTAACTATACGAGTGAAGCATACAAATTTGGATAAGAACAAGTAAGTAATAAGTAAATATGCAGTTAATAAGTACTGATGCAAGTACAAATAAAAAATAAAGGGATAAAACAATCGATAATAATAAGAGTCAAGGTAAAGTAAAGTGCACGGAATGAGGTTATGATTTTTGAGAGTGACAGGTGAAGGTAAAGTGGTGAGTGACTTTAAATGTGCGCTGTGGAGAGATGTGCAGGAGAGAGAAGGGAGAGAAGGGAAGGTCCAGGGGGAGGCAGAGTCAGTCAGTGGGGACCCGGCTCTGTTGATGAGCGCGACTGCTGCCGGGAAAAACCTGTTCGTGTGGCGGGAGGTCCTGGTCCTGATGGACCTCAGCCTCCTGCCAGAGGGAAGGGACTCCAACAGGTCGTGTCCAGGGTGAGAGGGGTCGGCCACAAGCTTCCTTGCCCGCTTCAAAGTCCTGGAAGCGAACAAGTCCTGGAGGGACGGCAGATTGCAGCCAGTCACCTCTCGCCACGGCGGATGATGCGCTGCAGCCCAGCCTTGTCCTTGGCAGTGGCTGCAGCGTGCCAGACGGTGATGGAGGAGCAGAGGATGGACTCAATGATGGCGGTGTAGAAATGCACCATCATTGACTTTGGCAGGTTGAATTTCTTCAGCTGCCACAGGAAGAAGATCCTCTGCTGGGCCTTCTTGGTGATGGAGCTGATGTTCAGCTCCCACTTAAGGTCCTGGGTGATGATGGAGCCCAGGAAGCAGAAGGACTCCACAGAATGCTCAACGACGGCGTCACGTCGACGGCTCAGGTACGACGTTGACGTGACGCAGAACCATAAACTAGGCTTTAAAGTATGTAAGCTGCATGTTTTTGAAAACTTTAGTGAAATATGCTCTGCTAAGATCTCAACGAAATCACATTCAGATGACCTGCTCACTGGAAGTCTTTTATATTGCCTCGACTTGAGCATTGGCTTATATTTACATTCAGGAAGTGCTAGTTGTTGGGGCGCTTCAACATGACAAATTCTACAGATTACAACAATAGAGATCTCAATGAAATCACATTCACATAACCACAAAATTAAACACTGATGATGTTTAAGTTTGAAGTGCTTCTCTTTGGGGTTGTCTTACTTGTGACAATCAAATCAGATTGAATACACCACAGTTTTCCTTTCAGTCCAGATTTGGTCATTTTGATTAGCCTTACAACAACAGCAACTTTCTTTTTCAATGCAGTAAGTGCTTTTTGTTTGGGTAATTTCACTGATATATGCATCTTAAAGTATGTGAGCTGCATAAATGTACTTACCGTTAAGATGATTATAATTTTGTTGATAACTACAAAGTCAGATTTAAAAATAAAAAACAGGGTTAACTCTTCAAGCTTGTATGAATCTAATAAGGTTATAACAGATTCTTGTGGGTTGTATATTAGTATCTGAAAAATCCATGTGCGGCTGGGCTGTTTTCTTTTCCTACTCCTTCAACTTTTCAGTCTTTCAGACGAGCTGCTTGATGTATTTCTCGTACCACAGTTCACAGGTACTTCATGGTTTTGCAGAGGGTTTAAATCTGACTGAGTAATTTATAATCAAGTTAAAAATGATTTCCTCCTAAATGTGTTTCACACACATCTGAATATAGTAGAGAAACAGTCAGAATACCTGGACTCATAACATTGTGTGTTTGACTCTCTCTGGACTGCTACTCTGTGATGTCACCTGCTTTGAGATGTACATTTACACAGCGGGCGCGCTGGCCATCGCAGTGCTGAGATTAAAGTACGTGCTGTGGTTTCTCTCCTTTTATATTAAAATACTGACTCAAATCTTGCTTTTCCTTCCAGGACAGGTATGCAGATAAAAAAAAGTAATGTTATAAATATATTTGATATTTCTACAATAGTAGTGAATCAAAGAGAAAGCTTAGTACACAAAAGGTAAAATACTAACGTCCTAAAACAAAGGACAGAATCCCTGAATGTCAAAAGGATGCGATCAGTAGATGATGTTAAAAAAGAAATAAGGATGGAGACAATTAACCATCATTCTTTCCTTAATTCAGTTACTCTTCAGTTATGGAATAAAACTGCAGTTTCTAGTAAAACTAAATCAAGGAAGAAATGAGCTTAAACTGGAGCGAAAGCGTTGCTGAAGAGAAAGAAGGTTAATTATTTCCCTCAGTTTCATCACCTATGATAATTCAGCTCAAACCATAATGCTGCATAGAGCGGCAGTCCCAAAAGAATGAATGATGCTAACCCAAAAATGACACGTAAAAGTCCGTTTCAACCCTTCCGGCGTTCTGGATTAAAATCGAGGCAGAGTAGATGGGCCGGTTTATGAGAGAAAAACAAGCTCAGAGCTCCCACTAGTTCGGCGTAACGGTGAGTTGTACTTTTATGCACTCTATAATTGTCTTTATGCCGGTTCTATCATTTTGTTACGTCATATTTATCGGCCACACTGTGAAAGCCAGTCCATGAAAATATTGTCTTGCACGAAATCGGTCTGTGGGGCAAAAAGGTCGGGGACCGCTGGCATAAAGGACAAGGAATACTCTGACAACTTAAAACAATTATAATTAATATATGCATGACAATACATAACACAACTTATTGTGCAGTCTGTATCAGCCTGACAGTTCTTACGTGGTCTCATTTATTTCTAATGTTCTCATCAATACACTTGTGATTTAATAAATAACAGAGACAAGAGAATCTTGAGCAAACTCCACGACTAAGTTGTTTCTCTACTGTGGACTTTTAAATGTTGTTTCAGAGTTTTCTTGAGTGAAAATGTTTTACCACAAACTATACAACTAAATGGTTTCTCTCCTGTGTGTACAGTCATGTGACGATTCAGGGTTCCCTTTTGTGAAAATGTTTTACTACACACGGAGCAACTAAATGGTTTCTCTCCTGTGTGGATAGTCATGTGATCGTTCAGGTTTCCCTTGTGAGAAAATGTTTTACTACACACAGAACAACTAAATGGTTTCACTCCTGTGTGGACAGTCATGTGACGTTTCAGGTGTCCCTTTTGCGAAAATGTTTTACCACACACAGAACAACTAAATGCTTTTTCTCCTGTGTGGCCAGCCATGTGAGAGTTCAGGTTTGTCTTATGTGCAAATGTTCTACCACACACTGAACAACTGAATGCTTTCACTCCTGTGTGGACAGTCATGTGACGTTTCAGGTGTCCCTTTTGTGAAAATGTTTTACTACACACAGAACAACAAAATGCTTTCACTCCTGTGTGGACAGTCATGTGATTGTTCAGGTGTCCCGTATGTGCAAATGTTTTACTACATAAAGAACAACTCACTGGTTTCTCTCCTGTGTGGACAGTCATGTGATAGTTCAGGTGTCCCCTTTGGGAAAATGTTTTACTACACACGGAACAATGAAATGGTTTCACTAATGTTTTGACTCTAGCGTGTCTCTTCAGACGTATCTTGTGGTCAGAGCTTGTATTTCTAGTACCACAGTTCACAGGTACTTCATTGTTTTGCAGCCGGTTTGAATCCAACTGAGGTTCCTGAGTCTCAACCCAATCTCTACTATCATCTGTCTCAGTCTCAGACAAGTCTTCAGTCTCATCAGAATCTGATACTGGATCTGAATTCCTGTCTGGTTCTGATCCTCCACAATCTGCTCCATCATCTTCACTCTTCACAGGAGTGAATGAGAACTTGATATCAGCCTCCTGCAGTCCTTGAAGCTGCTCTCCCTCCTGACTGGTCCAGAGTTCCTCCTGTTCCTCTTTAATGTGTGCGGGCTCTGGGTCCTCCTGTTCCTCTTTAATGTATGGGGGCTCTGGGTCCTCCTGTTCCTCTTTAATGTGTGCAGGCTCTGGGTCCTCCTGGTCCTCTTTAATGTATTGGGGCTCTGGGTCCTTTTGGTCCTCTTTAATGCAGTGGGGCTGTGGGTCCTTTTGGTCCTCTTTAATATGTGGGGGCTCTGGGTCCTCCTGTTCCTCTTTAATATGTGGGGGCTCTGGGTCCTCCTGTTCCTCTTTCATATGTGGGGGCTCTGCGTCCTCCTGGTCCTCTTTAATGTGGTGGGGCTCAGGGTCCTCCTGGTCCAGACTGTAGCTCCAGTCCTGCTCCTCAGTCGTAACCTCTTCTTTAACCACCAACAGCTTGATGTCTGCGGAGAATAATAAAATACATTCATACATCTGAGAAATCTTATATTAAACTCTCTAATATTTAAAAGGTTTATCACTGAAAAGCAAAGAGAGAAGCATGACCCCTAAATAAAAACGTGATGCTGCTGACATAAACATTGCATTGACTGAACCACGCCTTTTAAGAAAACCCCGAGGTAATAGAACTCCATTCTCTGATCGAACAACAGATTGCTTGAAGATTGCCTGAAGAAAAAACAGATAACTCGACTTTAACCTGCAGAATGAAGATCACTAAATCCTAATACGCAACATTTGTTATTTTCCTCCACCAGATGAAAATCAAGTAAAAGGCTTTTTTCAAGGCAGAGCGATGTCACAGTATGTTTGTAACCTTGTTTGTTTAAGTTTATTTGTACTATTTAACATGTTATTGTGAATTTTACGGACCATTTAGTTCTGTTTAACATAACTGTTGTGCTCATTGCTGTTGTAATAGTGTCGTTCCACCAGTGGCGGGCCGTGCGTCATGGACGTTATGGATGCTGCCTCATTAACGAACGATGCATGTTGTTCACATCAACAAGAACAAGTCACATTTAGTTATGTATCCGAGGGTTTTATCTTGCGCCTATACTTCACTTTTTTAATAAAACAACACACGATGCTGTGTCGTGTGCTCAAGACGCCAACCACTGTTATTGCGGTTCCACACTTCACCAGTACATTTCCTCTCCTTACGTTTTTCGCTTTACAATAAAAGCCCCAGAAACGTACATCAGAACGCTGCTTTGTAGAGAACCATCCAAGTACTCAATAAAATAACTTGCTGTTATAACAAAACATGACGAAAAAAATTCAACTAAATGGCGGCTCTGAAACACCGCCCCTCTCCGCAGCCACCCCCACTTGTTCTCCCTGCACTGTTTCTCAACCAGCCACTCCGCCGGCACCCACCCGCGATGCCGCCACACCCGAGGTGGCTTGGAAAACATTACATTACATTTAATACAGGCTAAACGTCCTGCTGCGTGTCTCATGCGCTTCACTGCGCTGTTAAGTCCGATCTAGCTTCTTCTTCTCCTTTTTTAATGGGGATGGCATCCAACAAAAGGTGCATTACGGCCACCTACGGCCATGTGCCGAAAAACAGGGCCATAAATCTGCTATCAGACCTCTCCGTGTAGTTTAAGCCACGAATCTACCAGCAGAGAAACAGCTCCAGCATCCACACAGCAGACTGCGTAGACGCTGGAGCCTGCAGACTTCCAGGGCCGGGCTCCAGCCTGCCTCGGCTCAAGGCAGCGCAACAGAGGAAGCTGTGCAATGAGAAAAAAAAGCTAATAGGGAAAAATAATTCAAATACATGTAGTGTATTTGTTAAAAACAATTACAATATAAAATAACTTTCACTTTTAATTATTGAGAAATGTATATATATATAAAATAGCATAACTTTGTGATTGTCTTTAGGCCAGCGGAGAAGGCTTAGCAGGCCCTGACGGCCCGCCACTGTGTTCAATGCTGCTGAGCTTTGAGTTTTATTCCTACACAACGAGTAAAGTCGGTAGATGTAGAGATGTAGTCCAGTAAAAAGTACAATATGTACCTCTGAGATGTAGTACAGTAAATAGTATAATATGTACCTCAGAGCAGAAAGAAAAGTAAAGAAACATGCACTTCATTAATCATCTTAGGGAAATTCTTCTCTGCATTTGACTCATCCTTGATCAAGGAGCAATGAGCTGCCTTGAGAGGCGCCCTGGGAGCGGCTGAGGGTTAAGTGTTTTGCTCAGGGACACTTTGACATGCGAGCCATGGAGGGACTGGGGATCAACCGGGTACCTTGAGGTTACAGGACGACAACTCATCCCCCTGAGCTACAGCCGCCCCAAAAAAGCATCAGAAATACACAAGGTCAAAGGCCAAAACTGCCCCTAAAATATCATTAGGAGACCTGCAAATATTGCCCCACAATTTCCTCTAATAATTACGATAATTTTTATGAACTTGTCAAAAACATTGTAGCCTATATGACCCGGTCCAGTTGCCATAGAATGTTTTGGACTTCAGGCTTGACTGATGTTGCATGTTCGTGAAGAAAATAAACTAGATTGGCATGGGATTAGCAGGCTAGCCAGGTATAAAGTACAATATGTACATCTGAGATGTAGTACAGTAATGAAATATGTAAAATTAGTCTTTAAATACTTCAGTCCCTGTAACTCTACCTCAGTACATGATGTGAATACTTCTTCCAGAACTGGTTCCATCACTTTAAAGTGATAAAGAAACCAACAGAACCAACCTGCTCTTTGTATCGGGACTTCCGGGTTGAAAACAGCGTCCAGTAGTCTTCGTTGTCGCTCGTTCTCCTCTTTTGAACTAGAAAGTTCCTCCTCGTACTTTATCGTTCTTTCATACAGCACTTCGACATCAGACATTTTCACACAACGACGGAAACGTTTCCTTCAAACAAACTCCGTCACAATCCTCGTTTCCTCTCCATTAAACTGGGAAGAGCTGCTAAGCTAACTTTAATACCTTTGAAGGCTACCGGGAGATGAGTCAAAGGAACAACATCCGGGAACAAAGGTGAACATCTAGAGTCCATTCAGGAGGTTTAACCAGACATGCAGAGTCTGCTGGATCAGCACTGACACTTTATCAACACAGACGCTGCTACTTCTGCGAATGAGAGCCGCCATGTTGCTAATGGCGGAGCATCCGGGTCAGCCTGCAAGCTTGTGGGGTCACCTTCAAAATAAAAGCGTTTAGAACCTTGTATGTGGCTTTCATGAGACACTTATAGTATATAATAGTTTGATTAAAATAAACATATATAGACAGAGCGTATGCCTGTTTACATCTTTTAAAAATATACAAGTTATTTTAAACTGTGTACATGAACCACGTGAACGTAACACATTTCCATGACTTTTCCAAAACTTTCGGGATTAATTTTTTTTAAAGGACTTTTCCAAAAATGATAATTTAATACCATGTTATTACAGAGCTATATGGTAAAGTGCTACCACACAGGCACATTTTTGTAGATTTCTTTTGTCTATATTAATGTTACTTTCCGTTTAGATTCATTTTCTTTCGTTGTACAAAATGAGCACTGTCATTTGAAGTTTAACTCGGCGTTATAGCTGTCACACTTAAATTTATCACATGCTAGAATTCATATTAAACTGGATTCTAGCCGTTTTAATGGTGTGTTTGCAAACGTCTGAATGTTTCAGTAACATCTGGACTCTTAACCTCTGTCAACGGCATCCAAACATTCATTTCTTTTTACCACACACAAGATCTCAAGATAAAAATCACTCCTTCTCTACATTGGCATAAGCATGCTTTACACGGGGAGAAAATTATTAAACTAAATGAACAGTAGGAATTAATATACGATTTTAATAACATTGTGGACACAACAAACTAAATGTAGACCTTTATTAACAAAATGATAGGACAAAAATAGGAGGAAAATCATATAGCTGGAAAGACGTAACGAGGCGTAAGGGTAGTTGTAGAAAACACAAAGAGGTGATGTAAAGCGGTACGTCGACTAAACTTGAAAGGACTTTTTCCTCTGGCGGAGAGGAGACTGCACGTTCCACAGCCTCAGTTCAGGAGCTCTGAAACACACAGCAGAGTTTAACAAATCTTCTCTCCAGAAAAAACACATGACATACAAGACAACTAAATATCAATTCAATGCAATATTGGACACCATTTAAATGGAAATTAAAATGTTTAAAACTAGTAATTGAGGTTGTTATCCATGAAAGGAATTCCTAAATGAAAAACTTCTGCGAGCACCATGAAACTAAATTCCATGTGCTTCCCTTTTAGTGAGGAGACAGAATCTAGGTCACGAACTGTCAAAATTGTGACCGTGATCGGATCTTCCTCGCATTTAGGATTGATCAGCCAGACCATGTGCAAAAGGTGACATGGCTTGCACCGTCTTCGGATGTCAGGGAAGTGGGAAAGCATGTGTACTTAGGTCTTCTAGCATAGGTCTTCCTCACCTTCAGAGACACGCCTTTGACCTGTGAATAATACCACAAAGGAAAAAGGAAACCTCTGATCTTCTGTACTTGCTTAATGGGTTGATTTTTTTCCTTTGATTTTATTTGTTGAATTGTATATATGCTGTGCACTCTGACCCTCTAGAAAACTCATCGAGAGCAGCAGTGAGGGGCACTGCTGCTCTCGATGAGTTTTCTTAAGCATGTAAATTGTAGTTATAACATCCAGCAAACTATATGTGTTCCTTCTAGAGCGATTGAGTTACACTGGACATGTTGCTATATCAATGGGGTTGATTACTGGCTTAGGTGACTAAAACAACAGCTTCTACCATTTATCTGGATAAAACTATTGTTACTGTACTCACTACACGCTAGAGTGCTCGCAGGAAGTAGAACTGTGACCGAAAACATGGACTGTGTGGACGCTACGACGGAAGTAGTGCACTCACTGCTGCTCATTTGACCGCACATGAAGGACACTGGTATCCAGGACAACACCTGTGGGGGACACGACAGACAGAATAAAGTTCTCGTACTCATAGTTAATGCTTATGTCTCATAATCATGTCGCATGCTCATAATCCTACTGCTGCCTGAAACGCCCGGTGAGTGGGATCGAGTGAGACGTCAGAGCGGCTTACTTGTTCCTCGGTCACTGAAGATTGCGCTGACGCCTTCTTCAAATGTCAAATTGATGCCGACTCCTAGATTACAGGGAGGACAGATGTCAGACTGACATTTTTAATCAATTAAAAAAAACAAAAACATTTAGAAATGACTCCAGCAAGTGTTGTTGTTAATAATCTAAACAAAGATATGCAACATTTTCCTCACTGAGTTGGTGTGTTTTTCAGTGCAGTCAGGCTAGCAACTACTGTTTACAAACTTGGATTGGTAATACATCTGAACATCGGACTCTTGGAAAGAATCTTTATTTATGTAATTCTCAAAAATAGACTTTAATATTAAATGTAGGTTGGGCTACAAGGGATGCAAGAAGCACATTTACTCCCTACAAAAGTGTACATAGATATTATTTTACACCTCTAAAACAGTATAAAATGGGCTTAATGCAGAATAATAAATGTTGGAAATGTAACATAGAAATGGGCACTTTTCTACACGTATGTGGGAGTGCTCCAATGTGTTGCCTTTTTGGAAGATAGTTCTGAAAAACAGAGTGGATCAAACGGCCTTTACTGGAATCCCCACAGTTTTGTTTACTAGGGGACATATTGTTAGTGCCACCAAAGCAGAAATGAGACATGTCATCAACAGGTTTCATGGTGGCAGCAAAGCTTATCCTGCAAAAGTGGAAGAGCCCACGTACGCCCACGCTCACAGAACGGCTTAAACTCATGACAGAGACGGCTGCCTTTGAAAATATGATTGCCAGGGTCAAGAACAGTTTAAGACAAACTGTTGTCTTCTTCTTTTTTTCTGTACTTCATTATTGTCTGACGAACCTATTTTTTTGTATTTGTGGAATGTTAATATATTAAAATGATTTTAAAAGGAAATGGGCATTCAGACCGTGAGAACACGACCATGTGCAAAAGAGGAAATACGGTCTTGAGTCAGGGATTTCTGACGCTGGTGAGTGATGTGGGCTCGTACCTTTTGGTGTGCTGATGGCTCTGTAATCCACGTCTCCTTTCTGCATCACTGGAAAGTCAAAGAAAACAGTCAGGACGCTGTGACGCACGTCAAGTACAGTATGAAAACTATGACAATCAGATTGCGAATAATGTCAAATTATTTATTTACTAAAATTTGGATTGTCTTCGTAACTCAAAGTGCAGCGGTCAAATGAGTTTAACAACTAAAGAAAACATGGATAAAAAAAATCGGAATGGAAATTAAAGCTGTGGCAACTATTAAAAAACACTCTATTACAAAAAAGGTGAAAGCACGTTTCTTTGATGTTATTTGTTGAATTGTATTCATGCTGTGCACTCTGACCCTCTGAACCCTTAACTAAACGTGGGGGGCACTGCTGCACTCAGATGAGTTTTCTTAAGCATGTAAATTGTAGTTTCAACCTCCAACATGCTGTACCTGTTCCCTCCAGAGCGATTGATTTAGACTGGACGTGTTCACTCCGCCTGGAACTGCACACACACACGCACACGCGCACACACACACACACACACACACACACACACACACACACACACCATCGTCATAAAGAGAAATCAAGGGAATCCGACAAGAAACAATTCAAATGTACAACTAGACACAAATAGAAATAGAACTGCAATGATTCTGATTCAATGCCAGCATTTATTCCGCTAGTTTCTTCCTGACTGTATCTGCAGTGCCACTCAATAAACAAAAGAAACAAACAAAGCTTCCAAGTTAGAGCTGAACAATTTTCTTTAAAACGGAAGATGTTGGACCTTCATGTCAATGCTGTCAGTCAGTAATAAGCAACCGAATGATCAATAACGATAACATATTACTTATCTAACCAAGGGACAGGCTATCATTAACATGACTTAACGCGCAGCTAAGCTAATTAGCTGTCAGGGTTCTTAGGTTTAGTCATGGTGTAACATTACAAAGCCGATTTGCATTCTGGGACCAAAAACGGGGAACAATGGCGGATAAGAAATCAAAACTGAAAGTTGACAGTCTCTGAATACTACTGTTGTTGAGTCACAAAATGTAATTTCAGCATGTTTTCTGGCGAGAAGTTAGTTGTTTAACTTTCAAATCTGTGGTCGGCTCCATAATATTTAACATTTTTCTGTCAAATATTAAGAGCGCGAAGCTACTTACCTGACAGTGTTATAAAGTTTAGACAAGGTGCTAAATTACACAGCCACATTGGCACGCTGGGAAATTCAAATTTGCAAAGCGGCAAACAGCTGTTTGTGTTTCCCAGAATGCATTTTGGCACCAAAACGGGGAACAATGGCGGAGGAGAAATCAAAAGTTGACAGTCTCTGAATACTACTGTTGTTGAGTTACAAAATGTAATTTTAAGATGTTTTCTGGCGAGAATTAGTTGATTAAGTTTCAAATCTGTGGTCGGTTTGTCGAGAATCAGCCGACTTAAAGAGTTACCGACGGTTTGAAGTCCGCTCGCGGGAGCGAGGAGCCGGGCAGCGGCGCGTCACCGCCCCCTGCTGCCGGCCGAGAGACACCTGAACACGGCAGGATTGTTTGAATGATTCGCTGGCTGCGAGTTCTCCGTAGAGGTTTTGAGGATCTAACGAGCGATCTTTATTCGTTTATTATTTATTCACAGTAACGTTACATCACTTTGACGGAGGGAAAGGTTAAGATTTATAACTTAAGATTTTAATTTAACTTTTGAGCCACAAGCCGTTCACTCAATCTTCCTGTTGTTTGTGTGCGCGCTATAACCAGCATGCAATACGACTCTGTGATTTTATAAATGTACAATTAGTGTTACAAACGGTTTGTGTCACAAAGTGTTGCAATGTAGTGTTTAACCCTTTTAAAGAGCGCTAGTTGTGGGTTATCAATTGTTGTTATAAAGTTAAATACACAACTAAAGTTTGAACCATGACTGGAGTTAGAACCCTGACACAGGTATCCCGCTGCGCCATCGACATTAACATTATAAAAAATAAGCATGCTTCCTACTATTGTCGTGTAGTAGGCTGATGGCGAACAAATTACTGTTAGGCCGAGAAATTGTGAGAAGTACACCTTTTTATAAAAGTCAGGCCATACTGCACAGTCCTAATGACAGTGCTGGATGATAAAAAGACACCCTGCAGGGAATCCTTGCATGTTGATGAGGTGGGAAAACCCTACCTGTCAGTGAATGCCAGTCGAGCAGACATTGGGTTAGGACGTGGCGGCTGTGGCGTGGCAAAGGTGAATGGGAGAGGCCTGGACCTGGCAGGAGAGCCCTGGATTGAGCCCTGAGGAGAGAACAAAACCACCAGGACAGATTGACTGACCATCAGGAACACTGGCATTTGCATGAAAAAGCCTAAAGGAATCAAACATTTGGAAAAAATTATGAACCTAACAGTAGTAATAATATTATTTCTCTTTTTTAAATAAATTAGAAATGTATATGAATAGTTTTAAAATTCAATGAAAGCTGAAAAAAACTCATCAAGAAATATTTTTAAAGACTTTCAGATTCACAGTATGAACACAATATTACACCTCCAATAAGACCATTTAAGGCATTAAAGTTAGACGCTTATTTGTCAATGAAATTGATTATTTTCCAGGCCTTGCCAAGACTATGTGGAATCATAACACTAATTATTATATGTGCTATATAAACATATAGTATATAATATCATTATTTTTATTTTACATACACAAGCTTATTTTAAAGTTGCCCCCACTTTCTAAAACTCTGTGTGCGGTGCTTTCTGACCTGCGCAGTGGGAGTCCTCTCGTCTCCCGTCAAACTGCAGTTGTCCATCTGCTCCGCCATTTCTCGCTCCTTCTCAGCCGTCTTCAGCGCAAACTCCAGCTCAGCCGCCAGCTGCTCGTCTCCAGAGAAAAACTCCTTCACCTCGTTACGGTAGTCCTGCATTGTCACCTGAAGTAGGGCCAGACAAAGGTTGGGTGCAGGCTCACAAGAAGGGCCTCTTTTCCTCCTGATGAAAGTCATCGTGCTGCACATTCATTCGGTCTTCACATAAATATGCAGAGAGCGTTGATATGTTGGTGCTGTGGTCTCACCTGAAGGTAGGCCATGAGGTCTTTGAGGACCGGAGAGCGCTTCTGCTCCAGCAGGCTCTTCAGGCCGATGATGAGAGGAACCGTGTTCTCTATGAAGGCCTTCTTCTGGACCTGTGGATCAAAAGTGAAACATCAGTAATACAGGGCTATGGCTGTTTCATCGCATACGCATCGGTCCATGGTTGCCTGCTTATTCAATTCATTGTTAAATTCAATTCATGTGCTATAGCAGATGGGACATGTGTGGTGGATTAAGAGTTGTGGCTGCCTTTAGGTATAGATATCGTTAGGATTTTATGGATATGAGTACTCTTATCGAGACTAATACTGATCAGTTCAGCTATGTGCTTTAATGTATTAGCCTGTTCTTCTGGCCAAACTCCGTATGACATCACTAATGTGACCTGCAGTGGACGAGGACGGACAGAAGCTAAACAAACTGAGCTTTGTAATCACATGCTGTGATAAACTGCTGCCGTTTTATTGCATTTGTGATGTAAAATGTAGCCACTTTTTCTTCTCTCTGCCATGATGTGTTTCTCACACTGTACTGATACAGAGTTGCTGTGTGTGTTGTGTGGTGTGTGTATGTAAAGCACAGAGACACAGACAGAGGAGGTTTGAGACGGGAACATCTAACGCAGTAATTTCTAAAGTATCGATAGTCGAACTAGTAACTCTGGACCTCATGGCATGGTTTTACTCATTTAGAAGCGGTTCCTGTTTAGAACCAGGTTTCAGAGCATCCCTATGTGCGTTGATGTGGCTGTGCTCAGAAATTAAAGTAAAGTAACGAGTCATGAAATACTACTTCTTGCTGCCGAGTATTACTCCTTTAATAGATGACATTAATTTGGCCAGCAGTGCTCACCTGAGACACCACCTTCTTCTGTGCCACCTGCAGGACAACCTTCGCCATGGCGGCCATGTTTTCCTCCTCGGCTTCTTCGCCTGCCGCGCCTCCTGCTGGAGTAGTTATGACCTGCAGCTTCATCTCTTTCAGACTCAAGATGTTGAATGTCTCTGACAAAATTTCGGCACCATCCTCATCCAAAGGCAGCTCCTCGTCTGCAAAGCATGCTGGGATAGGAAAAGTTAAGAGGTTACAAGGGATTTATTTTCCGCACAAGCGTTTTTTTTTTCAACACACGTGTGCTTTTTCCTCATTCAACACACGCTTTCACCTAAGATGGTCTGGTTGATCTTGACGGTGATGTTAAAGCGCTGGGCGTCTGTGAAATGCTCCAACAGGAAGCGGTAGATCCGAAAACGCTTCTCGCGGTGCTGAGCTCCTTTCAGTGAGAACCGAACCTTTTCTCTGCATGGATTTAAATAAAAAATGATTTGACACAAAAACAATCCTTGTGTGTATTGTTACAGGATAAATGGAGCCACGTGTGAACTGGATGACGGGATTAATATCCACACAGCTTCCTACCTTTCACTTTCAGGGAACTTGTTGTAGGACTTGTGTTTGTTGTAGGAGCTGAAGTGGAAGATGCACTCAATGAAGTGCTGGCTGAACATTTCTGGGTTCTTTTTCAGTAGCAGGTGGAGCAGGCAGTATTCGCACAGACTGGGACAAGAAAACAAGAGTACTTAGGTTTTGATATTGTGTTGCGCTTCTTTGGCTGCTCGGAGAGATTTTAAGAAACAAAGATTTAAGTATGAAGTGTTACTGTGTACTTGTTGTACTTTGAGACAGAATACACACATGCATTCCTTATTATATATATTATATAATGCCACAGATACCCCAAAAAAAATGCCAATATGTTTGTTTTGGAAAATCCTAAAAAACATCATGTCGCTAAAGATCTACAGAATAAGACGTTGCTTCAAATGGTTTTGACACAATTTGGTGTCTTGATCTTCAAGTCAACAGTTTTAACATCACTTTTTAGCGACGACTAAATTAAATCGCATTGATATGCGCAAAATGTATTAATTCATTCAAAAGTAGTGTCTTCTTTAAAAGTACTGCTATATGAACAAAAGTGCAATATCATTTGGTTTGAAAACACTTAAAACCAATAAGGTGCTTTTTAAAAGCAGTATTATATGAACAATTGCACAAAAAATTGCACAAAAAGCCTGAATTGAAGTATTAATTTTACACAGTGGCAGTTTTAAAATTTATTGTAAATTTCAACTTAAACAAGAATGTAATCAAATCCAATATAAAACCAAAGCTATTTGCCACTGCCAGGGCGTTAACGTTATCTAGTTCATTATTTACTGTTTGTTTGTTTGGGGGATTTGTTGCCATTAACGGTGAGCAACAAACTTCCAATAAAATATTAATACTTAACTGCGTTAATGAGCAATACAATTATTGCCATAAATTAATGCGTTAACCCAATAATGATGCCTTAATTTGCCCACCCCTACTTTTCAGATGTCAGATTCTTAATTTAAAAAAATCATCTGTATTTTTTGGGTGTAAAATAAGCTTACGGCCAGAGTGCTTTTTGAAAGGCAAGAATAGGGAGCAAGTTAATGTAGCTTTCAACCTACATTAACGAATCATGTAGTTTTCACAGTTTTATAAGACAGTTTCATCATCTCTCTATCCGTGCAGTGGGATTTACCTGGCGATGGCAGGGACCGGGTCAACCAGCGCCACCATGAAGCGAAAGAAGAGGGAGCCCTTCCATTTCACAAATTCCTCCTGGAAAAAATGAGAAGACAGGCAAACAGACACTGAAAACACACCTCGCCAAAAGATTCCCCAGAGAACAGCCTCGTAGCTGGGATATACGGCTCTATGCACAACAATTACAGTGAAGCAGTCAGTCGTTGGCCATGAAAATAGAGGAGTGTTTACCTCCAACAGTGCCCATGTATTAATAAAATGGAAACCATAAATGAATGAGAATCTAAGACATGAGATCGTACAGAAGTTCAAATACCGGGATAAAAGAGCAACCCTGATTTGCTGACCAATCTGAAAGCAGCTCTACTTCTCAGTCCTCTCATGTTTCACTGAGGACCGACTGCCTCTCAAAGGTACAAGTGGTACTGCAAGACAGGACGGGGGTCGGGGCTAGCTGGTTAGCATGCTCCTTTCAGTAGATATCTCCGCAATCCAATACATAGACGTCTTTTACGTTATGTCAAACACTAAACCATTCACATTCTGTTCATTATGTTAGTTCTAGCCAGCTCTTACACATTGTACCTTCAATCTCCAACCAGAGGTTTATTAAGCCATTATTTTTTAAGCTCAAGAATTCAAAGAAAAGCTCACTTTCTAGGGCTGTGGTGGTTTTTAAATTGTGTTTTTGGAGTGTAGTTAATTTATGTTGACAGATGCATGGGGGCTGAAAAGGCCTTGAATAGTTCATTGTTAGTTCTAAAGTTAGTCCATATTCCACATCTTTCAAATATGTTTTGTTTGTTGTGATTTCCAGTTAACTGAAGTATTAATAAACCTGTTGTTATTCAACAGGGCAACAATTGCTTCCACTGAAAAATAATGAATATCAACAAATTTAGTTTTTAATGAAACTGCAATAAATCACTTAAAAGCATTCGTCTAACTGTAGCCTTGGGAAGAAAGCATAGAACAGTTCCCACCTGCAGCAGGCTGGTCAGCATGATGAGAGTCTGCTCCCGGATGACAGCTTCAGCGTCCCGCAGACAAGCGGAGATGTTGGGGATGTAGTGTTCCACGATGTTGGTGTATCGAACACACAGATCACACATAATCACAAGCACATTGTTGCGCACAGCAACCTCCGTGCCAAGCTCCAGCTCCCTGGCAAACACCGGCAGGTACTTCTGGACGAGTTCCTCGTGCTGCAAACAAAGTTTGCCTGAACCCATAAGGATGCCGACGGAGAGAAAAATGTTAGATGCTATAAACAATGTTTCTGATGGTACGTGTACACAGAAGCCATCATTTCCACACGAGCCAGTCACTGTCTGTTTAAGCAGCAGGCGGCAACCTCCAAAGTGTCACCAATGTGCAAGTGCATTGAACTTGCATTCATCCAAATGGCCAGCAGGGGGCGACTCTTGTTGCAAAAAATCAGTCAGTCAGTCTATGAGGAAATGACCCAACTGCTCACTTGATTTATTTTCTCGGTAAACATGAGTTTATGGTCTCAATCAATACAGGGGCGTTTAGCGCCACTTTGGAAATCTGCCGTTGTTGATCTCAAATGAAAACATATTCAGAAACTACTTGTGGTAAACTTGTGGCTTGTGGTAGCCGATCATGTGTCCAATGCTGGGAAGCGGCATGACCCCTCGCGTCCAAAAGAACTTCTTCTACACACGTACCATCAGACATTACTGAAAGAGACATAGAGTGGCTATAAAGCGAGGGAAGCACAGTTTACCTAAAGTGATGACTCCGTGGGCTCTGACGCTGGTAGGCAGAGAGTTTGCTTTGAACTGGGAGAGGGGCAATGATTGTGGCAGCGATGCTGGCAGCTCTTCCTGGCACTCTGTCTCCAACAAAAAAAATCATGTTATCACACAATACAGATCCAGTTACATTTTAAAGCCTCTAAATGTAGGTTTAGATTGTTACTTTTACTCTCAAATATCAATATCAGTCAGACTGTACTCTGTATGATAGATCCATATGGCAATGTAACAAATAAATAAATGAGGCAACACATACATAAATAATGGTTTCATAGATTCAGTAAATAAATATGTAATTTTACGTTAGAAAAAGTTTTTTTTTTTTTAAGAATTACTTTCATTTGTTTCAGGAGACTTAATGTCATAATGCTGCATTAATGTACAGCGTATTGACGTTTGTGGGTGAATGGGTGGATATTTGGGCTGAGCGGTATACCGGTTTCGGCAAGAATTAATTACCTGCCATCAAAACGGTGTATGGACCCAGAATCAATCAAAGTCCTACACCAATAACGATATTTTATGAAGGTAGATTTGTATATTTTTTACCCAAGCAAATTTCTAGTTTGTAATTAAATTACCTCCAAATCTTTGTTCTCAATTGAAAACATTGCTCTAAAAGAAGAAAAAAAAACGCTCTTAAAAAAAAAAAAGATTTATAAAAAAAAATGCTCTCAAAACTAAAATTTGCTCTCAAAAAAAAGAAGCAAAAGCTTTTCAAAAAAAAAAATACTCTCAAAACTAAAATATCCTCTAAAAAAAAATAATAGTTGCTTTAAAAAAAAAAAAAAAAAACTTGCCTAACGTATAGTACACACTCGGTCCTACAAATGTGTCTCTGGTCCTTGAAGTTTCTCCAAAGCTGATGAGGGGACAAGTTTCCCTTCATGCAGTTAAAGGTCTCCACAACATGGTGCAGATCTTTTGGTAACTGGACCGAAGACGTTCCACACACACAAGATGAACGCATTTAAAGCTCAATGAAGCATCTTCCTCTAAGAGGTGAAGCAAGTTGTAGTGCTGACATATTATATTTTTTTTTTGAAAACGCTTCTTCTTTTTTTTTGAGAGCGACAATTTAATTTGAGAGTGCATTTTTTTTAGAACAATTTTTTTTTTAAAGCGCAAAGATATTTTTGGAGAGCAAATTTTTTTTGGGTGAACATGTTTTCTTTGGAGAGAAAAAATTTTTTTGAGAGAAATTTTTTTGGGGGAGAGCAAAACTTTTTCCTCACAGAGCAAAATTTGTTCTTGAGGGAGCAGTTTTTATAAGAGTGCATTTCCGAAATTGAGAGCAAAGATTTGGAGATAATCTGCCGAGAAGAAATTTGCTCAGACTAAGAAGATACGAATCTATCTCCATAATATTTAACACTTTTCAGTCAAATATTGAGAGCGCGAAGCTACTTACCTGACAGTGTTATAAAGTTTAGACAAGGTGCTAAATTACACAGCTAAATTGGCACGCTGGGAAATTCAAATTTGCAAAGCGGCAAACAGCTGTTTGTGTTTCCCAGAATGCATTTTGGCACCAAAACGGGGAACAATGGCGGAGGAGAAATCAAAAGTTGACAGTCTCTGAATACTACTGTTGTTGAGTTACAAAATGTAATTTTAAGATGTTTTCTGGCGAGAATTAGTTGATTAAGTTTCAAATCTGTGGTCGGTTTGTTGAGAATCAGCCGACTTAAAGAGTTACCGACGGTTTGAAGCCCGCTCGCGGGAGCGAGGAGCCGGGCAGCGGCGCGTCACCGCCCCCTGCTGCCGGCCGAGAGACACCTGAACACGGCAGGATTGTTTGAATGATTCGCTGGCTGCGATTTCTCCGATTTCTTTATTAGTTTATTGTTTATTCACAGTAACGTTACGTCAGTTTGACGGACGGAAAGGTTACGATTTATAACTTTTGAGCCACCGGTAGTTCACTCAATACAGTAATATGTACTCTTCCAGTTGTTTGTGTGCGCGCTATAACCAGCATGCATTTCGATTTTGTAATTTTATAAATGTACAACTATTAGTGTTACAAACGGTTTGTGTCACAAAGTATTGGGGTGTGGTGTTTAACCCTGTTAAAGAGCTTTAGTTGTGGGTTATCATTTGTTGTTACAAAGTTAAATACACAACTAAAGTTTAAACCATGACTGGAGTTAGAACCCTGACACATAAGTATCCCGTGCACAAAAATAATGTTGCTTGCTGTTATTGATGTAGCTTTGAACGCTGTGCTTTTAACATCAACTTATGTTATGATAATATAGTAACCTGAACGTGGCACAATCTACCAGGACTGGTTAACTAAACTTTTGAGTAGTTAGCTGATGGCAAACAAAGCCCTTAATATACTGTTAAACTGTCAACATGTTACAAAATACAGTAAAATAAATTGAAGGCCATACCGCACAGCCCTCGTGGATATTATATCAAAATGAAAGTGACGTTTCTATCTCATGAATTCAGACCTCAGAACAAAAATGTATCTAACTCAATTAGCCTTCAAGTTGCTACAATCACGAACCGAAGGTCCTTTTCTGGAGCTGACCTCCGCTCACTTCCAGGTGTAGTATAGTAGTAGTCTACTAGCTGCTCTTCAATCTGCTGTAGCGGTCATGTTTCCCTAAATCTTCAGTTAGAGGCTCCAGTAACCGCTATTCAGCCAGAGCAAACCCTGCGTAGGCACCCCGCGCGCGCGTGCGTGCGTGCATGTGTGCCACAATCAGCAATTATCTTTGTTCCAACCACAAAACCGGGTTTCTAGTTGTTGGCTCAGAAAGCACAGCAAAACCACAGCATCTCATTTCCCTAGATGTCCATGCTCCTTACCCGCCAGTGTGTCAGAATGTGCTGTCAAGACGGACTCCACCAGCAGCACTGTCCTTTTGCCGACCTTGGCAGGACAGTGGAGTGACGCCACACCCAAAGTGTGGAGGTGTTTCACCTGGAAGATAGAGAATTATCAGTGACATTTATATACACACTCACCTTGGACGGTGTCGCACCCTGGGTCTTTGAAAAAATTAAATATAAGCAACATGACACGTCGTCCACATTATGTCATGTTGTCAGTGGCCTGGACTTAAATTCATATCTAAAATAAAAATTTACAATATCTACAACAAAAAAAAAATCACTTTTGCTTTTCCTTCCTTACCCCCAACAAGAAAGCAAAGTCTCACCATCAGCTCCTCGTTGAGATTCTGGGCTCCCTTTTCTCTCAGAATGATGTTGGCTAGATAAGCCTCGCACACAGACACCAGCTCACCGCAGCGCTGGTTTAGAAAAGCCTGAAGGAAACAAAAGAAATCACACATGACATACAGAAAGCAGAGAACTAAGAATAAGTGATGTTTTTGATTCAATTATGACGCAAGACATCATATCGGGAGAATATGGCCATTGCTGGATGATGAGTTGTTTAGGTTCTGTACAAGATCCAAATGAATAAGATAAAGCCACCAAAATGATATGAAGACAACATGAAAACAGACAGCACAAACTTCATCAGTTATTTGTATTTTAAGGTTAACTTTGGGAATTTTGAATTAGGAATAGAATTGTGCCTGTAGCAGCATTCTTGCTCTGAAAAAAGACTTCAGCATGTTCCAAATCAAATGAAATCACAAGATGCGCTGATTACAAAATGAATAAAACTGACTTTTTTTCTCTCAACCAAATCCTCCTGTAATGGGCAATGAGCTTTTAGCTCACACAAAAATAACTTTCTCTCAAATATGTGCTAAAACAATACAAACAATGACAAAGTGCGGTGTTACGGTGACGTAAGGTTCTGTGGCGATGGATGTCCACGCATGTTGCTGTCGTCCTACCAGCTTTCCTGATGATCCAGTGATTCCAGGCCTTGAACTTTGTTTTCATTGTAGGGTGTGTAATGCCCTTCTCAATAACCAAGAAGGGACTAAAAGTTGCAACTCTCAGAGTCAGGGGAAGATGAAGAGTAGAAATACTTCCATACGTCAACTTTTAAGCTAGCGCCATCAAAAGTCTAGTATTTAGTTGATTTAAAACGATATGGTCCAATATTCATATTCATCATCCAGTCTGTCCTCTGCTCCGTGTGGTTTGGATCGGCCACCAAAACAGGACAGAGACAGACTGCAACGAATCGTCAGCTCTGCAGAGAGAACTATTGGTTCCAGCCTGCCCTCCATCCTGGACGTGTACACCTCCAGAGTCAGGAAGCGGACTGGAAAGATCTCTGCAGATCCCTCACACCCTGGACACAAGCTGTTCCAACTCCTCACCTCTGGTAGACGCTACAGTGCACTGTACGCCAAAACCACCAGACACAGGAACAGCTTCTTCCCACTGGCTGTCAGTCTGTTGAACAACTGAACAACTAGTCAGTCACTTAACCTGCACTTTCTGGACTACTGTTTATTGTTTCCTAATGTCTTATTTTTCTTTTATCTCTTTATATTTATCTTTTATGACTATCTTGAATAGAAGAGAGAAGCACAGATTCCGGTGTGAAATTAAATGTATGTGAGAATGTACATGGACATGAAAGCTGGTTTTGATTTCACAATATTATGACAGTTTATCGATTACTGACCAGTTCTACAACAGTGTAGTGAGCTCTCAGTGATCAACTTTAGACTGTGCATGACAACGTCTTCATTTCTCAGGTTGATGTTGAAAGCGCAGCGGGATACTTGTGTCAGGGTTCAAACTCCAGTCATGGTTCAAACTTCAGTTGTGTATTTAACTTTATAACAATATTTGATAACCCACAACTAGCGCTCTTTAAAAGAGTTAAACACCACAACACAAGGCTTTTTGACACAAACCGTTTGTAACACTAATAATTGTACATTTATAAAATTACAGAGTCGTATTGCATGCTGGTTATAGCGCACGCACAAACAACTTGAAGAGTACATATTACTGTATTGGTATTGAGTAAACGGCTTGTGGCTCAAAAGTTAAATTAAAATGTTAAGTTATAAATCTTAACCTTTCCCTCCGTCAAAGTGGTGTAACGTTACTGTGAATAAATAATAAACGAATAAAGATCACTCATTAGATCCTTCGCCAATTGTTCCCTGTTCAATGGTGCTAAAATGCATTCTGGGACACACAAACAGCTGTTTGCCGTCCGGCAAATTTGCGTTTCCCAGCATGCAATTTGTCTGTGTAATTTTGCACCATGACTAAACTTAAGAACCCCGACTGTAGCTTCGCGCAATCGATATTAAGCTGTGCAACGTTAAAATCATATCTTGCTCAAAGCAACAGTTGATGCCTGGATCCGTGCACAGGTATGATGATATGTAAGTTATTCAAACCATAGAGAATACTGAATCCTCAGCTGGTACACTTCATATCCCTATGTAAGACGAAGCAATCCCAAGGTTTATAATGTTTGATTAATGAGTTTTCTGCATCTCGACATAATATTTTAAGAGAAGGTCAATTAGGCAAGATTTCCAACCTGAGTCTGTTTGATGTCTTCGCTGCGGCCGAGTTGATAAAGAGCCTCCACGGCAGCACAGATCACCTCCAGAGACAAGGTAAAAGTCTTTAACCAAGACATCAGATCATCTAGAGAGAGATGAGAGAAAGAAAGAGATATTATGACAATTCAAAACTCTGTGAATTTTCTCATCATCCCACATCGCATTACAAACCAATTATTCTGTCCTTGGTGTCTTCGTTTAAATGCATGGCGATGTCTCCCATCACACACAGTATGTGACAGCAGGTCGTCCCAGTTACAGCTTTTGAACTAAAAGCAAAAAAAAAAAAATATGAATATGAAAAATCATCTCGATGGCACTGGGCTCTCAGCTGTTAATGTTGTCAGTAGGCATTGTGTGTCCTTCTCACCTGACCACGCTGTCCCAGGCGTCCAGGATCTTCCCGTAGGGCAGACTGGGGAACGAGGGGACAACCTTGGAGAGAAGCAGCCAGGCCCCGGCGGCGTGATCGGCCTCCGTGTGGGACATCAGGTTAGTGATGAGCGCCTGTGTGAACTTGTTCTGTTTGGACCAGATGGTGAAGGCCCTGCTGAAATAGCGGCTGGAGACCCCGGACAAGAAACAATGTCAGCAGATTCCTGATAAAAAACCTTACATTTTGTGTTAATACTCATTCAGTGGGTTTTGACTATTTGACATGTTCTTATTTAGTATGCAGAGTCTTTAAAACAATTACTTCAACTTTTTAATTCTCTAAATCTGACTGCAGTGTGTGAGTGTGAAGTAGAGAAGAAGATCTTATATATCAACCACAATCTTTTATTATCAAAGTGTAATATAGGCAATATAGGTGAGGAGAAGGATTTTAAATAATGTAATGTAATCTCTCTTTCAAGTCTTTGTTAGTACACGAGCTGCAGCATTTTGTATCACCTGAAGAGACCCAATGCCTTTACCGGAGCAGCCTGATAATAAAGAGTTACTATAATCTAGTCTTACTAATACTACTGTGTTGTATTTTCTGAAACCAAGCAACCAATTTACTTCCCGCTTACATCAGCACCCACATGCCCAGTGTACGTGAATGGTCATGTGATGCTTTTTCAGACGTGGCAGTATGGACAGAAACTATTTCTAAGACGCTGGTGTAGACGGAGATTCTTTTATAGCATGGATGTGGCCTGAATGTAGCTGGTTCCAACCTGAGGTTCCAGCACTCGTTGCAGAGCAGGTCCAGCAGGTCCCAGGTCAGCCTCTGACTGGCATCTAGGTGGCGGCTGGCGGAGTACAGTTTGACCTGGCTGAGCAGCACCTGGTCCAGAGCCTCCAGGGCCTTGTCCTGCACCGAGTTCTCCGGATCCACCACAGCTGGCACCACTCCCTGCAGCCACGCCTTCTGCACCACTCTGCACTCTGGTTTAGCCTGGTGGTCAGAGCAAATATGTGTAATGCAAAATCTGCAACACATTTTCGTCTCTTTTCATTTTAGATGGCCAAAAACATTGTCGAGCCGGCTGGTTGAAACTCACGCTGAGCAGCTCTCCCAAGCACTGCAGGGCCTTCTTCTTCACAGACACGGCCGGGTCCCTGCAGCGCTCCGACAGCGTAGCCAGGTTCTCCCAGCTCAGGGGGATCACGTTATGTTTCAGGAGACCCACCAGGGTCTGTCCAGGGACGGCAGAGCACAGAGGTTAGAGGGTCATCTGCACAGATCTCCGGGGTGAACCACGTACTGGTGGCTGATCCTTATTTTAGTTTGTAACATGAAGCTCAGTTTTTTCGGATACCTGCAGCGCCGATTTCCTGACGTTTATCTTTGAGTCTTTAACCCGCCTCAGGAGGAGAGCCAGGTTCTCTCTTGCTGTAAATATATCACATAACCTCTCTGAGTCAATGTCAGACTTTGAGTGTATTCACCCCGAGGCAAACGTGGAAACAATTCTTACACATTCATTTACAAAATGCCACACAATGCATACAATGAAAAGCATTTGAATGGCAAATCTGATTGGCTCGTCTCACCGTCACAGTCGGAGACGTCTGTGGTGCTGATCTCCACTGTCCTGAACGGCAGAGTGCGGTAGGTTTTCTGAGTCTGATGGGCACTGAGGCTTCCTGAAACGCACAGTGACATCTAGAAAAACACTTCAAACAACATGCAAGATAGTCAAGGCCTGGTAACAAACTTCACTACATAAAGAAAAAGATATGGCCAGAATTTAAGTTTAAAAGCTAGTGCAAACTAGACCCCCATGGGACTAGGGGTTTGGTTCTAAGGGGTTACCCCGAGTCCCTGCCGGATTGTCAAACTTTCTGTTGCTGCTGTGCAGACCAACGTTTTTAAACTTGGTGACTACAAGGTGATTACCACCAATAGCAAAAAAACAAAAGAGTGTACCTTCTGTAATTTCACTTTCCAACACTGTCTGGGTTCCAGCTAAACAGAGAGAGTAGACAAGTTACTTCAGTGGAAAAAAGTGACATTTACATACACAGTTTCTGATACAAACGCAGCAGCTCTTAAAATATACACATCACCTTACATTCTCTGATAATTCAAACATGTTGTGTGTTTTCATACTTTAGCTCTACAAAGTGCATTGTCTACCAAAACAGTTCCTGGTTTCAGATCCAAAATGAACCTAAATTCCTCACGTCTACATGGACGAAAACAATTGCACTTGTGTTTCTACCAGCCCATGGCGTGTGTGTGTGTGTGTTTTCTCACTGGCATAGAAGAGGTTGTGAACCGCTCGGGTGGCATTGAGCGAGGGCAGCTCCAGGCACTGGGCGAGGCAGGCCAGGGCGTGGCCCTGCACCGTGGGCGAGTCGTCCATCCGCCGATCGAACAGCAGGTTCTGGATCAGGAACTTGTGCGGCAGGAAACAGGAGAACTCCGGGTCCTGACACCCCTCCGGCCCTCTCTCTGGCTGCTCGAGCAAAACCATCACCACGTCCACAGAAAACAGCCGGCACACCATCTACAGGAGCCAGCACATTGTTCACACCCACCGATTGGATGTAATGCAGCCTGACTGACACGTAGGCTTCATCTACTGATAGCTAACACTCAATGGGGTCTCTCCGTAGGTGGAAGGCTTGAATATGTATTTTGTATGTCTTTAAACTTGCTCTAAGCAGGCCGGTTAAATGGTAGTTTACAGCAATAATCTAGTCCTGGGCTCGGCGAGCCGCATGCTGCTCTTTAGCCTCTCTGTTGTGGCTCCCTGAGGCTTTGGAAAAAAGAAAAGAAAGAAAAAAGCAGACTTTTTTTTCTCAAAGGGAACTCCTTTTATGTTTTTACTCCAATATGCATCACATCCTATTATGTTGCTGTCAAGCGCCTTCCCCTGCAGGTGGGTGATCATGACTCACAGAGCCTCGCCCTCGGTAAACTGTCAATGGATAAATAAATAAAAGGAAATTCACAGAGAAAAATAGAGTTTAAATCTGCGCGGACGTATTCATTTGCTTTCACTGCCAACAATGCTGGCTTACCTGTCTGCTGTATGTTGTGGCGAGAAATTAGCAAACAACAAATCTAACATTGAAAAGACTCTTCAAGAACAAACACACAGCATTTGTTGAAAAGTATCAAGCTACAGAAGAGCGAAGACGAGAGATTTCTCAACTGCTGCAGCTAACTGAGTAAAGTAAATATACTTTCTGTGGCAGCTCATGAGACAGCGTTCATTAAAAACATATCCGTCAATGATGATGAAGAAAAGTAAGGGAAGTAGTGTTTCAGGTCTTTTATGTTACAGTAGTCTATTCTTGATGGCATTTCCCCACAAGCTTTCACTTTTAGATTGGCGATGATGGTAATTTGTGATGGTTAAAGTATCCTGCAGTATTTCTTAAAACATATTGAAAACTGTCTTTTGAAAGCCAGTGATGACTATAATTTCATGTTTGCAATACAGATGCAGCAGAAGAAGTGCTAATCAACTTCATCAATACAAACATCATATACTGGGAGTGTGAATCACAATAAAAAACATGTAATAAAGACTATTACCAACATGTCTGAGGTGTTAATTGTCACAAATGTGTTACCTTTGAGCTTCTGGAGAAGTTAAACAGCCACTTGATGAAGGCGGCATAGTCTGGACTTTCCATCTGGGACGTCAACATGCCCACAGCCTGAGCTCCATGGCTTCGAAACTCGCTCTTCTCCACCATCTTAACATCCACAGCAGAGTCAGTATGAGCCATAGTTCATTAAATGGGAAGTGCATCGCTGCAGAGAGTTTGCTGGAGGATTCACCTGGAAGCAGAGATGCTGCAGGAGGATTTGCAGTACAGGCAGCGACATCTCTTTCAGCTCATCCACAAGATGACTGCGATCACAAACACAGGAATCAGATACAAAGCTGAATAGGGCTCGTAACACGTCGACGGTTAAATGGGTAGAAAACAATCAACAGCCGAGAGATCCAGATGTGAAGCGTTCATTCACCAACAGAAATAAAGGCGTGAGTAGGAGATGGAAGTTGTTGATGTCATGCATATTAACATTATGCTTATGACTGTTGCAGAGTGTGATCTAATTGTCCTACTTATTTAAGACAGATACCATAAAAAAACTAAATCATGTTGACATTGGTGGATTTGATAACAACGAGCTATAATAAATTTCAGTAGATGTGTAAAATATATATGATGGAGATACTAATCATATTGTATTCAATATGTATTGACCATCAATATGTATTGCCATCAACATGGTGATATGTCTTCTCTCTCACTGATCATATCACATCAATTCGTCAGTCAAGCTTTTACATCAATGCACTTTCTACCCAGGCTCTTCAGTAATTGGATCAAGATATGAGTTCAGGTGTTATCAATATGTTAGATTCATATTTAATCAACATAAAGTAAATATAAGTATTGGCTGTGTCCGATTTCATTCATAGATACTGGACAAATAAAAATTCAACTAAACAATGTATTTAAACTTGTTAAACTTCTTCACCTGGTTCATATCTAAACATAACTGCTGTGCAGCATATTAATATTTAGACAAGCAATTCAAAAACACGGCTGTTTACCAAACAAAACGGAGGGCCTGGTTACGAGTGGACTGGACGGCCTGGTTGGGTACGAGGAGGGAGGGTTTCCCTCGGTTGTCTTTATTCATCATCAGGATCACGTAGAGGAGCCGGTGGAAGACCCTCCGCAGGGACTGGACCACAGACACATCAGTTAATACTAGAAACATCCCTCTGCTCAGGGTTTGGAGAAAGAAAAACATCTCAAGTAACAAAAGGAATCAGGAATAGCTCCTCGAAAGGTATGACGCGAAGGAATATGACTCCATTGTGCGTATACCTCTTTATTGTGTCTGAATTTGATGAAAATGCACTATGACACAATATTTATCAGATAATTTATCAAAATAAACTCAGGAGGTCTCCATGCTTTAGCCATGCGTACTGTTTACATGTTGAGTGTTTGACTTTGAAACACTATATATTTCCTTATAGCCATGTTAAACGTCGTGAATCTCCCAAAACAATTGAAATAGTATAAAACACAATTGATATTGATCTATATTAATTTGTAAACCAAAGGGCTCCATGCTATGAAACAGATAATTTGCTAGAAATTAGACCGTAACTTCTCCTGACCCGACCTCACCCGTGCGTTCCATGCATCATTACCGGTACGACAGAAAATAAAAAATTGGCAGCATGAATGTTCCCAGAGTAATTCCTGTCCATTTATCTTGTGTAAAGGTAAAAGATATGCAATTGGTTTGCTTGGAAATAATAATGAGAAATCCTCTCCATGAAGACAGTTATCCAGAGTAGCTGGGACACTATTTGTCAAAGTCTTAAGAATGACCACACATTTAGTGGGAGAAGTTAATATAGTAAACCAACAAGTGTGCATGCTGCCGGCCCACCGTGAAGCATGATTACTGCATCTTACTTCTTTCTGGTCTCCGTGTTTTGGCGAGCAGAGCAGCTGCAGGCCGTAGAACGCCATCTCGGGAACACTCCTCAGCTCTCTGATATCCCTGCACGGGAATAACACAACTGTCAGCTCCAGCAAATCCTGCACGCATTCTTTCATCAAGACAAAAAGACAAAGAAAGAGAGACGTGAAAGGGACAACTCACAATGCAGACGCAAAGGTCATCTCTCCGATGACCGGCTCAAAGTAAAGGAGCTTGCTGAAGATCTGCGGAGAAAACGGAAACGCGTAAAAACACCGCAATGTGCTACGGAGCGGGGCGAGACGACGGCATCACAAAGCTACCTGCGTGCAGTTTCCGGCGCTCTGCGGTCTGTCCTTGAGCGAAAACGTCTGCAGGAGCCTGAGGAGGCTTTGAACCAGGACAACCACAGCATCTCTGATCTTCATCAAGTCCCGTGCAGAGAAATTAAGCTCCTCTTCCTCATCTTCTTCCTCATCCACTTCCATCTAAGGGAAAACAGATTCCATTTATTTATATATAGTTTTAATACCTCTGATTTAATATTTTAAGCACATTCTGTCATCAGAAAAGGTGTCTTATCATGTTGTGTATGTATACAATGTCAATGATTCCACAAGAAAAATATCAATGGCATATATTTTGGGAATTTCCAGTGATAAAACTTTAAAGATATTTAAAAAGCATCTTAACACCGATCTGCACCAGCAATTTTTTGCAGTGATTTTTAAAGGAAAAATGTAATTCCAAGCAAGGCGTCCAGATGAATACATGTTTGGCATTTTAATAATCGTTTGTAAAAAAGCAGTAGAAGAAAGAATTTTCACCCTCGGCTGATCTAAGATACCGTCTCAAAATAAAAAAAAAGTTATAAAGCAACACTTTTACTGTTTTTTTGGAAAATAAAATGCTCCAAGCTTCAGAAAGAGGACTATACCTCTGGAGTTTCTCTGCGCAGTGGTCTGGAGCGTTTGCCGTCGGCCTGGGAGCTCTTCGTGCTGTCCTTCTTGCGCTTCTTTCCAGGGTCCTGAGGCCAGCAGTGAGAGGTCAGGTCTGAACAAGTGTCCAACAAAACCTCGTGGAAAACCTTGCTGGCGATGCTCCCTGGAAGCAATACACACGTTACGCACCATCACCTTATGGAAGTTTCAAAAGAGTTTTATTTTGCTACTTTATCGTTAATCCTACATGATCATGTTTTAAGAAGAAAGCTATCAGAAAACGGTGCACACAATGTAAACAAAACTATGACCTAATAAATGTCAAAACAAAAAAAATTGGCAAACTAAATAGCTAAAGGGTCTACTTATAATATCTCTAATGCACCAATAATATAGTTAATATAGTACAGTTCTAAAAACTAGTATAAAACTAGTTATAAAAACTAAAACAAAGCGTTTGGTTTGTCTGTTCCTGTATAGTGGTGCAACACGGCAGAGAGAACCAGCTCCCTATGTAGATATGAAGATTGCAGGTGATTATATATATATATATATATATATATATATATATATATATATATATATATATATATATATATATATATATATATATATATATATATATATAAATAAACACTTTATATTTCATTTCTGCAAATAGATCCCACAAAAAGTTACAGTGACCCTTTACATGATACTTGAAAATTATGTTTTTTGATTTTCTATATTTTATGGATACCTATCGAAGGAGTATGAGTTAGACACATAATTCTTCAAAATGAAATATTGACACAAGAACGGTTCATGTTTTCAGTCTGAATCCACAGGATATAACAATCCATTTATCAAAGTCGGACCCAGATGTTAGCTTCTCCAACAAACTTCCATCCCCTGTATTGAACATTAACAAGGTCATTAAGTATTTATTTTAAATTCCTTTTTACTGAATAGCGCTTGAACGCATCGTAATGTAACTCCATGCCACCTCCAGAGATTATCGTTATTCTTGAGCCCTAATTCCGAGTACCATCACGTTTTTAGAATTGTTGACATTAATTTGGCGTTCTCATGAAATCCATAATTTTGTTTGTTTCGTGCACACACAAAACCGCACGTGTCTGCCGGTAGCGCAGTATAGATTCCTGCCAATGGTTTCATACTATTTTGATCTACAGGAGGCGGTAATTGTGCCAAGAAACTCTAGATTGTCCACCTGTCGGGACTTTGTTGCAGTAATGTCGCCGTGTTCCCCGGACCTCAGCAAATAACTGGACGAGTACAATGTTCTCGTAACGAACAGAAATGATATCCAGGGCTACAGAAATAAGAGCTGTTGTGATGAACTAGAATTATCTTTTAGGTGTGAAATCCAATCTGCTTCCTCGGAATAAGTAAATAAATAATAAATGAATATGAACAGTTTTTGTTACTCAATTCAATGGGTACTATTGCACACAATCAGTTAAGTGAAAAGATGAGCTGGACAGTATCTACGATTGATTATTCAACATAGAAAATAACCTTACTGCTTCAGGTTTTATAAGTTTCCCCATGCGGAAGTTTTTTCTCAGATCTCCTCACCTGGGATGCCAAGCAGCAGCAGGTAGAGTGAGGCTGCGTGCAGACCGCTCACCCTCTGCTGGACATTGGCAGTTTTAGCTTTTCCCGTAAGCACAAAGAAGGACAGTACGGCCACCAGGGACTTGATCGGCACCTCGTTCTCCCCCAGAATCGCCCAGATGCTCTGCAGGGCAACGTGGGAGAAAAGACAATGCTTACTATAATAAAACATTTAAAAAAGCAGAAAGGTTTTAGGCATCAACATCAGAGAACACAATATTTCAGGGAGCCAATAGCTTTGATACATTTCAGTGGAGATATATATATATATGGTTCTATCTTCAGGAGTGGAAGACATAGTGTTTCAGTGCTGTATCAGGTTCACCTGTGAAGCTTCATCTTCTTGGTCGGTAGCATGGGCCAGTAAACACTGGTACAAAGTTATGAATGCTTTGTCTTCACTGGCTGCGAGTTCGTCCGCTATGGTGTCATCCAGAGACTTTCTCTCTGTGAACTCCAAGTCCCACACTGCGTCCACCCAGGCTGGAAATCACAACAGTTATCACATTACCCACCCACGTGATACAATAACACAACAGACGTTAGGCTCGTTTGAGATGAACTGCGCCTCATCTACAAAGTAGACTAGAGCAAGCGGCAGCAGCAGCAGCTGCCGCTTTGGCCGGTGACAAAACAACGATCATCTGTAGGCTACTTGTAGTTCACAGACCTCGGTTGGATTTAATTCATATATTGGTGCGTGCATCTGCATTGTATGCTACCCTTAGTTTTTTTAACGTCTTCCTGTGAAGCACTTTGCTACTTGCTGTAAAATCTGTTATATGAACTTTATTATTATGTGTGGAGTTTGCACGCTCTCTCTGTGCCAGTGTTTAAGCTGTTTAGGTTAATTGGAGGCTCTAAATTGCAATTAATTGTAAATGGTTGTCTGTCTCTATATGTGGCCTGTGATGAACTGGCAACACGTCCAGGGTGTTCCCTGTCTTTTGCCCAATGTAAACTGGGATTGGCTCCAGTGCCTCTCCATAGGATGAACAGTTTGCATCGTGGAATGAAACGATCAACCACACAAGATATGTTTTTTAGATTTAACATAAGACTAATAGCCAAGAATACATTATTAAGTATTGCGACTATACAGCAAAATACGGATTGTTTGTTAATATAATATAATTTGTAAGTCAATAAATGATCTTATCTGGCAACAAACAGGCGTCTCTCATCACGCATTGGGTCATTGCAGTGAGTGGAAAAAGCCTAGTATTTAGGAAACTTGGAAGAACTGTTTTCTGAATGAAATGTAAAACCTGGTAAATGTTTTAGAGTGAAACCGAAATGTATGGCATATTCAATAAGAATCTAACGATTCATTTTTAGTCAAACGAACATACTAAAGATCTGCTGAAGGAGCCGCTCACGTTACCAGCAGTCAGTGTGTCTTAATAATCTTTCAACATGGCCTCAACACATTTAGCAGTAACTATAAACCTGCGTTCTTCAATTCTGCAAACAGATATCCTAACTCCTAACTAGTTCATGCTAAACTAAACCGGGCTTAACGTTACAGACGCTGGGCTGGGGAAGCCCGATCCGCAGTGTTTCACGTGTCAAGTCAGCGGCACAAAGACAAGTTGTTTGCCGAAAACGGCAGTGGCTCTTAGCGAGTTAGGTACCAGGTCTGGAGTTTATTTGAACTGTGTTTTGTTCGCAAAGCAGGCGGCGTTGTCTAATTTGCAAGATGTGTGAATGGAGATCGTAGCGCTGTCCTTCCGGTGGACAGGACAGGGAACTTAACCCGGGAAATAAAAGTTAGCAGACTCAAATTCAATGAAGCGTGGTCGCTATATACAATATAATTAAAATGGTTGTTTGCAACAAGCAAAAATACGCAATTTACCTTCGGGAATTTCATTCAACCTCAGAAACTGCAGCGCAGATATCAAAGACATCTTGTTTATGTTTTGAATCAGCCCGCCCGAAACTTCAGACTTTCACGCATGCGCAGTGAAGCTTTCTTCGTCGTTGATTGTTTTGACCGGTTAACTTCTTTCAGCGTCATTACCGCCACCTCCTGGTCAGGAGTATGGCCGGTCGAGGAGAGAATGGAGCCTAAAACAAGAATATACAGCATGACAAGATACATAATATGTAGGTATTTAGAAAAAAAAGCACACAAAGTAAACAACTATAACCTAATGAAAGACAAAACAAAAAAATAACAATACAAAAATAACTAAAGGTTCTCTTCTAATAACTCAAAATAATAACTTTACGCACACATAATTCACTAAAATTAAACGGACAGGAAAAAACAAAAGACCTTTATGTTTTTAGTTTGATTTAGTTTGTATTAAATTACAAGCCTTTGAACATAGGGCTAAGATGAACATCACCTGTACTTAACGACACCCAGCTGGTGTTTATAGGCCATTACGTATTTCTTAAGATCTTTATATAATATATAATATTTAGCGAGTGTTTCACCTCACTAAAACATTATGCCAACACCAGTGGTGTATAAAGTACCCAAAAGCCATACTTGAGTAAAGGAAAAAAGATACCTTACCGGAAAATGACTCAAGTAAAAGTGAAAGTCACCCATTAGAATACTGCTTGAGTAAAAGTCTTAAAGTATTTGATATTTACTGTACTTAAGTATCAAAAGTATTTTTCTGATTTAAAATGTACCTAAGTATTGAAAGTTAAAGTACAAGAAGCAAAGGGTCAGAATTTTAAAAATCATGAAGTTTATTCTTTCAAGTGCTGTAGCGACAGTGACCAAGGACCAGGAGTTGTGTTGATCATAATGGTGTTGGCTGTGATCCATCCAGGAGTAACAATGTTCAACATAATATATTGTACATACGTATACTTTTGCATCTACTATGAACTTATCGTCATAATTCACCAAAAAAGCAATATGACACTATGAGTATGCTCATTCCGCCCAGTCTGTGGGTCCCGGTCTGTGGGTCTGTGGACTGTGGGTCCCTTAGTACCGGTTCCTTAGTACCGGTCCCTTGGTACCGGTCTGTGGGTCCCTTGGCACCGGGCCGCACAGAAAGAATGAATGGAAAAATTTAAAAAGAAATGTTTTATTTTGAAAAAAGACTAGATACATCCGTCTGTGCGAAACCTCGGACAGAATCTTGACACACATCAGGAGGTTACGGTTACCGGTATAGTTACCCAAAAAAAGAAACTTAAATCTGTCTGTGTTCTGGATTAAAACCAAGGCAACGTCACCTGAGATCACCAAAAAAGCTCTGAAACCCTGTTTCCATTTCAACATCCTGTCTTTGTGCAGCGGGTTACAAGTTAAGCAGTAGACTGGACAAGCAACCTTTTGAGCCCTTAGCACTCCAAGCCCAGCAGCGCCCATTTTCAGACAAGGAAATGATCATTTTAAAAAAGTCAAGTGTTTCCTACAGGATTTCCGGAACCACAATGTTGATTGACTTCATTTAAATTTATGAAATACAGTATAGCCTTGTGGGGAGAGTTCTACCCGAACAGAAAAAAAAAAATTTACCGTTAAGATTATGTAATTACATGTCACTTTTTTGCGCGGTCGTAACTTTTCACCTTTTTGTTAATAACTACACTTTACAAAGTCAGATTTCAATCAAAAAAAGACCTCTCTGGATCGCTGGACTAAAAGATGTGGAGGCAAATGCATTATATTGTGATTTGCCAAACCTGCTTGTGTGGAGTCTGTATTCCACCACACGCCCCGATGTTGGTCTCATGATTCATTTTTTTAAAGATTTGATTTTGTAGCAAGTAACAAAGGTTTCAGGGGGAATGTATCGGAGTGAAAGTATCAGTTTTCTTTTTGCAAAATCTAGAGAAGTCAAAGTCAACAGAAATATAAACATTAAAGTAGAGTACCAAAGTATCCAAAAAACTACTTAAGTACAGTAACCAAGTATTTCTACTTCTTTACTAAACACTACTGGCCAACACTACTTAAAAACTTGAACACAGAAACTTTTTCAAGTCTAGTAAAAAGGTCTATAGGGAGACCGACGCATTGTAATCTGTACGTTCAGATTCTTGTTATTAAATAAAGCATCAGTAGAGAAACACTGGTACCATCAGGTACCATCTCAAGGCAGATGTTGCGGACTTTATGACAAGAGACCATGCTTGATTGTAATCAGCCTCATTAAAAAAAGGAAAAAGTCTAAAAACAGATGTTTGAGTCAAGAACTTCACATAACCCATAAAAGACGACAATGTGACTTAATCAGGATCACATTCTATGTCACATCTATAGGGATGACTGGACTGGAGAATACATTTAGCCCATATAAAGACATTAGAAAGACACACGTATTGGTTTTTAGTATATTAATGAAGGAACATTGCAAATGGACTTTGAAATCATCTGACTTGATTCCAGTCAAACCCCACACCCAATGTATACCTCGTAGTGATAAGCTTTCTCCTTGACTAGTTTCAGCCTGTGTTGGGATGAAATTTGATTTGCAAATTAGGTTGAGCAGTCAGGCTTGTCAACACACATGGTAAACAAATCAAGATTTTTTTAAATTGAATTTCATATTTTTGGATCACACTGTGAATCAAAACCTGACTGACTCGGTTTGAAGCGTACGGACGCCTTTTCGCTTGCAGTCACCGGACCACCGTCCAGGAGGATCCGTTCAGTAGAGCTCATCCATCTCTGTCTCCAGAGCGTTCACATTATTCTCCAAGGTGTACGTGGCCCATTTGTTGAGCCTGCTGTACAGAGGCAGTCCTTTATTCTCCCTGTAGAGGTAAACACCAGTCACCCTGTTCCAGTTGGTGCTGCAGACAGGACTGGCACTCTGAAACTCAGCCACTTGCTCCTTCTCCTCGTTCTTTAAGGCCACGAAGCCAAAGAAGCTCTTAACGTTCTCCGCGGCCAGCAGGCGTGCGTGGACACCTGCAGTGCGCTCGAACAGGGCGTTTTCGTTAGAGCGGTACTGGGACCAGTAGTCCTCCTGCTCGTAGCCAAGTGGAGAGGAGCAGCGCTTCAAGCACAGTACTAAGGACACCAACAGGGACATCACTGCCACCAGCAGCCAGCCTATCAGCTGAAAAGAACAGAGGGCATTGATGTCATCACCATCTGTAGGTTATGATGCAATGGATCAGTTACATTTGTGTTTGCTGGTTCATATTAATACATTTGTCTACTCTTCCTCTCTCTAACAACCCTGCAGGAAGAACACTGGGCCTTGAAGCAAATTTTACATCGTGGTCAAAAATGATGGAATTACAATGTCTGGGGACCGTCATGTACTGCCACTGGACACTGAAGAATATTTAATTAAAACATAAAGGGTTCTCGAAAACCAGGAAGAAGAAAACAGGCCCAGGGACAGGAACAGACAGGAAACACAGTACGAACCGACAAGGAGACAGGAGACAAACAGGGTTTAAATACAAAGGGAGGTAACGAGAAACAGGTGGACACAATGAGGGCAGCACAGGTACCGGGAATCCACAATCAGGAACCAGGTAGACAGACAATCCCAGACAATCACCAGGGCAGGAAGTGCAGAGAAACAAGACTACAAAATAAAACTGGAAACAGAAAACTACAAATCATGACACTTTCAAAGTTCATTGTGAAGCTTCAGTAACACATTACATGATGAAACTATTTCTTGTCACAGTGTGCAGTGCCTCCTGAAGTCTTGTCTTCACAGGGAGGTGCCAGGTTTGAAACTATTGCGCCCAAAACCTGTATTTAGTGACCTCACTGTATCTGACGACTATAGACGGAGAAGCTGCACAGACGCACTCGGCAGATGGATACAGCTGTTGTTCATGAAGAAATTGTTCCAGCACGTAAGGCTATAGATGTATTTTGGAATTTTGCACAGAGCCAGGCTCACCGATTAATGTATTTTTGATCGATATTTAACATCCCTTTTACATTTACCAGCTATAATAGCTACACTAAACCAATGCCTAAGCCCATCTTGCAAAAAATAAATAAATAAAGTACTTCACTACCTGAGATTCATATTTCAGTCGTCGCTCAACTTCGGCCCAGAAGCTTTGCAGCTCTGTTGGAAGACTGTCTTTACACGGGAATTTCGCCATTATCTTCGGCCCATGCCCTGAGGGAAAGCCCTCCAGCATGCTGGGGTCGACGAACTCGCTGAAGGCACACATGTAGGCGTGGCCCTGCAGCAAAGAGAAAACTACCCACGTTATCGGAGCCACCATACCTCGACTGGTGATGGTTCCCAGCATCGCAAAAGCAGAGGCCCCTGAAAGCTTCCGGCACCTTCTGA
Source organism: Clinocottus analis (assembly GCF_023055335.1). NCBI lineage: Eukaryota > Metazoa > Chordata > Actinopteri > Perciformes > Cottidae > Clinocottus > Clinocottus analis. Next base: position 20,217,907 of record NW_027176240.1, on the reverse strand, counting down.
GGCGACACTCAGACACCAGGTCCCACATGATCCTGTTCATCATTATTCCTGCAAGCAAAAAGGCCAGTGCTGGAACACCGATGGCAACCAGGCCGTAGATGTAGTTCCTCTCAGACGAACAAGGACAGTCGAAGGTGAACACGTTGAAAGCAGTCTGACTGGCCACGGTGCCCAGAGCAATCAGACCGTTGAAGATCATCACATCTTTACTCTTGAAGAAGAGCGACACAAACTTAAAGTTCTCTGTGACAGGTGTTGCAGCTCTCATAGTGATATGTCGGGTCTTTACTGAGAACACGAAACAGCTGTGAGTTTGTTTTATGGGAATGTCAGGCTGTAGACGGAGAAAGATAAGGGAAATAAATATACATATATATATATTTCTGTTTCACACACTATTGCTTATTACTATAGATTGAATGACTGTTTTGTACTAAATGGATTCAGTTTAGTTGGGAAAAATAAGACTAACACTGAAGTCATACTTTCTCAATCAAAAAAGAACAATAAAAAAACATACTCCAATTATTGTTTTTTTTTAAAGAAATTCTGCTACTTCATTGAAAACCAAGAACAAAGTCATGCAAACTCACTCTCTGGCAGTGTCCTGAGGAGGAGGCATATGATTCAGAACTTATAATCCATTTTCAACATCCAGTGTTATGACATGTCGGGAAAAAACACAAGTCCAAAAACACAAAATCAACTTCATACTTAAGTCGGACTGAAAAGAGAAGGTCCGGCTTTTGCATGTAACTTTAAAGCTGTATTAGCAGTCTAGGCACTGGTGATAACTCAGTCAGGACCCGCCCTCCAGTTTCCCTTCCAGTGGAAAAAAAAAATGTCTCTGTAAAATGTCTTTAAATTAAGACAGATAAATATGACTGAAAAAAAGAAGGAAGAAAGTGAGACAGCCATGGAACTGTGAGTTTGAGTCTGGCTTAACCCAACAGCTAGACTGGCATTTAAGAATAAGGAAGTAAAAAGGCTTAGGCTTCTTTCTCTTTTAAAAGAAATCCTAAAACGTTGAGTGTTGTTATTCACCTGGATCTATGAGCTTTGTCACGTCTACTCCACCTTTCCCCCTGTGGGCCATCACATTAGCAAACAATTGCCTATTTATACATCCAGCGGTTACAGAGAATCATCATTATTTGTCTTTAATAGTGTTATTTGTCTATTATTTTTCTTTTAGCTTCTAAATCCATGCCTAGTGCAGTTCAGGTAACGAGAAAGGTCAACTAGTGGACTGCTTGCAGATTAATGCCATTCACCCACAGACAGACATCATCTGACCAATAGCTTCGGTGTCTTGAAAAGGAAACGACTGTCAGTCAAAGCTTTGCTTTGGGAATGTAAGCGATACGGGACACGACGTGGTGACTGAGGAATTAAAAGAGAGGTCATGCCCACAAACTATGTTATTGCCACAGCAATATTATCTTTGGTTTCTACAATTTAATCAATGAGCTAAATATAACAACTCAACGCCTCACATAATTATAGTGTAATAATGTAGTATTATTATAAACTCACATTTTGCGTAAATTTTATGTTTGAGACACATTGTCAGGATTGTGTGTGGTGGAACAGAGACGCAGGTGCAGAGTAATCACCACAATAAGCAAATTCAGGAAAAATCAAAAATTACTTTACTTGTCTTCCAAACGAGATAAAACAGAGAACAAAGTGTGTTAGAAAACTACACTTGAAGATGCAGTCACACTGGTAGAAGGAAATGAAGCAGTCAGGGGAGACACACATAACAATTAACAGGATGTTACACCCATGTCACAGTTTCTCTCTGCTGGGGACTGTTGGGGTTCCTGCTGGCATCCAGTGTGTGCCGCTCGGTCTATGTCTCTTATCTGTGTTGTTGTTGTTGTTGGCCATGTGCTCATGTTTTGCTTTTGTCAGCCTACAGTTGCCCACTCCAGGTTATCCGCCCACTGCCACGCCCCCTCCTTCGGCCCAGCTGTGGGGCGCTGACGGTAATCACCGGCAGTCTTTAAAAGGACCACAGCTGTCCCTGACGTTGTCAGGTCGTTCCGGCATTCATGTCGTTTGTTCTTCTGGAGAAGAAGGTTAGTAAGGAGCTCGGTTGAGTTGCCCTCCCGACTCAGGATCTGTTTCAAGGACACCAGCTCGGTCGAGTTGCCCTCCCGACGCTGAGGGGATTTCATAACTGTTCTGTTGGACATGAGACGGTAGTTTGTTTTGTATTTTTTGTGCAGCCTTCTGCAAAATAAAGTCCACTCTTTTGTTTTGAAGTAGCTGTGTGAGCGAGCATTTGGATCCTCACACCACACCCACCTTAACAGGGACAACCTCCTTGAGAAGAAGGCGCACGAGTGGATCGTGTTGTCCTTGTGTGAGCGTTGAGAGAGGACCCCTCCTACACTTACATTGGAGGCGTCGACCTCGACGGTGAACTGGAGTTTGGGGGCAGGCAGTGTGAGGATGGGGGCAGAGGTGAACCGCTTCTTAAGGGGTCGGTATGATAGGAACCTGGTGCCTGGGGAAGTTAGAGCATAGAGGTGGGCACCCACAGAACTACAGCCCCCGATAAAGTGTCTGTAGCAGTTAGGAAATCCCAAAAACCTCTGTCGCTGCTTTCGTTCAAATGGGAATGACCAATCAGAAACATCACTAACCTTGGCCTCCTCCATCTGGATGTTCCCGAGTGCCACAATGAAGCCCAGGAAGGGGACAGAGCGTTGGTGGAACTGACACTTCTCCGCTTTGACAAACGACTTATTCTCTAGCAGCAGCTGCAGAACCCTCCGGACATGCTGTTCATGTTCCTTCTCATCCTTAGAAAAAAATCAAGATGTCATCCAGGTACACAAACACATTCAACATGTCCCTCAGGATGTCATTAATCAGGGCCTGAAACACAGCTAGGGCGTTGGTGAGACCAAAAGGCATGACACGGTACTCATAGTGGCCACTGGAGGTATTGAACGTCGTCTTCCACTCGTCCCCCTCCCTGATTCTGAGGAGGTGATAGGCGTTTCTTAAATCAAGCTTAGTAAATATGGAGGCTCCTTGCAATAGTTCAAAAGCAGAGGAAATGTATGGGAAGGGGAACCTATTTTTCACTGATGTTGTTTAGGCCTAGGTAGTCGATGCAGGGGTGTAGTGACTTGTCCTTGCTCACAAAGAAGAAACCAGCTCCTGCTGGGGATGAGGAGGGACGAATGATACTAAGCGGCCAAGGAGTTCTTAAAGTACTGGCTCATCGTCTCCATCTATGGGACAGATAGCGAGTAGAGGCATTCCTTGGGAGGAAGGCCCCTGCAAGGAGGTCATTGGCACAGTCATAAGGACGGTGAGGGGGAGGCAGGCGGCACAAGTCTTGTCAAACACCTCCCTGAAGTGCTGGTAAATGGGGGAACCTCAGAGACGTTTGCTGCATCTGTAACGGCGCCCGAAGGCTTGGAAGGCATATTAGGAGAGGCAGATCGGAGACAAGATAAGTGACATTGGACACTCCACCCCACTATGGACCCCGTAAGCCAGTCCGAATGTGGGTTATGTTCCAATAACCAGGGGTGACCAAGAATGATAGGTAACTGAGGTGAGTCCATGTCATTACATGTATAGATAGATACATAGATGTGCTGTTCAGAGTGGTTACCTGCCATTAGGAGGCCAAAGGGTGGAGTTTGGTGAGTCACCAGACAAAGCAGACTGCCGTCTGCAGGGGAGCTTTGAGGGGTTCGAACCATTGCTGGAGTTGTTCTGCCAGCCCCTGATCGATAAAACTCTCGCCTGCGCCAGAATCGATAAATACCGCCAATTTCAGGGAAACGGCAGGAGAAGACAGGAGAGCGTGGGTCAGGCGTCTGGACGGAAGTGAGGAGGAAAGGGTTCGGCTCACCAGCAATCCTCCCTCCACTAGCGAGCCTGATCTTTTACTGGGCACCTAGCCAGGAAGTGTGCAAACCTCCCGCAGAAGAGGCACCTCTCCTCCACTAGGTGGTAGAGAAGAGTGCCTCCAGTAACTGGGAGGTCCCCTCTCGGCCTGCCGTATCTCTCTCCTGCTCTCGTGCAGCCGGTTATCAATCTTGGTAGCCAAAGCAACCAAGGCCTCGAGATCTGTGGCTAGGTCGAGAGGTGCAACTTGGTCCTTAATCTCCTCAGAGAGTCCACCCAAAAAGGCATCTGAGAGGGCGGGGTCCTTCCCAGTGACGGCCGGCCTATAGAGGGCAACGGGGCTTAGCCCCACCCTCCTTGAGCTATTAATAAATAAATAATATATATGTATATTAATTATAAAAAATATAATATGTATACATTATACAAATTGTCACTATTTGTGTTGTTGAGCTATGGAATATACTACTCCTATATACTATATCTCAAAAATAAACACACAAGATTTTTAATTTTGCCCATGCAAAGACCCGTAGGTCACTACAAACGGGTCTGACAGCAGTGCTGTGCGAGGTGCCACAATTTGAGCTTGCCCTCTCTCAAAATTTGATTTGCAAATAAGGTCGAGCAGGCGGGCTCGTCAACATACATAGTGAACATATCAAGACACAGACCACATGTCAATACCGCGGTAGGAGTGCAACTAACGATTATTTTAATAATAGATAAATCGGTTGATTTTTTTTCCATTAATCAATTAATCGGATAAAAAAAATGTTTTTCTCAAAACGCATTGATTTGCAACCTTTTATTCGAAAAACAGAACTGACAAATTCACAGTGCAAACAATCTTAACAATGAAGAATTTATAAAACATAAAGAAATGCAAATCAGAAAACTTAAGAGGAACCTCAGAACTTGTTCTCTACACTTACAGATGCACACAAACAGACACTCACACACACACACTCACACACACACACACACACATTTACAGACTCAACACACTCACAGACGCTCATACACACACTCACAGACACACACATTCACAGATGGACACACACACACACCAGATAACTTACGGACTGCACTTTACCTAAACAAAAGTTATTAATTAGATATTGAACCCTAAATCCCAGCAACACTTCCTCTGCCTTTCATGAAGTCACATCGCACCAGACTGTTGAACGCAGGTCTGCGTTCTGCACCTCAGGAGATATTTGCACGTTGCTTCTCTTGAAGCCCCGAGGTATTTTAAAACAAGGAAACATGGTTTCAATAAGACGTTACTTAACCCAACAGCGCGCCTCAAACGCGGGAAATGAATGACTAGCTAGCGAGCTAATGACAACGGTTAGCCTAGCTGCTACATTATTGTAGCAAGCAACGCGACTACACAGTGACATATAAGAGAATACATGGGCTGCACCTGGACCTTCTATCTGCTGCAACTTTTATACTCAAACATGTCTGTGACGTATTGAGTAGCGTAATAATCGCACGACACAACAAATCGATAATAAAATTCGTTGCCAACTTTTTTAGTAATCGATTTTGATCAATTCATTGTTGCGGCCCTACACCGCGGGGATACATACCTCAGTGTGCTGTATGTTTTAATTTTTTCAATTGAATTTCATATTTTTGGATCACACTGTGAATCAAAAGGGTACTTTTCAGAGAATTTGAATGGCAAACAGAAACCTCCAGACCACTTATCTGCAAAATGATCCACGGACAGTGGGGGGAAACCTCCTATCTGCACTTTGTGTATTTTTTTCTTTTTTCCTTATTGCATTTTTTGTATTATGTATTGAAAAGTCTTAACAAATAGCATTCTGCAAGAAAACTCTCTTTTCTCTTTTTGTATTCCTCAAAAAAGTGCATTTCTCAGATAGGACCATTGATATGTGACCAAGCAGACTTCTCCAGACGTGTCCACAACATTACAAGTGGCAGCGCAGCAGTCTACCATGCAGTTGTGGAACCCGTCCTCCAAACTTGTTTTACAAACACTGTCCACATCTGTCCATGTGTCGATTAACAATCCCTGTATTGATAATGAACTAAAGGGTTCAACATGCTTCCAACTAAATGAGTTTCTTGAGATATCACCGAAACCAATCTAAAGGCAATGTGGCAGAAACAGTGTGTGGGACTGTCAGATTATCATTGTTACATAAAGTTACTGCAATTGTCAGAGGAAAAGAAAAAATAAGAAAGGAAAAGATGGAGGAGATTGCAATGTAGTTGCTATATGATGACTCAGTTTGAAGCATACTGACGCCTTCATGCCTGCAGTCACCGGACCAGCTCCCAGAAGGATCCGTTCAATAGATCACATCCATCTCTGTCTCCAGAGCGTTCACATTATTCTCCAAGGTGTACGTGGCCCATTTGTTGAGCCTGCTGTACAGAGGCAGTCCTTTATTCTCCCTGTAGAGGTAAACACCAGTCACCCTGTTCCAGTTGGTGCTGCAGACAGGACTGGCACTCTGAAACTCAGCCAGCTGCTCCTTCTCCTCGTTCTCCAAGGCCACGAAGCCAAAGAAGCTCTTAACGTTCTCCGTGGCCAGCAGGCGGGCGTGGACACCCGCGGTGCGCTCGAAGAGGGTCTTTTCGTTAGAGCGGTACTGGGACCAGTAGTCCTCCTGCTGGTAGCCAAGTGGAGAGGAGCAGCGCTTCAAGCACAGCACCAGGAACACCGATAGTGACATCACTGCCACGAGCAGCCAGCCTATCAGCTGAAAAGAACAGAGGGCATCGAGGTCAACACCATCTGTAGGTTATGATGCAATGGATCAGTTACATTTGTGTTTGTTGGTTCATCCCTTTGTCTACTCTTCCTCTCTCTAACAACCCTGCAGGAAGAACACTGGGCCTTGAAGCAAATGTTACATAGTGGCCAAAAACAATGGACTTACATTGTCTGGGGACCGTCATGTACTGCCACATAGCCTAAAGAGACCGTTTTTTTCTCATAGACTTACATTGGGTGTCTTTCATTTTAGCCATGAAGCTAAACATGTTATCATGACTACATACTAAAATAAATAGACAAACATTATTGCGCCACACGTGCCAAAAAGTACAGTTCATTAATATGGGAATAGTTCCACACTTTCAAACAAAGATACTTTCAAAGTTCCATTGTAAGGCTTCAGTAACACATTACATGATGAAACTATTTCTTGTCACAGTGTGCAGTGCCTCCTGAAGTCTTGTCTTCACAGGGAGGTGCTAGGTTTGATACTATTGCGCCCAAAACCTGCACTTAGTGACCTCACTGCATCTGACAACTATAGACGGAGAAGCTGCACAGACGCACTCGGCAGATGGATACAGCTGTTGTTCATGAAGAAATTGTTCCAGCACGTAAGGCTATAGATGTATTTTGGAATTTTGCACAGAGCCAGGCTCACCGATTAATGTATTTTTGATCGATATTTAACATCCCTTTTACATTTACCAGCTATAATAGCTACACTAAACCAATGCCTAAGCCCATCTTGCAAAAAATAAATAAATAAAGTACTTCACTACCTGAGATTCATATTTCAGTCGTCGCTCAACTTCGGCCCAGAAGCTTTGCAGCTCTGTTGGAAGACTGTCTTTACACGGGAATTTCGCCATTATCTTCGGCCCATGCCCTGAGGGAAAGCCCTCCAGCATGCTGGGGTCGACAAACTCGCTGAAGGCACACATGTAGGCGTGGCCCTGCAGCAAAGAGAAAACTACCCACGTTATCGGAGCCACCATACCTCGACCGGCAATGGTTCCCAGCAGCGCAAAGGCAGAGGCCCCTGAAAGCTTCCGGCACCTTCTGAGGCGACACTCAGACACCAGGTCCCACGTGCTCCTGTTCATCATTATTCCCACAAGCAAAAAGGCCAGTGCTGGAACACCGATGGCAACCAGGCCGTAGATGTAGTTCCTCTCAGACGAACAAGGACAGTCGAAGGTGAACACGTTGAAAGCAGTCTGACTGGCCACGGTGCCCAGAGCAATCAGACCGTTGAAGATCATCACATCTTTACTCTTGAAGAAGAGCGACACAAACTTAAAGTTCTCTGTGACGAGTGCTGCAGCTGCCATAGTGGGATGTCGGGTCTTTACTGAGAATAACACGAAACAGCTGTGAGTTTGTTTTACGGGAATGTCGGGCTGTAGACGGAGAAAGAAAAGGGAAATGAATAATAAAGACATTTCTCAGTTTCACACAGCATTGCTTATTACTCTAGACTGAATGACTGTTTTGTACTGAATAGAATCAGTTTAGTTGGGAAAAATAAGTCTAACACTGAAGTCATACTTACTCAATCAAAAAAAGAAGAAAGAAATTCTGCTACTTCATTGAAAACAAAGAACAAAGTCATGCAAACTCACGCTCTGGCAGTGTCCTGAGGCGGGGACACGTGACTTAAATGATATAATCCATTCGCAACATCCAGTGTTCTGACATGTCAGGAAAAAGTCCAAAACACAAAATCAACTTCATACATAAGTCGGACTGAAAGGAGAAGTCCCGGCTTTTGCGTGCAACTTTAAAGCTGTGCGAGCAGTGTGGGCACTGGTGGTGACTCACAGTCAGGAACTGCCCTCCAGTTTCCTCTTCAGTGGGAAAAAAAGTGGTCTGAAAATGAAAACATGTGTTGCTCACAGATGAATATGACTGAAAAAAAGAAGGAAGAAAGTGGGGCAGCCCTGGAACTGTGAGTTTGAGTCTGGCTTAACCCAACAGCTAGACTGGCATTTAAGATTAAGGAAGTAAAAAGGCAGGAACAGAAAGAAGCTTCAGCTTCTTTCTCTTTTATAATAAATCCCTAAACATTGAGTGTTTTTTTTCCACCTGGATTTGTGCGCTCTGCCACGTCGACTCCACCCTTCCCCCTGCGGGCCATCACATTAGTACACAAATGCCTATTTATACATCCAGCGGTTACAGAGCATCATCATTATTTGTCTTTAATAGTGTTATTTGTCTAGTATTTGTCTTTAGCTGATAAATGCCCCACACCGCTGAATTGAGAGCTCAAACTAAATATAATAAAGCAGTAACTAGTATCTTTGTGAGAGTCTGTTGAGGTTCTTGGTTCCAAACGGCCATTTGCATGTTTCCATCAATCTGTATGAGCGAGCTGCATGTCGACAACCTGTATGCAAACCCAGCCAGCCCTCGCACCCTAACATAGTCAAATCCAAATGACCCTCACAACATGGTTTACTTTTCAGAGATACTACATTTGTAGAAGACTAAAAGACAAAGGAATCAAGCCAAAGACCTCCATCATGATATGTACAAACAGAATATTGTCATGGATAAATGCAAGATCCTTCACATCTGAGGTCAGAGGCCATCTTTGAACAGAGACAAGGGTTACCATCTCCAGCTGCGTACAGCCACATGTTCACCTGGCTGAAAGGTTGGGATTGGATCCAGTGAGGACCCTGTGTCAGCTCCATTGGCTTAATGAGGTCACAAGATGAAGTTGAAACATCTGAATCATAAGTGAACCTTATACTCGGCATGGTCGATGATGTTATTACGACAAAATCCTTACTCATCGTGGTTCGTTGATTATGTCAGCAACTTGAGGAGACCCGAAAGGCAGGTGAATCCCAAATGTTAAAAAGTCAAACATAAGGATGACATAAAGAAGGTGTATATGATTTTTCTAAATGATTGCAACACTGGCAGGAGTGACGAGTGACAAGAAAAAGAGACGGAGGCAGTTGACACAAAGGAGGAGGAGCGAGAACAGACCTGCAGTTGCTTTTACTTTACACACATTAATTAAACATAGCCAACATTCATTTGTATTTCCAGATTGGAGACTGGATCATTCCCCAACTGACTTGGTTTTGAAAATGTTATCCAATGTTTTAGCTCTCCAAATTTTTTAAAATGCACAAGGTCAAAATTCCCCCTTAGCCCAGATTTCGGACTTCTGTATTTCCAAAACTCTTCGTCCGGCCATGCTACACAGAGGTAACCTGCATGGGACGTGACGCTACAGCGTCATGGTAGGGAAGTCGTGACATGATTAACCCTGCGGCTTTACGGCACAGTGTGTCCTACACATCAGAGTATAAAGTCTTCCCGTTACGGTCCTCCCAGGTAACGCACGTTTTGGGTCTGTTGGCTATCCTGGTCACGTCCAGCTCCGGTTTACTGTAGTACCACTTGTTCAGCAACTGGTCCACCTGTTCCTGCCTCGACACCCCGTGAAGTTTCTCCTCTTCCTCATCCTCCCACTCGTCGTGGTGGTTGGCGACAAAGAGCGGGTGAGGAAGACGGAGCACGTCATCCTCCCGCATGTCTTCGAAGAACTGCACCACGCACTTGCGGGCGAACTCGCGGGCGTGCAGGACGCAGGTCTCGTCAAAGAGCTTCTCCTCCACGTCCAGGTAGTTGCTCCAGTAGTGCGTCTGCAGGGAGATGGCGTGGTTGGCCTGGTTGGCGAAATAGGGCTTGATGAGACGTCCCGTTGCTCCCAGCACGATCAGTAAGAGGAGGATGGACCAACCGATTGCCTAGACAGGGCGGGGAAATTTAGCCAACATTAAAGCCATCAAAAGCTGTCAATCATTTTCTGCAGTGACTGTGACGAGTGCACAAAGAGCTGTCAGTCAGTAGCACATGTGGATTTTACAAAAGTCTGATCATGTGACCAGTGTGGCAACAATTTAGCATTGCAGCCTCAAATGCAAGATCAGCATTGAATCTGAAAGTCTGTTTTTTTATGATTGATGATGGCACTATATATACATATATATATATATATATATATATATATATATATATATATATATATATATATATATATATATATATATATGGTATATTTTGCATTGCGGAGGTATCTTATACTTTGTTTTATCCCTTTGTTCTTTCCATAGTTAGGCTACATGGTGTATACCCTTGACCCTGATCTTACCGAGCATGCTGCTGATTGGTGGCCTTCATGACATGGAAAGTACACAGATGTGTTTGTGTGTATCATGCTGAGGCTGTAACAGCTTACTTGTGAGTAGCAACGAACGTAGCGAGAGACGGCTTTCGGGAAAGAGCTGTTCCTGAAAATAATGTCCCCCTTGCAGGGCACTTTGGCCATGACTTTGATCACATCCAGACCAGTATTGTTGGGCATACCTGCAGAAACATACCACGTGATGCAGCATACAGACAAATTATGCAAGAATGGTATGAATTGCTATGAAGCATTTTGCACGTGTTTGCCGATACCTGAGAAGAGTGAAGGGTCCACACCAAGACTGAAGGCACAGATGAAGATCTTTCCATCCATCAAAGTGACCAGGATCCACACCATTGGTGCCAGCATGGCCCTCTGGAGCATGGCTGAGAACAGGTACCTGCAGGAGGACATCGGACAAGTCTTCATCCTCACATTGTCCACGGCTTGACCCTCAAATATCCCCTTTAGCATAATGTCAGCAGCATATGCTGGAAAACTACTGTCCCTTTGGTCATTTTGCTAAATTTGATTTTGGGCGATCCGCAGCACATAATGAATACCAGATTTAAAGGATTAGCTCAATGTTCCAAGTTTCAAGTTCAGGTTATGGATTGTCATAAGCGTAACAATTACAGATTATAATGTAGAGATAGATAGATAAGTATTCAGAGACAATTCTAAAAGTAAAAAGGAAGGATATGATATTAACCCTGTTAAAGGTAGAATATAGGGGTATATTAGATACATATAGTTATTACAGACCTTTCTCCAATATTCCTTTAATTGCTGATATGCTGTTTTAGTAAATAAAGAAGTCGTTCTTTGACTCACTTGACCACAGCGGGATTTTTGGATCTGTTTCCAACGGGTCTCATCCACTCGTCTATCATGACGCCTGTATGTCGGTTGACCAGGACCCCCAGGAAGAACAGGATGATGGGCGGGACGATCATCACTCCCAGAGAGTAGAGTTTGTTGTACTGAGGAAGGCACGGGCAGTTGAAGTCAAAGCTGGTGTACAGCTTGACACTGACTAAGGCCAGAAGGATGCAGATTCCATTGGAGATGGACTGAGAGTTGGACTGAAAGTACTGCAGGACCAATTTCATACGCTCCATAGTCTAAATATATTGAGAGAATCTTCCGGGTGGAAGTAAAAACTGTAATGTGATCCAACTCCTGCTGTTTTCATTCAGTGATAAACACAGACATAGTTCCAGTTGGGATTACAAAAATATGTTGTTGTTTTTTAGAAGAAAATCTGTCCATGGAGGTAAATTCTCTTTACCGCAAAATAAGAACGAGTCCTTTGTGAAGAAAAGTCTTACGTCCACAATTTAAGCAGTCTCAGAAAACAACACGAGCTTTTGTGGGGCCAGTAACGACAGGAGTCCTGCAGTGATCCAGGGAGAGTCTGAGAAGGCATGAATGGACGTGAGCAGGTGACCCGCTGAGCGGCCACGCCCCGCCTCGCATCACACGCTCACAGCGGTAGTTCCTGGCAGAGCTATTGTCCTCATGACGGGGCCTGAAACTCAACTTCAAAAGCATGTGGGACTGTTCAAGATCAGTGGTGAGTGATGAATAGACTACTTTTGTATCTCTTTTCTAGTCTTCTGACCACTCAAAGCGCTTGAACACGACATGTCATCATTCACTCATTCACACACTGATGGGAGGGGCCACCATGCGAGGTGCCACCTGCCCATCAGGACTGTCTCACTATTCATTCACACACTGTAGGAACAGCCTGAATCACAGCGGCTGTAGCTTTTTTTTAAATATTACTAAAGCATAGCCCCCTTATATTAATAGTTTAGGCTATCATTTATTTGGGTTATGATCTATTGGGTCCAGATGTTGTGAACATGCCGCCACTTTAATTGAGGACAAAGAAAAAGTGAAATGATTCTCGCGCCACATCTTCGATCTATTCAATTCAGTTCAGGCTTCTGTACACATGACATAATGCTTTCTGGATGCACTGTACTTAATAAAAAACATATTTACAAAGCATCTTAGCCCTTGAGAGAGCTGCGAGGGTGAAACGCTTGGAGGGAGGAGGACTTTGTCATCTTCCTTTGCTTAAGAAACTCTTAACAAAGAGGTCCAACCGCTGAATGGCTTCGAGTTAAAACACAAGATGAGCACTCATCTCACTCCCAACGTAACAGCAGAAATATAAGTTACTTGGAAAATGGAAAAATGAGAATAAAAATGGGAAAAGGCTAATGTGCAAGTAGGCTTGTGTTTTTACATATTTTGTAAGTTACTTTTAAAGTCTGCCCATAGCTCACGATTTATTCAACATGAATCAGTATTCATATTTCTCCCTTAAGCCCTATTTTGCCTGTGAATAGCCGGCAACAACCTGTATTGGAGTAGATCTAAGAGTACGACAAAGGGAAGCTCGGTTTGGATAGGAAACTGTTATTATTTTACCACCTGGGGTCGTACCTTTGGGGGTCGAGAAAAATAGTCTTTCTACCCGATACTAACAATCCGAACCTGATACACCAACGTGCTTTAAGCCGTGAAAAACCACAACAGACAAGTTATGAAATCACAGTTTATTTATATATAAAAACAGACATGTATGCTTAACCTGCAGGAAAGTGCTTTGATTACAACATGAATCATCGGTTTAAAATGGCCGACTAACCTGACTAGAATGTGTCACTACTTCTAGTAAAACAGGTACATAGATCGCAGAGAACAGCAGGGAAAGTCTCAACAAAAACCATCATGTTCCAAGTGAACTACCTGAAAGTGGAGCAAGCACCCAGCCAGTCATTTCAACACATTTGGATTAAAGCAAACGTAATCTCTTTTGTCATCTTTTAGCATAAAAATGGTTGAAATATCAGTGGCGGCCATGAAAAACCTAAATAATAGTCACAACTTAATAAAAACAGAGTACAGTGGTTAAACAAAAAAAGACTTTAGCACTATCAAGACAGTTAAAGTAAGACACAGGAAAGAAAAAGTCTACAAACAGCAGTTTCAGGATATTTTCTCTTCTACAGTTTAGGTTTGTTCTTTTCATCAGAAGGGAACTGTGGTCACAAGTTTATGTCTGAACCCGGCGTGTGGTCTCAGGTCAACATGATCTCTGACGACTCTTTGGCATCGATCACTCTGAAGACTCCCATCTTCTCTTTCTTCACGTTGTCCTTTGCTTTGTCTGAAAACACAAGTAGAACTCTACATCAGCTCACTGGCTTAAAAACAGTGAAAAGCTCATCGCCCCAAAATCAGCACAGTAAGACATGAATCAATGTGTACCTGCAAGTCGTTACCAATGTAAAGAGAAAGTGTACTGTGACGTTTGAAGGCTCAGGCGACCCTAACGGCCAAAACTTAAGCCTTGGAAGTTTTAAAAGTTCGGACCTTTACACGAACTGAGTGAATTTGCACAGTCGATATGTCTCTGGGCTTTTATTGTGAAAGGTAAGAATAGAAGGAGTGGCCCTGGTCTTGCACCACCTTCGTCGATACGCCTATGTCTTAGTTACGACCACAGAGCCTCTGTGTTGTTGTTCCACAATCCTCATAAAAGTATCACAACTGGATCTGGATTGATTAATGACTTCATTTATGGCGCCCAAAAACATTTTTCCAAATGCAAGTCTGTGTGAAAGTACGACAACAATAAAGCTGAGTGTGTGAAGTCTTTTACTGGGACAGTGTTCCCAAAAAACTACAGAGTGGCAGCAGTAAGGCGTACAATGGGTTTTCTCCAGGATTCCCACTCCCTGTCTCCATTGATGACCCCTCATTGATAAAAACTATGGAGACCGAGTGTCCGCATTTCCTCACCCAGCAAGTCGCTGCGATCCAGCAACAGCTCCAGGTCCTTGTCGCTGATCACCTTCCCCCTCGATGCTTTCACCTCCCTGAGTGGGACAAAGAGGCAAACATCAGCCTTCACCTCTGTTGGGCAGTTCGCTCCCGTTTGAACAGGCACCGTTTTGGGTTCTTCTTTACGCTCTGGAAACATTTCAACTCGCTCAGAGCGGAGGACTCCTTACTTCTCCGTGCCTCTGGCTTTGAGCAGCGACATCAGCTCATCCAGATCGATGCAGCTCTTGCTGAGGCTCAGAGCCGCCTTCCCGCCTTTGAACTTATCTGTGGAGCACAGCAACAAGAGACAAACAATCATCGCAAGTCCACATTTGGACAACACTTCAGGCCACCCAGTGCTCGCAGTTCAAACTGTGGTCCACGATAAGATCAAACTGGTTTGTGCTATAGAAAACATAAAAATACTCTCCTGTGGTTTTCAGCTGAAACCACTGTACACTAGTGTCTGTTCACGGATTCAATCTTGAAAATTTAGTGCAAAGTATGTGGATATATGGATTCTACACATTGCAAATATGCATAGTGACTGCCCTCTACTGGTTGAAACCGGGCCTTCACCTCAGTAAACATTGTAAACATGAGTTCATGGTCTCACTCTAATGTCAAGTCTTCAATACAGCATGATGTTCATTAAAGAAATAGCATGATTGTCCATTTAGAGTAAAAGTACAGCTTTAAGGCGGGCTTACTGTGATTGACAGGTTGCTGCCACTACCAGGGACGTATTGGATAGAAAATGTATTGTAAAAGATATACATAATTGAGATTTTTACATTGTTTAATGCAAATATCGTCCTCGATGGGACACTGTTCACATTTGAGGTTGCTTGAGCCAAAACGGTTTGTTTTTGTTCCTCTTTGAAGTGCCGGCACTCACTCTTGTGGATGACCATCTGCTCCAGCTTCCTCTTGGCCGCGGCCCTCTCCAGGATCTTCTGGTCGATGGTGTTGGCCGTGACCAGCCGGTACACTACAACCGGTTTGGTCTGCCCGATTCTGTGGCAGCGGTCCTGAGCCTGCAGGTCTGCCTGGGGGTTCTGGGAAAGGCGGAGCGAGGCATCAGCATCAGCATCAGCTCACAGCGGCCGAGACGTTTCACCACACTTGATTTGTAGATCTGCACCCACCCAGTCACTGTCGAAGATGATAACGGTGTCGGCGGACGTCAGGTTGATCCCGAGTCCTCCGGCTCTGGTGCTCAGCAGGAAGAGGAACACCTCGGGATCTTTGGCGAACTTAGCCATCTGGAGAACGACGACAAGAAACTTGAGGAATACAGTAATCCCAGAGGCACTGTTGATGTCCGCTGAGCTCGTCGCTCCAAAACTCACGTTCTCTTCTCGGTCGGAGTAGGACATGCTGCCATCTAGTCGGCTGTACTGGATGCCCCGCAGATAGCAGTAATCCACCAGGATGTCCAGGATGGACGTCATCTGACTGAAGATCAGAACCTGGACCGCAACGGCGAGTCAATCGCACAAACAAGTCAGGAAATGAAATCTACTCTAGACGACAAACAGCTTGGAAACGTGATGGTTGACACACAGCAGAGCTTACAGCGCCACCGCGGTGCTTTACTGCATAATTATAATGTTAACACACAAGTCCTTGATTGGCTTGAATTTACAATAACTATAATATATATTCTTTTTTTTCTTGTCAAAAAATGCTCTGCCGTGGCTTATTTTCACGCCAAAATGATTTGATTCTAAGCAGATTTGCATGCTTTGTGTATTTGTGGTCTACCTGACATCTGGATAGAAATCGCTGGTTTGATCGTATTTATGTTGAGTGTGAGGAGTGACAATAACATTAAAGTATATTAAAACCTCTCATTCTCCTATTCTGGATGTTGGTAGTGATGTGAAAGCTAGCACTGGCCGAGTCAACGTTAGCTTGGAAATAACTGAAAGCATTCGTGAGGATTTTTTAGAAGTCGGGTTGTTTGTGTACTCCGGTGTTGCGAGTCATAAAATTACAGTTTTTTCTTCATGGACTGTTTTACCTTTGAAGAGAGCGACATAACGGCATAAGTTCCCCGCCAGCTTGCCGCTACAGGAAATCAGTATCTCTAAATTTAGAATATTTATAACGGGGAACTGTAGCCGTTATGAAAAGCACCAGAGCGTCATTCAGACATCTTCCGGTTCACCTCGCGGATTGACAGAAAATACACTTCATTCAAACTCGACGGACACTCTTTAAAAGTTTCTTTGGTAATCTTTCCGCTGTTGCAACAATCGCCAACTCTGGTTTGAGCGTTTGAGAGAGAGATTTAATAAGTAACCAGTAACATTGTCGCTGTGTAGTAACCCGACGTCTTAAATGCCAGAAAAAAACAGAAAGGCCAGTTCAATGGCACGTCATACAAAAGAAGCCTATCACTCATTTTTGCATTTTTCTTGCGTTTACAAATAAGTTAATATATCCAAACTAACTTTGGCGGAACAAAAAGAGGGTATGACTGGTTTCCCCTGACAGTAAACACATCCCACCAGACCTAGCAGGGGTTAAATATAAGCATGTGGGCCACAACTGAGCACGACTACAGTCAGCTCGAGAGACTTCATTCTTTACTTTGGCTGACACGTCATAGTTCACCTTGTGTCCCCGTTCCTTCAGCGCGGGCAGCAGTCTGTCCAGTATGAGAAACTTGCCAGAGGCCTGCACCAGCTGCTCGTCAATCTGCAGGACGCACAGGTGTGTGAAGGCGGGAACTCGCGGGGGGGAGAATCAAAACTAAAACTCCAAAATGGCACCTCGAACCGCCAACGTGTCTGTGTGCTACCTTGAACTCCTGTGTGGCGGGGTCGAGGGGGTACTCCAACAGGTACGGGTGGTTACACGCCTTCTTCAGCAGCATGAGGATGTTGCGCAGCTTCAGGTTGATCTGGGCGTCCAGCGGCATCTGGACATCCAGCACCGGAGACGAGCTGGAGGGGACGAGACGAGTCAAGCTGCGCCATGGAATCAGGTAGACGGAGAAATGGATTTTACAGACGGGGACGCGAGCAGCACGGCGAAGGGAGGCGAGGCCGGCAGAGGACACTGGCCAACGGTAGATTGCATTGATGTCCAAAAAGAAAAATATTTAAACTTTTTGTCATCTTCTACGACAGAATTTAAAGCGAACGGTGCCTAGCAAGCGGAAAGTACAGAAAGCTGCATCAGACAGACAGACAGAGCTGTCACAATGTTTAGTTTTGCTGCGGCCGTTCACTGACACACTTTGACTTTCCTCTTTCGTCCAGAAGACGTTACTCTCTGCCTGATTCTATACATCTGTGGGATGGACGATAAGGCTGATTTACGGAAGAAAGAAGATACGTCTTTCGCCTTTTCCGAGCTTAAAAAATGGATTTGAGACCACAAAAAACAACCACACAACATATGAACTGAAGACTAATGCGCAGCCATGGGATGTGCATCTCGTGATATAAAGAGGCGATCGTCTTTGTCGACGACGGGCCTTCAAAACATGGCACGGGTTGTTAATAAACCATTTTTTAAACATACAGTTTACGCGGCTGAGAACAAAAAACAGACTATTGAGGTGTAGGAAAATGAATGAAGAAGCAAGTGGTGTTCATGAGGCAGATGAATGGAAGCCACGTGGTGTGCAGCTGGGATGCGCGCTGACCTCTGCTCGTGCTCCTTGCGGACCTTCTCCAGATATTTCTCCAGGTCGAACGGCGTGTCCCCGTCTCGCTCTTTGTAGTCCACCAGCTTTCGACTGCCGCGCTTCGGCCGGCCGTTCGCCATCAGCACCACGGGAGCCTCCACCTGAATAAACCAAGACCATGTTGGCTCTTTACTGGACTGCGTTGACGAAAGACGCCCGCCGCTGACCGTTTATGCTCTTTGCGTCGCAGCTTTCAACTACGACACAACTCAGTGTTTTGTATTAGATGTAAAAAAAATAATAATTTATCTTTAGAAAGGCAGATTTTCTCACAGAAATTTGCAGAATGGAACTAACTTATCAGCATACTGTATATCTGCAAACAGGCAACATCAGTCAATACGCTGACCTGACAAAAGGTTGAAAACAGTATTTATCAACAGAACTGATGGAGAATAAACCCACAAAGACCAACTCATAGTCCTCACAGACCTTTTCCTGGCCCAGCATCTTGGCGAGGGTTTTGTTGACGGCGGCGGTATAAAAGGCCTCCTGTTTGGCCGTCAGAGGAGCGTACACAATGATCTCCTTCTTCGGAGGAATCTCCAGCGTCACGTCGGACTTCAGCCTCCTCAGCAGGAACGGAGTCAGGATCTGAAACGACGAGGAAACCTTCAGAAAAATGAAACTTTATTCTTCTTCCTTTGCGTGTGCGGAGAAAACCCTGAATGCTTTGTTCACAACAAAAGGCAAGGTTCAAACTTTTGACCGACCAAATTCTAAAATCGGTTCCACATTCAAGTCCAGGTGAACGTTTGTGGCAAAAACAAATAAAAAACCCAATGTGCAAAAAGTGCAATAAACGGATGCTATAAAATAATAAGGATGAACGCTTCATCAGGACCGTCAGCAAGCAGACACCTTGTATAACGCTTGTATACACTAAATGGAGTTTCCATCAGTCAGTGCCAAGCTACGCTAACATTGGAGCCGCTCCATCAATACTCCAAATAACGTAATCCAGGATCATATATGGCGGCGGTGGTATCGTTCATACCATAGATAGCCTGTGGGTTGAACAGTCATACGGTCTTTGTACGAATCTGTCCTGGATGTTATGCAATCGTGAATTTGCGTCCAAAAAAGGTTGATATGAATGTTAATAATACAGTTTATAATGTGATACATTATACAATAAAGCATGTTTGTGTATTGAGGACAGAAAAATGGCCCATCCATGATACATGCGCACACACAAAGCAGTTAAACACCAATGCCATCACATTAAAAACACACTCAAACACGGGATAGCATGTTGAGCTCATTGGTTGCACTGTGCAGTGATGGTTCAGGAGGACTGACCTGGTGCAGCATGCTCAGGATGTTCTGCTCACGCTCAGTCGCCACCACGGTTTCCGCTTCACCGATGGTGCTGATGTCGAACCACGACTCGAAACTGCGCAGCAGACGGGCGGAAAAGGAGTTAACCCTGAGCGACGACTTAAGGCTGA
Organism: Clinocottus analis; assembly: GCF_023055335.1. NCBI lineage: Eukaryota > Metazoa > Chordata > Actinopteri > Perciformes > Cottidae > Clinocottus > Clinocottus analis. The sequence continues at coordinate 20,198,054 of NW_027176240.1, read as the reverse complement.
ACAGTCAGCAACATAAATGAACCTTTGAGATCACATCCAACTGGTCCAGCTACAAGAGAAATCCTTTGCATTTGATTGGACTGCTAAAGAAGCGGGCGGCCTTTAGAGGTTAGCAAATACAGAGAGGATTTTTGGCACCACACACACACACACAGATCCCTGACATGTTAGATCAGGAGACGAGGGGGAGATGACATGTAAACTGCCTTGCTCTGCTGTAAATGCTGTCCGATTGAGTGATGACAAAGCTCATCTACACACAGTGTGTGGACTCAGGCCCTTAGCCCTCCGGGACATCAGTCATCAAAACATTTCAAACTGTTTCACTCGGCGTTTCACTGCTCTGTACCTCTTGAGGTCGTCAAAGACCTCCGGCAGGAGGAAGTTGAGGAGCGACCAGAGCTCGGCCAGGTTGTTCTGCAGCGGCGTGCCGGTCAGCAGCAGCTTGTTGTCGGTGGGCAGCGTCTTCAGCTCCCGCACCAGCCGGCAGTTGAGGTTTTTGATCCTGTGGCCCTCGTCCACGATCAGGTACTTCCACTGGAAGCGCTGCAGCGGAGCAGAGAGAGGACTCGGCTTCTTATGCGACTCTCACGAGGACAGTGAAATAAGGTGGAGACTCAATCATACATATTATCCATTAAATCTTAATGTATCTATAAATTGTCAGAAAACAGTGAAGGGTGCCCGCTAGACTTTCCAACCGCGCTGAGCTGTTGTCATTCAAATTGCTTGTTTTATTTCAAATCAGTCAAAACACATTCAAAAAGTGAGTTTATAATCAGATATGACAAAGAAAAGAAGTTCTCTTAAATCCAACTTCTTTCACATCCGATCTGGGATAAAATGAATAAATAATATACTTCTCAAATTCTAAATGTTATCTTTTTACTTAGTTATTGTTGTCCAAGACGGTCATTTGGATAAAAAGACGCCAGAGTTCGAGAGATCGGTTTCCACTCCCATACGCTGAAGCAGCACTCTATACAAAACTACAATTATGAGATTTTGGTCCCTCTGAAAACCTGCAGGCTTCGCGAAGTCGGCAGAATAATCGTTTGGTAAAGGATGAGCAGGGATCCTACCTGTAGGAACTTTCGGTCTATCATGGCAATCTCGAAGGAGGTGATCACCACAGGGCACATGCTGAGGGCCCCCTGAGGTCTGCGGATCTGCTTCAGCAGCTTGGCCCTCTGCGGGCCGTGGTAGAGCAGCACCGACACCTGGGACAAACGGTCACACCACTGCGTTAGAAGAGGACTATTTTACACCTGCAGATCTACAACTCTTGTGTGTTTGTTTCTGCGATGTCCTACCTCTGGTGTGAAGCGCTTGAATTCATTTATCCAGTTGGGCACAGTGGAGAGCGGGGCCACCACCAGGAAGGGGCCCATCACTTTCTTCTCTATCATCATGGCGATGTGAGCGATGCACTGGATGGTCTTTCCCAGTCCCATCTCGTCGGCCAGGATGCCATTGATGCCGTTCTCCCACAGCATCTGAGAACAAAAAGACAGGACTAAAATCTCCAGCACGCGTTCATTATCAAACCCTTCAGAAAGGCAAAATGAACTAAATAAATATATATCTTTTGTAAATCTTATCGCAAACACTTTTCCGCCCCGGTGGAGAAAGATATCGGGCATTGCTGTGACACAATCAAGTATCTGCAGCTTGAATTCAATAACAAATGATAGCTTCATAGAAATAGCCGGTCTTCTCTCTGATGGTTTACTGATGGAGTCACACCGAGGCACCCAAATTAAATTGAGACAGTCACAAGTTCCTCGCAGTAACTTTTAAAATATCCCTGAACGCAATCAAACTTCACTTCATTTTAATCAGTTAAAAAAAAAGGTTGTGTAGTGTCGTACTAAGTAACTGGACTACAAACATCATCTTTGATTGACTACTCACCCTCAGCCACTCGGTGCCCTCAATCTGGTACGTCCTCATGATCCCTCCAGAAAAGAGCTGTGGCTGCTGGGCGGGGACCGGCTGGCCGTTCACCATCCTGTGGGGATGCAGGAGGTGGTTGGCGTTGTCTCGCAGCGCCTCCGACAGGCGGTTCTTGATGTCCTCGTTGGAGTCGCCCATCTTCTCGATGTCGGCGGCTTCGAGTTTCCTCTTGACCGGCGCCTTGTCCTGGTAAGAAAGGTTTGATGTAGACAAGTACGGTTGGATGAGTCACGTTCAATGACCGTACTTTTCTATATACAGTTTACTCCGGACTTTTGTGACCTTGTTGGGCTACAATTTGGATACAGGGGAAAAGCAGGAGTTTGGTTGTAATGGTGAAAAGATCGTAATCCTGACTGAATTATTATTATTATTTCATATTATTGTGACACAATATACATATTGCCCGCCTCTACTTGACATTTCATCTACCTGAAAAGGAACAAAATAACAAGTAAAGAAACATTACCACTGGCTCCATTTTTGCTTTCTTGGCTTGCAACAAGATTTCCTGGAAGACAAAAATCAAGCAAAACAAATGAAAGCTGATCAGTAAATAGCAAATCTGAAAAAAGCGGACAGAAAGGTCAGATGCCTTACTTCTTTTGACATGACGTCTGCAATTTTGTAGTCATCATCTCTCCTCCTCTTCTTTTTATCTAGTCGAACAGGGAATAGAGAAAAAAATACACATTACATTTGTTACTTAGACTTGGTGTCTATCGGAGCATTTCATGCTACATTTAGCATCAGAGAAAATATCAGAAGATCTGCTCACCTTTCTCCGGCTCTGCACCGTTTGTGTTCTGCATTAAATAAAAAGACAAATAAACATCCATGAATACAGTGAGAATAGTACTTTAATGCTCAGCTATTATTATTTTTGCAGTAACGCTTTCCTCACCTTCTTGGCCTTCTTTTCAACTCTCTCCTGCCTGACGTTCTCCTGCAGGCAGAAAAACAAAAAGGAAGTGTGATGAAGCTTGTAGCCAGCAGGTGGTCACGCTCTCCCATTCCCAGTGTCCACACACACACCTCGCTCTGTTGTTGCTCCATCTTCGTCAGCAAGAACTTGGAGTAGATATTGCTCTTCTGGAGCAAGTGCTGCAGCCTCTTGAACCGCATGTCGTGAGAATCCCTCTCCTGTGTTTGTCGAGCCTGGAGGAGAGCAAAAAAACGTAATCATCTTCATCAACATCATCGACGTGTTTGACACCAATGCTATGCAAAATATTTGCACCCATTTCAGAATGACTTTCTTTCAATACCTAACTTGTGAGGATTAGCTTCTCCTACAAAAAGTAGTACCTTTGGTCGAACTGTTGTACAACCCGGACACTGCTACATTGGGAACAGATACGTGGTACTTTCATTGGGGAAGCTAGGTCACGTTAGCTGCCATTGGGGCAGCACAGTCTTGCTCGGCTAAATATCGAAACGAACAGCTAATATTTACAGAGGTCGCGTTGAGATGCGTTCAAGATTGATTTATTAAAGTAGTGGGCAAGCCTTAACTATAAAATGCGCAATATTTATGTCCTCTTCATTCAAATTGAGCATGTTTATGTAAATAACTACCATGTGATATTATAAAGAGATAACAATTACAATGTGTAATGGTTTATCCTGAGGTTCGTCTGTGGATGTGTGTACTTTTTTAATATAGTAACTTCATTATTTGTAATATACAGTCCGATACTCAGTGGTATGGACCCCTGCAATAATCAGCGCTAGACATGACGCAGCTTAACACACATGGGGGATAAAAACCCCAGAGGGAGAACACACACCCTGCGAAATGAATAAGCAACACACCTGTTCCATCATCTCTTTCTCCTTCCTCTCTCCTTCCTCCATCAGCTTCTTCTCTTCGTCCTCCATCTCCTTGGTGATGAGCACCTCGTCGGTCTTGTTCTCGCTTTTCACACCAAGGTCTTCAAAGAAAAAAACCCAATAGAAAACAGCAATAGTTAAGCGGACGTAACATTTCATTAAACTTGCAACACAATCAGCCATATTTGGTAAAATGTCTTCTTTACATATTTAAAAACATAATTTCTGGAACCTTGTGATACAAAAAAAAACAACAATCTGCCTCAATGCAATAACAAAATAGGAAGATTGGTGGTGATAAGCACAGATTTCCCAGGGTCCTTTGTGACTGACCATCGGCTGCAGTGGTCTCCATGGCTGTGCCCAGCGGCTCCTCGGACTCGTCGGGTTTGGGGCAGTGAGGGGACCGACTCCGGATGTCTTCCTTTGCGCTGTCCGCAGGACACAAATAAAAACCACGTGGTTAACTGCTGCTGCTGCTGCTGGATCTCATGCCCGCGTCCCTTTGCAGAACAGAGGCCTACACCGTCCGTGTACCCGGAGGGGAGTTACAGTCTCCATCCGGTGATTACTTTCTATATTAGTGAACACGATGTAAGGATACGAGACAACTCTCCGCCTCGACGAAAAGTACAACAGATAAAACGATAAAACGTCGGCTTTCCACCGACAAATGTGTTGTGTCCGTCAATGAAAATTGCGAGTAAAAATGAGCTCACTTACCGGCTCATTGTTGCCAACCGCGGAGCAGATGGCTGCGAGTTAAGGTTTTCGTTGACAAAAAAAAAAAAGTATGTATAGATATATTTTACTCAACAAAATAGCGACGTCGGTTAATGTTGCACGAGCAGGTAATTCAGAGAGTTATATCAGTCTAACTTTCTGAAGTAAGGCAAAACTTCTAACTTTCAATGTCCTTTCTGTGTGCGCAGGGCGGTGGATATCAAAATAAACTCCACAGATATTGCCGTATCTGAAAGTACACAGAAAGCTGTATTAAGACGCTAGTTGGACTGTTTCACATCCACTCTGCAACTCTCCAGAAAGCGCAGCGTGTGGCTCTAAAGCACGATAAGCGGCTACAAACGAGAAGCACACGTCCGGTCAAAGCTTTTCACAATAAAACCGTCACTGGAGAGCTGCCTTAAGAGTGTTGCGTGAATCTTGTATTTTCCAAGCATTACTTCCGCTTTCTTTACACAGGAATTTGGCGCACTTGACGCAGCTTGGGGTTTCCTTGTGGGCGGGGCTAATCCATTTCGCGCCACTCTGGACGAAACTACTGCACGTTAAATAGGGTGTGTGTGATTAGAGAGTAGTTATTGCCGTAATTAAGAAGCAACTACAAACAGTCGATTGAAGAAAACCAGTTAAAGAGATTACGGATTTTAGTTTCACAAATATAATTACAGTCTATAAAGTACGGCATAAGGAAAGAAAAATAATTTCCTAACACAGCCATCCCTCTGAGCGGAAATATGTGCCACGCCTAATCTGATATTTCCCGCGAGATGGTTAACTGTAAAAATATATTAACATTTTATTATATAGGGTTAACATCAGGACATCATATACAACGTGTATTTTATTTGTTTTTTAAAGCTACAAACAGTTGTTCTATAATTAAATGACAAACTACTCTTTGTATATTTATCAAGATTCAAGAGGTTTTTCCTGTAATATGAACAGATAGCAGACAGTTATTCTATACAATGAAAAGCTTATTTTGCTCAGTCCTAACACAGAATTACAATAAAAAATAAGGCACAAAATATAAAAGATATAACAGTATTTTAGAAAGATATGATAATAGTATTGCTGTGATAAATATTTTAAAAAAAATATGATATTAGTACTGGAGTGGAGCTGTTCACCAGCTTGATGGCCTGCAGATAGAAATTGTTTGTCAGTCTCGTGATTCTGAACTTCATAATCCTGCATCGTCTGCCTGATGGCAGGAGCCAAGAGTCTGTGCTGGGGGTGTGTCATGTCTTTGATGATGTGCAGTGCCCTCCTGGTTACTCTGGTGGATAGGAATAAATGTTTTGGAGAGAGGGGAAGGCTGCTCCTGAGATGTACTGTGCAGTTTTTATCACCCGCTGGGGTACCTTCCTGTCCTGGGCAGTGCAGTTTCCATACCACACTGTGATTGAGCTGGTAAGGACGCTCTCCACTCTGCATCTTTAGAAGTTTCTGAGCATTTTGGGTGGCATGAGGTCCTCGTTGATCTGCGTTCCAAGTAATTTAAAGGTTTTCACCATTAGCATGTTGCACCCTCTTCTTCCTTGGGTCGATAATCATCTCCTTGGTATTGTCTGAGTTCAAGGAGTGACCTGCAACTTCCTGTTGTTTTACTCGGCCCAGAAAACCTCCCAAATCATTTATCTAATCATATAGTTTCTCTAGATGTCATTCCCCTAGCATCCAGCACCATCATGAAGAATCCTGAAGTTATTTTTTTTAACTCGGATGTAAATCAAAATCTCAACGACTGCCTTTTTTCACTTACTTAATATTTCAAAAATCGTGCACATCCTGTCTCAAGGCGATGCAGAAAAATGTGTTCCCGCATTTGTTACATCTAAATTAGACTACTGCAATTCCTTTGTCACGCTGCTTTAATAAATCACTTAAATCTCTCCAGTTGCTTCCAGAATGCTGCAGCACGTGTACTAATAACAACAACAACCAAAAACTCCTCACCTGTTGGCAAATTCTTAATTAGTGAGGCGCCATCATATTTTCAGGAGCTTATGGTACCATATTACCCTACTAGAGAGCTTATAGTATATTAGTATATAACCACTAGAGAGCTTATAGTACCATATTACCAGTAGAGAGCTGCGCTCACTGAATGCGGTGCTACTTGTGGTTCAAAGTCTTAAAGGTTTTTCCTTTGCTGATGAGCTCCTGGCACAGAGGATATTGTATACTGTGGCAAAGATTCAGGAATAAAACAGGAGACTCAGAGACAGTGATCACGTCACAAAAAGTGTTCTTTAATAAATAGGTTAGGGGAAAGGAGAATGAGGGTAAATGACTGTTAAATGCAAACCAAACTAACTTCACACACTTTGTTTAGGTCAAGAGACTATCGACTGGAGGGAAAAGTATAACGTGAATTCCCTTTGCCTCTGCATCCAGCAGGTATTCCACTAAATGAACTGATCTTGATCCTGTTTATAAATGCTGCTCTCGCAGGACCTTTAGCATTAAGCGTAGCCCAAACTCAGACACAACATAATGAAGTAACTCAGTCACGTTCACGTAACATTTAAATCAACATACTTTCTCTTCCGAGAGCTCTTAATTGTTTTAGCATGCTATAACAATGATGAACCAGGCACCTCAGCAAGCACACAATCCTATACACTTTAGATTATTCTGGACAGGAAAACTTGCACAATACACCTGTAACGTAACAAAAGCTACACATGGAAGGATTCTCCCCTGATGAAACGTGCACACAACCTAACCTAATGGAGAGTCATGTGACTCTGCGCACATTTTCCACAGTTAATGACAAACAATAATGAAGCGGTCTGTTTTATTGTAATATTGTAATATTTATCGCATCATTACAAAACCGCCATGAGACGACAAGTCGATGACCTGCTTCAATAATGTGGAGGCTTCAAGGGTGAAATGACTCTTGACCTTTTTCTCCCATCTGCTGCTGACCTTTGACCCCTTTGCGTAGCATTTTGAGATTTAGCCTTTACTGTCTGCTTGAAATAGTCACTTTCATCCAAACAGTTGTGTATACTATATCATCTTACTAATTGAATTAATGCTGCAGGAAAAGCATTTATTTGTCTGTCTTTTACTGTGTGGAAATAACATTACTGAACACGTACACTGAATATTACATTATCTCTCAAAAAGCCATATTATTAAACATAAAGTTGTTGCACAATTATTGAACGTCCATCCTTAATATACTGTACATTACCGGCACCATAGGATCAACAATCCTTATGACAACCAGCCAACGTATAACCTGCAGAGGATCTTTATTTGCTTTTGTTTCAGTAAAAAAGTCATATAAGGATCATTTCTATCGCTGTCTCACACCAGTGGCCATAAAACAGTAATTTTGGTATTTCAAAACCGATTTTTATGTCCACAACTGCCATGAAACAGGCTCTAAACTCACTGTGAGTGACAACTAACAAGAGAAATCTCAAAGAATGACCATTTACACCACTCAATATGTGAAAATAACACAAATACATTTCAGTTGCAGTAAATAAGCCGAAATGTGAAAAAATACAAAATGTATACAAACAATAAAGTTTGTCAAGCATTCTACTTAAAACAAATAAAATAATGCACAGATAAAAAAAAAATCGAGCAGCTGTCTTGCTGAGAAAGTCCACATTATGGTCACATGATGCGTTCAGGGTCTTGGCTGTAGAGGTCGAGCTCCTGGTACAGCAGATAGCTCCTCAGTCTGGGGGGGAAGACCTGCGAGTTCATGACTTCGGGGTTGTTGAGTCTCTTCAGGGTGAGACGCCTCCGGATCTCCAGTCTGCAGAGGTGCCTGAGGGAGCGAGGACTGTCTGGAGAGCCAGGCCAAGAAACATATGTTACTTTATGAATTCGTACTGTAATAAAAACACAGACACAAAGATATAGACTATTTCTTCCTCTTACCGGTCGCTCCTTTGCACATCTCTTCCCACCTCTCATTTTATTTAAACACACATATCTTTACCTCGTACTTAATTTAATACACATTGCACTGTTTTTGTTGATGTTGACTGTTGATTGTTGGTCGTCCTGTCTAACATCTCATGTCTTATGTTGCCAAGGAAAAAAATCCTGGCAAATAAATGGTTTTTGGAACATTCAGGCTCCCTCATGTATATTAATATTAAGGTAGATCAAATATTATTATCCCTTGACCCACCTGTCGGTCCCGATCCAGTCATCGGGACTCTGACCAGCAAGAAATTATCATTGATATCAACTTCACAGCAACTGCAATCAATATATATATATATATATATATATATATATATATATATATATATATATATATATATATATATATATATATATATATATATAATGTGTTTAATGTTTAACATCTGGGAGCTCCCCTCAGCTTTAAGGATCTTTGTAGAGACTTTCAGCTCATTGTTTTATTCGCCCGGCTGCAACTTCACAGTTCTGGCTTCCCCATAAAATATGCATGAAAAACTCACTGAGGATGTCGCATATTTCGGGCCACTCTCTCTGCCTCTCCAGGAGGAGTCTGAATCTGGAGCAGATGTGGACGTGGCTGACGTAGTCCAGCAGAGTCCGGACCACGCGTCCGGACAGATGCATGACGCAGCAAAGGCTCATGAACTCGCAGAACTGGAGAGGACGCACAATCCAGCAGGTCGTTAACGTTAACCCCTTCAGACGTGTGCGTAAACAAAACTGACTGATTATTGTAAAGGTTCTAACCTTCACAATCATTTTCAGTGCTTACATTTACAATGTAAAAAGTCCTCTTGGAACTGGACATTACAATTTGAATCGCTCCAATTTCAATCCCAGCGGATTTAGCGGCACCTGTGGTTTTTCTCCACTCGATTATTTCCAAACGTTTGTGCTAAGCTAACCTTTAAATGAACAGATATCAGAATGATATCAACATTCTCCTCTAACTCTCCGCCAGGAAGCAGATCAGAAATGATGAACTGCTAAAGAAAAGACTCACTGGGATCTTCCGGCCCGCCTCGTGCGCAGCGTCGTCGGCGTTGTCGTGGTGACACTGAAAGCACGTCAGCACCTTGTACCCGCTGTTGAGCAGCAACCTCATCATCACCTCGTCCTTCAGGCAGTACTGCAGCGCCGTGGGAAACACTGTGTCGCTCACCACCGTGAAGTACCGGTTCACGTCCGCCTTGGCCGCCAGCAACAGCTTCACGATCTCGTAGCGGCCCGAGCGGACCGCCACCAGGAGGCAGCGCAGCGGGTCCAGGTCTGTCTTCGCCCCGGCGGCCAGCAGGATCGCGGTGCATTCCGCGTCCCCGTTGGAGACGGCGAAGTACAAGGCGCTCCTCCTCATGTCCCGGTAGTTTTCTGAGTGTCTGGCGTTCATGTGGTAGTTGACGTCGAAGCCGGAGGCCAGCAGGAGCTTCAGGCAGCGGCAATGGCCGCCCTCCACCGCCGAGTGCACCGGGCTCTGACCCGCCTCTTTGATGGCCTTCTTAGTGGACAGCGGTATCAGCATCTTCACGGCACTTTTGGAAAAAGAAAACCGTTCAATCATTTGGCCATTCGCTCCAAGTCCCGCCCCCTCAAACGCAGACTGGCAACGTGGGGCCGTCTGCCCCCTTGTACTTGTATTCAACCTCCTCTGATGGAGTACAAACAAAAAAGAGGGAAAGTTCGCAGTTATCCGACACACGCAGGCCGCTCACTCGTAGTGTCCGCAGTGCGCCGCCTTGTGGATGGGCAGGTGTCCGTTGGCGCTGGGCAGGTTGGGGTTGGCCCCGTTGTCCAGCAGCAGCTGCATGCAGGCGGTGTTTCCTGACCCGGCCGCGTCCAGCAGGACACTTTCCCCGTTGCAGGCCTGGGAATTCACTCTGCTACCTGAGCAGGAGGTGAGGGAGTACGCACCAAGAGGGGAGATTGGACCTTTGCACAAAGACACTTGGTGTCCAGGTTTTAAAGAGTGAAAGCTAACAAGAATCACACACATATCACACCCTCTGTCCCCAGTCTCTCAGTCTGCACTTTCACGCTCAGACTGACCGCAGTTCAGGAGAATCTCGGCGACGTGGTAGTGCCCGTGCTCGGCAGCCACGGCGAGCGGCGTCAGCCCCGATTCGTCCCGGTGGTTAACTTGGCCGCCGTTCCTCAGCAGCAGCATCAGGATGTCCACGTCCCCGACCTTGGCCGCCTCGTGCATCGCCGTCCTCTTCTTCTGGCAAACCTGATCCACCCAGGCGTTGTGAGCGACCAGCACGGACGTCATATCGCACGAGCCGGCGTTCACCGCTGCAAATGTGAGGGAAAAGGTGCAATGTGTGTCTTAGTATCTTATTGTTTTTATGTAAGAATAGTTTTATAATGTACCTTTTAATGTATCAAAAACTATTTTGTATGGACAGATATCACTGACAATGCAAGTGCATGATTTTTTTAGGTTGTACAGAACCCTTTTGTTTGCTTCCTTTTAAATCTGCACTTTTATTAAACATCAGTATTTTCATTTTACCAAACAATCTGGTGACTGCAGGTCATGTAAAAAGTGATCTTTGGGAGCAAATGGAGTTGGTCACCAACAATGACAAAGAGGTATCCCTGAAAGACCATCGTGTCAGGCCCTTGAGGCCTTCGTGAAGGCTCGTCGTTACCGAGCAGCAGCGGCGACTCGTTCCTGCTGTTGGTGTTGTGAGGCGATGCTCCGTGCTCCAGCAGGCTCTTCACGTTCGGCGCCAGTCCGGCTTTCACCGCCAGCGTCAGCGGCGTCTCCCCCCCCACGGCCGTCCTCTCCTCCAGGCTGAGCCCCTGAGCTGCCACTGGCAAGCAAACACACACACACACACACACACACACAGGTCAACGTTCCTGGAGTTCAGCTGTGGCTGACCTCCAGACTCACCACTTATTTTTAAGGGATGACTGTAGCCATCAGCTGGCAGCTCCAGTTCTCAGTAAGGTATTCCTTTGGATTAATATTATTTCAGGCAGCCGTTATTCTCATGATGCCACCCGTCCGGTCGCCTCCGCTGCGTTTGACCTGATGTGACTCGATGCTTCATCTTCGCTTGTAATCTTTGGTTATTTATTGGTGTCGACTCCAGCGGTTGAAAATGTGAATTAAAGCTGAGCTCATCAGTTTTGATGACGTTTTGTGGTGTGAAGGCTCCCAGTTCTTTTGCCTCTTTTCGCTCCTTAGTTTTGCTTTTACAACACATTTTGGTTCCAGACAGCTGTGTTAGGACACTTGTTCTGCTGATAAAGCAAAAATGGGTGCATGTTTGGAAGTATATTAAATTATAGATTTTGCTGATGACTTTTGCAGAATGTGAACTCTATCAGACTTTCGCCCTCCGAGCTGCCTCACTTCCTGCCGAGCCCGATATTTCCATTCCATTCTCTGAATCACTTATCCTATTTAGGGTCTCGGGGCACTGGAGCCATTCCCAGCTGACATCGGGCGAAGGCAATATGCCGCCCATGTGGACAATAAAGCCAAGCTGCATGTCTTTGCACTGTGGGAGGAAGACGTAGAACCGAACCTGTGAGCGTCTGGCTGTGAGGCAACACTGCTGGCCACTACACCAGCGTGCAGAGGGTTAGGCTAAGTTGAATGGGAAAAAAACTATTAAAACGCACTTCTCAACTTTCTAAATTTCATCTAACTAAATTAATCAAATTCTGATTTCTTTTTTGGAAACATATCCAACATTTTACTCCTGATACATTGTTTTCATTTACTTTTAAAACACTGAAGTACGCTCAATTTAAGTATACTCAGTGTACTTAGTATGTGCACATCATTAATCTATAAAAGTTGTTTTCATATGATAAAATGGCTATATTGAGAAACCATAAACATGCACCTAAATAATATTTAAATCTTTAACTATTTGTGCTTTAAAATGCCCTTTTTTACTCAAAGTATTTTTGAATCCACTCTTCAGATAACTAGTAATCATCATAACAATATTAATAATAACTAGAACAGTTATAATATATATCCAAAGTATTCAAAATGTGTCGTTGGCATATACAAAGTACACTGTGAGTACAACTATATGTACATAAATCATGAGAATACTAATTATATTTAATTAAGTCTACTTTTTTTTTTATAAACCTGTGATATATTTGCTTCAGCGTACTCTTTTTTTCCTGGATTAAGTCTAATTTAATGTACTTTTTAAACATTTGATATATTTACTTCAGTGTTTTTAAAGCTGTTAATTGATTAATCAATTCAAACAGTGTCGTGATTTTGACCAATTGAGCTTTTTCAGATTTTCACTCCTAAACAAATACATTTACATTTGTAATCATAATAAACACATGAGTAAGAATAATAATAAAAACGGTCCTTGTTCTTACAGGTCAAGACAGTCTGCAGAACCTCCAGGACTGGCTGGGCCGCGGCTCGATGGAGAGGAAGCCAGCCGCGACTGTCCGACTCCCTGAAGGCGAAGATGTGCCTCAGCGTCCCCCTGAGCATCAGCACCTCACCTGGCCACCGAGGCAGCGAGACAAGAAGACAAAAACTATGAGGGAGTATTCTCAGTAGAGCTGAGGAAATGTTCTGTACTGACGAAGACAACGCCGTGTCACGATGAAGGTATTTCCGGTCCAACCCACCTTGCTCGATGGCCGCCAGGACTCTCAGATTTTCATCCGTCGCTGCTTCTAAACTAACAGGAAGCACAAAGCCGTCACATCGACACGTGTTTTTATTCAGTTTCACTACTATCTGGGGAGCTGGGTTGAAGTTTGGATGTGGCTTCCATACCTTGCTGCAGTTTTCAGAAAGGCATCTTGGCAGGACTCGTAAATACCTTGCTGCAGGGCGGAGTCACTGAGCGCCTCCTCACCACGTTCTTCACAAGTGTTCATCCCTTTGCAGGGAGGAGAAACAGGAGAATCAGCATTTCTAAATAAACAGCGTTTCAAATGGTGGGAACTACAAATCACCGATATTTATAGCTGCCATAGGGAACTTTCATTGTGCGTTGAGTCGGTTGACTAAAGTGGTTGTGTCTCTGAGAACCAGAGCACAGCAGGTCAGCTGAGCATGTAAACATGTGAAATGTGTCCACGAGAAAAATGTATCTTTATTCAAGGCAAGACACGACATACATTTTGAGATTCCATAACATTTTTTCTGGTGGAAAGAAAACACATTCAGGTTAATTAACTACTTTGTCTCTTTGTTTCCGTTGACTTCCTCTAAATTCACCAACAAAGTTACAGTTAAATGATGCTTCAATTTCTTCATTTAATAAACACCCAATTTCAGAAAACTTGAAATACAAAAAAACATTTCTGTTACTGTCAGTAATCAACTGGGCGTGTTGATACCTGTCAGTTACATTTTCTCTCTCGTAAACAAACACCACAGAGGACATTAAAACATGAGCCATGTATTGCAGACCTGCAGGTGTTCGCGTTATTGTGTCCACCCCCTTTCGCAAACATAAAGAATGTCAAGCAAATGCAATCAAACGTCAAGCAAATACAAACAAACTCACTTCAACAACACACAAAAACCAACCTTATTCTGACCCACAAAGGTCTGGTTCAGGTCCAGTAGCAGATTGAGGCCGGAGGTTCTCACCTGTGAGGTGTGTGCGCGGCTCGCTCTCCACCAACGGCCCGGCCTCACTTTATATTTGATTACATGTGAGGGGCGTGTGCGGGCCGGCACCTGGCTCTTAAATATAGCCGGGCTACGCGTGCTATTGTGTCGAGCTAAGCCGGGTCTTTGCTCGCGTTTGGACTGAGACCAACATTCTGGATCCCACACGCTGTGTCGGGTTCTCTGCTTTTCACTGATCGGATTACATCTGTTTCGCTCTCTTCTTTTCTGTTTAACGAAAGCATTTTTTTTTTTTTAGATGTTTTCATGTTTTTTTTTAATGCAAAAAACCTTGCTGAAATGACAAATCTTCCTTTTTTTGTAATTTCATATGGATATTGTACAAGTAATATCAACATCTAACAGTAAACCATTAAAGAAAATAACAAAAGAAACGTGGACACATAAAGCGGGTCAAATGAAAAGGATTTAACTGTTAAATAAATGGAGTGGAGTGAAGATTTACTCATATTCTACTGTATATATGAGGTGTAAATACTCTGTTTCAGGTCAGATTCCTGCATTAAAAAGTACCAAAAGTAAAATCCCTCACACAGAATGACCCATTTTGTTACTGGATTATATTCATTGATCTATAAATAGTATCACTTTAAAGTTGCAGCTAATGAAAGTGCTGTACTTTATTTATATACTGCTATAATAATATAATCAAGGAAAGTATTTTAAAACTACACCTAAGTAGAGTACTAGAGTTCATGTACACTGTGATAAAAACTCAAATAAAGTTTCAAGTAAAGCAAAATTGGTTTCAATTTCAACAGTTTCAACTCATCACTTTGAGTTGACTTTAGCTCTGGTTCGCATGACGTTTAATACTTAACACTCATTATCATGCATACTGTTCATGATTATTGTATTATATATATATATATATATATATATATATATATATATACATATATATATATATATATATATATATATATATATATATATATGTATATATATATATATGTATATATATATATATATGTATATATGTATATATATATATATATGTATATATATATATATATATTTATATCTTTATTTTTAAACAACCGTGTCTTGAGGCATGCGTCTCATTAATCATACAGCTTATCAGTGGGTGGCAGGTAATTAGAACTGTAATTTTAACCTCGCACACTCATAATGTGTCATGTTGTATCTCATCAAGTTCTTTTGTGAGTTTACTGCGGCACATCCCTCCCCCGTGATCCCGGATCAAAATACTGTCTGGATGTGCTGTTCAGGTCTCATGTGCCAAACGGTGTGCAGAGTGCTAACAGGACATCCAGGACCTCAGCTTTAATCCAGCGGCCGGTCCCCTGGGCTCTCCGCCGCTGCAGGGCCCGTGGTCTACGGGGAGCCAGCTGACGTCCAGCTGCAGATTAGTGGAGCTTTACGGGGTTCAGCACGTCGCCTCTGGCTCGTGGACTGAAATAGCAGCGGTGCAGCTCAACATACAGGTCCCATACTGTCACTGTGTGGTCAGAACACTAAAATAAGACTCTGGTCCCCATCCAAACAGTGACACAGCCGGCTTTCAAAGATTTCTTCTGATCAAACTTCAAACAGTGCATGGATTCAACTACTTTTTACATGACTGGTTATGACTGGTTATCCCATTTATTCAGCAGGTTCACTTAAGAGACCGTACAATGAAAACCTTATTTTGACGTGTGCTCCTTACACACAAATTACAATAAACTTCAGGTAAAATACATTATAATTAAGAATACAACAAAAACATTGCCATAAATGCTAATAGTATATGAAAATATATCAAATAAGGCACATAAATACGACAACAGTATTGCACAATCAGTTTCACTGAGTGTATAAAGTGCACTGTGCTTTGCTAATATATCAAGTATGGTACTTGTGACATGAGGTCACAGCATTAGCCTTCACAGTTCGGTGATGCGTGTGTGTGTGTGTGTGCGCGTGTGTGTGTGTTTGTTCCTGGTTACCCTGGTGGAGTAAATGTTCTGATGTGAGGTGAAGGCTGCTCCTGAGATGAGCTGTACAGTTTATTTATCACACACTGGGCAGTGCAGTTTCCATATCACACTGTGATTAAACTGCTATGGACGCTCTCCACGGTGCATCCGTAGAAGTTGTTGAGAATTTTGGGTAGCATGCCAAATTTCCTCAACTTTCTCAGGAAATGCAGTCGCTGCTGAAAGGAAACTTTGTTAAAAATAACTTTGTTAAAATAAAGCAGTGAAGTGAAAAAGGACATTTGAGTACATTGCTTCCTCATTCTTGGAATCAGATGCCAAATTCCCTGAATTTTGGGAGCTGGTAGATTTTAATGCATTCAAATGGATTTTATGTGATCTGTCACACATCTGCAGCCCCGTACCGCAGATTTTTTTAACCAGCGGTCGAGGTATTAATGACAGCTGTGCAGAATAAAGTCTGCAGAGAATTGCGGAGCCAAAGAAGCCTGAACAGCAAATTACCAAAAGAGTGTTTGGAACGCTCCCGACGCACCAGACTGCGATGTGGCCTCGGTGACCTCTTGTGTGCAGAGCAGCAACTAACTGAAGCCCCCAACAAATAATCTCTTAGACGTATTACGATATGCTGTGTGTTCGAGGAATGCAGAAACGAATGATCAACTGCTGACGCTGAGGACTCGTCCTAACTACCAATCTGACCGTATCTAGAACTTCTCTTTCTGGTTTTCAGCAGCAGCGGTTACAGGTTTAAATATCCTCCATTGTGTGTATCATGTTGTGTATCCTGCTGTCATATCGTTTCTGCACCAGTTTATGATTTTTTTGAGGCTGTCAATCATGCAAATCAGAGCATGTGCATCTTCTTAACATTGTGTTTGACGGACATCATTTTGCTCAAGGACTCTTTGATGCAGCAAGATATATTCACCATTTGAGGCATTCAAACTGTGACCTGCCAGCCACGCCCTCCAATGGTCCTAATGGTAAACTTAGTGGTTCATGGTGAGAGAAGGTGCAGCTTGGAATGATTGACGACCCAAACAAAGTTCTTACATTTTTGGTCACAAAGTGACCAAGATAGTCTTGATGAAGTTTCCAGCCCAAAATGGATTTCAGGCTCAAACATGCATGCGTTGAATAATATTTTGGAGTACTGAAGAACATTTTAGCCAACTTCATTTCACACTTCAGCCCCCCTAAAACTGGCCTATGGACGCCCCTGATGGCCTGTGAGGAATGTACAGTCATCTTTTTGTTAATAAAGGTAAAATAAGAAGAATTGTCATGTTAAACTTCTCAATGTGAAACTTGAATGTATGTTTGTATTTGTTAATTAAACACTTAAAATTAAACCGATCTCATCTTCATTCTTATTATAAAAAAAAACACCTTTAAAAGAAGAAACAAAGTATGAATAAAAGATGCCGAGTCTTGAACGGAGACTGACGTTCCTCGTTGCTGCAGCAACGCGTAAACTCTGGCTGGCGTTGCCTGGCAACTAAGCTAACAGTTAGAAGGACAGCGTTAGCTCCGCTTTGCTAACCACCAACAGATACATTAAAAGGACAATAAAAACAGAACCGGGATTTTGTAAGAAGTTTAAACGAGTGACGGTGAACTGGTTCTCACCGGTGAACCGGGTCACCTGCTGGTTTCACTCTGACTGCGTGTTCTGAGGATTCACAGCGCGTTTGTGGACTTTCGTCAGAAAGGTAATGAGCTAACGAGCTAACGAGCTAACGAGCTAACCTAACTTTAGCCGGCCGACATGTCGGAGCAACAAGGAAACGATGAGCAGGAGAGGAAAGAAGACAAGGAGTCAAACACAGGTGAGTCCACTTTGACAAGAGGTGAGTCCACTTTGACCACATATGAGTCCATTTTGACCAAATATGAGTCCATTTTGACCACAGGTGAGTTTTGACCACAGGTGAGTTTTGACCACAGGTGAGTCATGTAACCTAACGAGCTAAGTCCACTTTGAAGTGACAAGACTCACTGGACTCCTTTGAAATTGTATTAAATTGATGTATACAAACACTTACTTTTAAAATATTTCTATGTTTCAGTTTAACATCTAAATTTAAATCCTTTTTTAATAATGCAGAAAATCTTCTTTAAAAGACCTAAGTCGACTCCCTTTCTCGAAACATCAGTACAGTTGCAGACGTCTTAATTGTTTATTATTTATTTGGGATATTAAAACGTCTATGTCTGCTATCTAAGTCTTGTTGATGACAAAAGCAATTTTTATATGTATAGTCAGATGTGCCTTTATGCTTTCAGTCATGTGATTGTTTTTTATGTTTAAAAATGTCCCCTGTGACTGTTCTACTAATTTATATTGTCATAAGTTTATTATTAATTATGCATCAATTCAAAAGTAGGATTTCACTATTGTAGTTGGTTGAGCTGGAGCTCATTTTCAACTATTAACTGTTTTCATTATGGATTCATCTGCATTCGATTCATATATTATTAAATTATTTTGAATTTATCATTATTATTATTATGAATATATGATTAACACTGTCTCTGCTGGTCCACCCATGTACAGTGAGCTCCATGTATTCAACACATGAACCAGTGATTCAAAAAGTGTTATATAATGCTCATATTCAAGATATCCATAAACCGGTCTGTGATGAAGATCACGTTTTTCTTCTTTGCTAGCTAGCAGGGTTAGCTTGTTACGCGTTAGAGGGGTGGAAACCACGAAACTCGGTCTGAGGCCACGAAAGTTTGAGACAGTATATAAGATAGTATTTCAAAATGGCAAAATAATAGTAGTAATTCACTGTAACTGTAGTCTTTTTATTACATTAGTAGATATTAATAAACATGAATCACAATTTTTACAGTGTATCTTTCAGATGTGCCGGAAGCTGCAGAAGAAGCTGAAGCTCAGGTCGATCTGCAGGACGACACCGAGCCGCTGAGAGAGCCTCAGAAAACTGGAGATGCTGGAATCTCTACGGCGACAGGTGAGACTCAAAATCTAGTGTGGCTGTCAATCTGCGGTTTCAATGTGTTTTTAACGTGATAATCTGGACCTTCTGGACTGAACAGCCGTGCTGGAGACAGTGGATGAGGCTGAAACTCAGGCCAATCTGCCCGATGACGCTGAGCAGCTCAGAGAGCCTCAGAGAAGAGAAAATGTTGGAAATTCTACGGCAACAGGTGAGATTCTGATTTACACGCCCCTCACACATAACCAAATCTAAACTGAGCCTGGGCCGCTGGTGGAGAGCGAGCCGCGAACACACCTTCAGAAGTGAGAACTTTCGGAGTTAATCTGTTAATCTATTTGTGACCTTTGTGGGTTAGAGTTAAACAAAAGTTTACAACATAATGGAAAAAAGAAAGTGGGTGAACATTGACAGTAATACAGTTTTTCTTTGGTGGAAGTTTCAAGTCTCCAGCAGGATTTTCACAGAAATGAGAATGCGTAGAAGTCAATAAATCGATCAGAAAGTGTGTGCACGAGATGAAGTACCTAAGTTGTGCTGTTTCTAACCTGGCATGGAAATCACACAACACCAGGATCAGAGCCTTAACCCCTGAATGCACCACATTGAAAAGCAGTGGGCGCTCACGATTAATATCCAGAATGTGGAAAGAGTTGATACTTAAAAAAAAAGAAAGTTTAATGAAAAAGAAAAAATAGCGAAAGTAACATTTTAGTTGTAACTTAGTGATGAAGGTAAAACAGTTGGACAGATCTGAGCGGCCTGTGGCAGATTGTGCGTGTGGTTGCAGTGAAGGTGGTGCTGGTGCCAGGGGGTCATGTGATGACGGTGGCCTTCGCCATCGGCCTCAGCATCCAGGAGCTGAAGCGCCACCTCGCCGCCGAGCTCAGGGTTCCCGCCGAGGTGCTGCAGATCTCTCTGGACGGTACGTCAAGAAACCAGCCCCACTGGCATCTCACAGTGTTGTAGACCAGAGGTTCCCATCGCGGCCCACCCGCCTCCCTGACTTAAAGGTCCCAGACCTCTGGTAACAATATGGAGCTGTCGCTTTAAACACAGTTGTGCTAATATGTTTCACACGGTGGTGCTAATGAAACAAGAGGACCGAGTCGTTTAGCGCACCAGAAAAAAAAACATCTGGCGACAATCTTGTGCGGATTTCTGCCCATAAAACATGTGAAGAACAAACAGATTATTAATAACAAATAACAGGAGTTGTTGGTAAGATAAAATAAAGAAAGAAAGATGATGATGATGAAGCACAAAAGCGAACAGTTTTTATATTTTTCTTAATTGAGTTTGAGAAAAAATACTGTACTCATGTAGGAACTGAGGCTGAAATAAATATATTGTATCATTTATTACATTCATCTATGATTTAATGTGTTGTAAAGGTGGAGCTAATTTAAATTACTTTATATACTCCTGAATTACTTACACTATGATAATATATCATCATTTATTCGTTAATTTATATATTTATATTTTGTATTAATAATCTGCATCGTAAATAAAATCATCAAATAAATGTACGTTAAAAAGTACAATATTTGGCAGTAAAAGCACAAAGTAACATATCCTGAAGTAAAGACTTCCACGCAGTAGTTAGCGCAGCACCAGAGTCAATGGACTGGTGCTTTTCAGGCTGGGTGGTGGAGGAGCAGCGCAGTCTGATGGAGCTCGGCGTGCGGCCTCAAGGCTCCACCCGAATGGAGATGAGCTCCAACGACCCGGACACTCACCCGCTCCGCCCGCTGCGACCCCCGGAGCAGGACAACATGCCGGACGTCATCACGGTTCGAGTCCAGACAGGTGAGGCCACCCTTCATCTCATATTTTTAATGTGCTTCAAAATAAAAATAAAACTAATAAAATATATTTTGACTGTAGTATACAAATTTAAAAAAAAATCAACATTACATTCACTCTTTTATTAAAATATCTATTATAAATCGATGAAGCGACTCATTCATGAAAAATGAAAACAAGATATATATTGTCTGTGAAAAGCATCCTTCCGTTATTAATTATGAATTCATCCATTCATTGCCAGTTGGGAATTATTATGTTGTATCATACTTTTTTATTTATGAATTCACCATTTAAATGCAAACGTTTATTGATCAACTAGTAAGTTATTTGTTTATGAATTGGTTGGAAAAAAAAAACATACACATACTTTGCATTTTACACACTCAGTTTAAACTTCTATCCATCCATCCATCTAAGCTTGACAATAAAACATCATCATTTCCTGTAAATTGACCCTGTGACCTCCAGGCGAGGGCGTGTTCCAGGAGGTGGTGGTGGAGATTGAGCGCCCCCTTCAGCAGAAGGCCTTCCTGGGCGGCTACAGACACCAGCTGACGGGGGTGGAGTACCACCACGCCGCCGTCCAGACCCGGCCCAAGAGGAGACCCAGCTGTGGAGAGGTGGTCTTTAGTCACAACACACAGGTAAATATATATATATATATTTTAAATGGAGCTTCACCCACAGTATTATTATCTTTACAATTATCAGAGAAGTGTCCCCGTTCTGTCAAATGAGCTCGTTCGACTCGCGTCAGTCTCTGACCGTGTCTCCGTCTCTGCCAGACAGCAGACCGGAAGTCTCAGGTGCAGCAGTGTCCGGTCGACGTCTCCACCCAGATGGCCGGCATCGGCTGCCACATCTCCAATCTGAACGACAAGCTGGTCGTCGCCAGCGGCATCTACATCACCGCCGAGGAATACCATGACACGAGGCTGAGAGCGGTGGTTATAATAATGAATGAATTGAAAGTCTTTTCAATAATATATGTTCATGTAGAAGCATTTATCTGGAACATTTGTCCAAAAACCCATAAATTAGTCCGAGCACTTCTGGTTCCTTTGTCTTGAAGTCAATGTGTTTTTGGTTAGATACCTAAAAGAAGGTCTGTGGTTCACACAAGCGTTCTATACTTTCAGAAAGAATTCTAAGACATAAAATAAGTTTGTAAAAAAACAAACCCTTATTTTGAAGCTTTTACTGAACGTCATGACAAACACTAGTCCGTCTTTATAGTAGTGGTGGTCGCGCCGTAGTTCATTTACATCTCAGTTTTGTACTTTGTAAACTTAGTACCAATTTTATTTGTGCTTCAAAACTTGTAGAAGTGCTCATTTCTAAACTGTAGAGTTGTAATATCTTGCTAAAGGGCGCTCACCTGTGGTCAAAGTGGACTCACGTGGTTGCAGATGGACAGGCTTTCTTGCTAATCTTTCCTGCTGGAGCCAAAGAAGAAAAAGGACAGGTTTGACATTCTCTTGTCGTCCACCCAGGTGATCTGTCTGCAGTCGTACGCTCGGTGCTGGTTGGGCCGGCAGGTGGTGGACCGGCTGCGGAGGGACCGGGACCGGCGGCTGAGCTGGCTGGAGCTGCAGGCGAGGAAGAGGATAGAGGAGAGGGAGGAGCAGCTGAGAGGTCGCCGCCGCCGCTGGCTGAACCCGCAGAGGAGGGAGGACTTTAACCTGCTGTACCACGCTCTAGAGAGTAGGCCAAGGCGGTGTGTGTGTGTGTGAGCGTGTGTGTGTGCGTGTGTGTGAGGAGATCTCACTGTGTCGTGACGCCAGCTAACTGTGAGTGTGTTTGCAGAGTGGTGGTGTGAGAAGGAGGAGCGGATCAACTTGACCCTGCGAGGAGCTGAGAGGAAGGCCGCTCTCTGCTCGCTGCTGGACCAGGAGACGCAGCTCATCGCCGACATCGGGCGCCATCGCATCGCCGCCCAGAACGAGAACTACGAGAAAAGTGTCAGGAGCTTCCTCGACAAGGTCAGAGGTCACTGCTCGACCTCCGCCCCCGCCTCTCCCAACCCACACCAAAACTCTTTTTATGTTCCATGAGATAAGCACTTTTCTGTGCTGGATTGTGGGTAAATATTATGTCAGGAAACAACAACATTAACAATTAAAATATCAAATGTCAGAGTTTAGTAGTGCTAGTATTGTAGTCACAGAGGGAAAACAAGTAGAGTGGTAATGTTAGTTGCAGTAGTATGAAGGAGAAGAAGTACAAAGAGTAGCAGTAATGTTTTGGTGCTAGTACTAGCAGGAGTAGTTTACGGGTAGGTGTAGTAGTAGTTGTGTAGTACTAGTAATACAAGTAATAGTAGTAGTAGCCCAGTAGTAGTAGTAGTACTAGTAGTCGTCGTTATGGGATTGTTGATAGTAACACTTAGTAACAGCAGTATTTTTAGCAGTAGTATCAGCAGTAGTACGAACAGTGTGGTGGTGTGTTTCAGTCTGCAGCTCCTCATCGGTGGCATGGGGCGGACGGTCGGCTGCTCGAGAAGGACAGTGAATACACCATCAGGGCAAAACATCTGAGAGATCTGTACAACAACATCAGCCGGTCAACTCTCAGCCAGGAGGAGAGACTCCACACCCTCCTGACAGTCAAACACATCGTCAAGGTACCACACATACAAACACTAATGCACAGTTACACACACACACACACACACACACACACACACACACACACACACACACACACACAGTACAGTCTGTAAAATTTGCAAAGCTTTACAAAACAAAAGTGTTAAAAATACAAAATATGACAGCGATAGTGTCGACCATACCCTTCAAAATAAAAGTCTCCGCTGAGCACACAATACAACAAATCATGAAGTGCATCTGTTATTGTTGGGCGCTCGGTTGTTTTTTATCCTCACTGGACAGGAGCATGCGTGTCAGCTGACCCGGGACATCGTGGATTTGATTGACAGAGAGATGGACCTGATGACTCGGGGGCTCAAGGACGCCAGTCTGGAGGGGCTGAGGCAGAGGATCTCCACTCTTTTCCTCCAGTACATTAAGACACCAGCGTTTAACCCCGAGGTGGCCAAGCTGCTGAAGGTGAGCCCAGAGCCCCGCTAGGATCATAAACGCTTAATGCCCTTTTAGCAATCAAATGTTCCTAAATATCTCCATATAATCTCAAAAGGTTCCCCAGAATCCCTCTCAGCTGAAGAACGACATGTTCCTCTGCCGCGGCTGTCACCGCTACCTGCTCTCATCCGACTTCAGCCCGTCCGCCAGCTCTGGTCTGAGCAGTTGGTGCCGCGACTGCACCCGCCTCGACAACATCGCGAGATCCCGGGAAGACTTCTCCCGCTACGCGAACATCCTGAAGAGGCTGAGAGCCAGCGAGCAGCGGCTCAACGCGGAGGCCAAGATCCCCTTCATGTTGCAGGTTGGCCCGCGTTCACTTCCTGTGTTTGTCCGTTTGGATTGAGCCCGCTTTCTCTTGCTGGGATTCCTTCTGGCTCCTCACGTGTGTGTGTGTGTGTTTGTGTCTGTCCTCCCAGGTGGAGGACTTGCGGTACTTGGTCGAGGTGATCTGGGCGTGCCGCTCGGCCCTCCAAGCCAGCAGCGACCTCTACAACCTGGCGTTCGTCCGCTGGGAGCGTCAAACGGAGTGGAGCCCCTGGAACTGCATCCTGCTGTCCAAGGAAGAGACTTCAAGTCACCTGGAGCTGGAAGATGTCCACAAGGTCAACACACACACTTATCTTAGCTTAGCTTGGTTTAATTTAGTTAGAATAAGTTTAGTTAATTGCCAAATCTGGATTCGCCTTTAAAGATATACTCTCAGATTTTCTTGTATCTCCCAATACAATATTTAAAAAAAAAACTAGCTGGATCTTTTCGAGGAACCCACAAACTTTTACCTACATTTTTTTTTATCAATGTTTTATATGAGGAATCCACATGACGACAATTTTTTAAAAATGCATAACTTTTTGTTACTTTTACGCCGAGGAGCACAGGATAAGTTATTGTGGAAGGAGTTTGGGGCCACAGAGCTGAAAGAACCTCTGGAGCAGGCGTCAGGAAGTATCGCAATGGAATGACGCACAAACATCTCAACAACTTGAACTCAACAGCATCAATAGTTGATGCAAAGATGGCCGTTAGGCTCCGATTCCTCAGATGGAAACACTAGGAAAAGTTTCTGAAATGCTTCAATTCAATTCAGTTTATTTTGTACTGTGCAAAATTACAAATTTGCCTCAGAGGGCTTTACAATCTGTACACATACAACATCCTCTGTCCCGGGACCTCAGGTTCAGGGGCCAAAAGAAAAGTTTCTGCTCTCACATTTTAAACTATTTTAACCTGAAACGCCTGATGACAAAAGAACAGGACAGAATCAACTTTTTATCTTCCTTATTTGGTGCAATTCTGTTTTAATACAACTTTGTTCAGTTTTTTGGTTAAAAAAGCTCAGTTGATAGCTGAGATCTGGTGACACATTGTTATAGTTAATGTATTACTTTATGGCCGTGGCTTTGTGCACAGGGCCCTTCACCAAACAAAAGAGGGTTCTGGTTAGTCTTCAAGAGAAAAGATCATATATTTAACCCCCCTTGTTGGCCCTTGGTTAGTTTGTCAGTAAAAGAAAACATCTGTAAAGTTCAGACTTTTGACGCTGTTCCGTAAAAACCTCTCGTCTGTGTGTTCAGGCGTACGAGACCACCTTCATCCGCAGGATCGAACACAAACACAGGCTGGCTCGCCGCTACTTCAGCCAGATCTCCGCCATGGCCGATTACCTGGACCCTCAGCGGCCCGGGGCGAAGGGCGGGGCCCCCGTCGACGCCCCGGCGGCCTCGGCTCGTTAAGAAACACACTGCTGTTTTTTGTCTTCCATTTCTTCTGTCTACTGTTTCCTCCCTCACTAACATTGTCTTTCCATTTAAAAAATAAAGCTCATGGTGGTTTTACTCCTGGTTTTGACTCGTCAAATTAATTCATGTTCTGGTGATTTTATTTTGAAATTACGCTGTACTGACACTAAGTGCCCAGGGTCCTCCTGACAGCGATACGGCTGAGTAATCCCCTTTGTTTTGGTGCTGCATTGAGACTTTAACACAAACATTGACATCGTTGTTTTCCGACTTGTTTGGCTTAAATAACCCAATTTATTCCCCTTTCTCTTGAACCGCATACTCAACGATACGTTTTACACTTGTGCCAATGTTGTGCGATATCATCGCACCTTTTCCAGAATGACTTTTTTTCGATACGTAACTTGTGAGGATTATTTTCTCCTACAAAAATGAACTAATCTAATGAATGTTGAGATTCTGAAATATTCACTGTTTTAACTGGATCATCAAAGCCTGACGCTGCAGTTTCCACTTGTTGCCGAAAGAGGTCAATAAAGATCTCTACAATGTGCTAGTAATATTTTATGCATAGAGATAAACTTTGACCTTTGTTATTAAACAGGTTTTATTTTTACGTCCCTTCTCTTGACCCTTTGTCACTCGTCTTTTATCTCTTCTTTCGATCGTGCCTTACAAGATATGTTGCTGCTGAAACATTAGTTTTTCATGGGTTTAAGAAAGTACTTGGAACACGACTATCATCCTAGTCTTGTTTGGCAAGCAGTATCTCTTCTGGAAAATACACCATTCATCAGATATCGTACCTCCCGCTTGACTACAAGTACTCTCCAAATGCAGGACAGAATTCTTGCCAGCTGGGTGAGCCACGAGTTTCTAACGTTTCTAGGAAGCGTGATCTCATGGGGCTTTAGTGACATGTGGCATCCTCAACGAGAGGTTTTTAGAGAAGTGCCGGATCCCAAGTTTCCTCTTTCCTGACATGGCCACACGTTCGCCCCCCCCCCCCCCCCCCCCCCCCCCCCCCCACACACACACACACACGGTGTTGTGACTTGACCTTCACATACAGCTGTACAATAGCGCACCGTTCTGACATTCTCATTCAAACACTCGTCCCCGTGGATTCCTTTCAAACTGAATTTGGTCGCCTTTATTATGAAAACAAGAGAACATTGTATTTTTTATGTATGCATTTTTTATGCAGATGAAACATAAACAGACCCTATAACTTGGTAGAATAAATAATTCAAACTGTTTTTATTTTCCCTGCTCTCTCTCTTTCGCTCGCTACACATCTCACCCAAGAATCGCAGACAGGCCCCGCCCATTTCATACAGTCTGGTAGTACAATATTTATTTTTCAGTTCAAGTGTTACATGTTGAGCAACAAACATACAGTTGTCTTGCAGACACGAATGTAATGCAGAGATAAAGAGTTAAGACGAGCCCAATGAAGCATTGAACACTACAGAACTGGCAAATCGTGTGTGTAAATATATACATCGATATATTCTCACACACACACACACACACACACACACACACACACACGCACGCGCACCCACCCACACGCACACAGGTTGGTGAGGAATTAAAAAAACCACACACCTTCAAATGGGGACAGTCTGACAGACAGACGCATGCCAACACGAACCGCAACGTAAATCACTGAAAGGAAATGAAACGACAGAAAAAAAAAAGCGGACAGAAACCTTAATGAGAACGATTCATTTACCTGTTGGAATGCAGAGAAACACACATTGTTTTTCCTCTCACACACATAGACACACACACACACACACACACACTGTTCTCACGAACCTGCATTCAGAGGGCCAGATAAAAAGAGTAGTCTCTGAGAGGTCTGAGATGGCAGGGGGGCCCGGGCTTGAATGATCACCTATCTGCAGAATTAGCCATCGATAAATGGGACAGTATGACAAGAAGGATGCTTTATTTGTTTTTGGTAGTGCGGCTATACTATGTACAGTACAAATGCGGGCAACTTCATCTTGTTCTTCGCGGAGATGTGGGAGCCACGTCGTCCCCCTGTCCTGTCGAACTTTGTGGCGGGTGGAGTTTGAAGGGGGATGGCAGGCCCCGCTCGACGGGCCTGCAGAGTGAGAGGGCACTGGAGGGGGGAGGGACGGGGATAAAGTGGGAGGGGTTTCATCTCTCAGCAGCATCCTCCTGACGAGGGCTTGACACTGGTGCCGGGGGTCAGCTTCATGCTGGGCTTCTCCCCTCCTCCGGCCGTGGCCCCGGGGCCCATCCTCTTCTTGATCTCGGCAGCCATGGTCATGAAGGCCTGCTCCACGTTGGTGGCGTTCTTGGCGCTGGTTTCCAAAAAGGGGATGCCCAGAGAGTCTGCGAACTCCTGGAGACAATGGAGCAGGACAGAGCAATGGAAAGTTTAGGCATCTATTTTTGATATATACTTTTCCCTCAGTCGTGAGGTTCTTCACTTCTTTGTGGAAAATGCCTTATTGTTTTAATAAAAAGCAGAAATACTATGAAATGGAGGACTTTTTTTTATTCTAAACATCGTATCGGTTGCATGGGCCATTTTGCCTTTGGTGAACAAGATATGGGATGTTAAATATGAACCCTGTCGCATAACGGCAGAGTAGCATTTCCCAAGCAGAATTAACGCATACTCAGGTTTTTTTTTTTTTTAATACACAGGAATCCCCTCCAGATACAGAATAGGCAATAGACTATTTTCCCAGTATGCCTTGCTGTCGCACTGGCCTTTAGTGTTCTTTTTTTTTCCTCGAGTTTTAATTAAGTGTAGTTTTTTTTACGAAGATCAAAGAAGTAAAATTACTTCTGTCTGATTGGAGTCTGGTAGCTTTGAGTAGAGCATATTAATTAAGTGTGTGTGTGTGTGTGTGTGTCTCAGGGCAGGCAGGTGTGCTGGTGGCGGTTGGCAATGGGGAGATTGTGTCATATGAGCTCCTCTTTGTTTAGCAGCAGCTGAGATTATAGCAGGTTTGGATGGTGCTGCTGTACTTAAATCTTTTACATTCAAACAGGACGAGGCTGTGCCTCTGGGTCATACCTCGGCAATAAAAGGGAAGTTTTAGGGCTAAGCAATAAGTTATCTTTTAACCATCTCCTACGTGTCGTACTAACGGGAGCATGTGAATGTTTCTGCACAGCGGCTTGTTGCTACTGGAGCGAATACCCAGGCGGCCTCACCTTCGCTGTTGTGTAATCCACCACCTTCTTTGTCGTCAGGTCGCACTTGTTCCCAACCAAAAGCTTGTT
The DNA here is from genome assembly GCF_023055335.1 of Clinocottus analis. Classification (NCBI taxonomy): domain Eukaryota; kingdom Metazoa; phylum Chordata; class Actinopteri; order Perciformes; family Cottidae; genus Clinocottus; species Clinocottus analis. The sequence goes on along the minus strand of NW_027176240.1, from coordinate 20,169,068 downwards.
GACATTTTCACTGGCGTAGCGGTCGATCTCCTGTAGCCACTGTTTGACGTTGTTGAAGGACTCCTGAGACACGGGGAGGAGTTCACCGTCAGCACTCAACTACCTCTGCGACACGACTGCACACGCTTCCACAGAGCCACAGGTAACACGTTTCTACGCAATGGGTTTAAAATCCTTTTTTTTGCTTGCTAATGACTGATTTGGGTTGTTCTTGCTTTGAATTGCCAAGCTGGTAGCCCTGGGCCACGCTCATGTCATTTTCTTTCAACAACACGGTTCCAGTGGGGAACTCCTCTAGTTCCACCACCACTTATGAAACCATCTCTTTACTGTAAAACAAAAAACACAACTACTTCCCTCTGTGTCAGAGCATCCGTGGAGTTTTGGCACTAGTAGACAGAGTGAGCTTCAGGAGCTAACACAAGGCTGCCTTTGTGCGCCACGTTTAGCAAACACTGGGAGAAACCAGTGGAGGGAAGTCAGACAGGTTCTAGACACTTTCTGCTGCACCAAACACAAGTCAAGTGCCACTGAACATGCTCAGCGGTTGCACCAGTGTGCCTGACATTGAACAACTCCATCAAAATCTGTGTGTCATTATTCTCTATCCCCACCTGCACAATGTGAAGCCATTTAGACACTCAAACAAATCTTACAGTGAGAAATCCAGAGAGGAGGAAGGACCGATTTCTCCTCATCAGAGAGCATAAATGCAATGATGTGAGTAAAGTGAATACTTGTATATTTCTTAAATGGAAAGAAGTGGCTTGTTCTTTTACACTCATTCATATCGTTCTACCTCTGCAGGTACATACAAGAAGGAACGAGTAGACTCCTCCTTTGGGGAAGTGTTAAAATATCCAACAATGGGTTCAAGGGGGACCCCAGCAGAATGAAGAACGATCCATCCCTCTGCATTTCAGTTCATTTGACTAAGATTATGTCTCGAAGTTCAAACATTACGTGTCCTGTTGAGGTATTGACGAGTAGTTCTTATCGGTAGAAAGCGGTGTGGCGTTGCACTGACCTGGTCTGTGACATCGTACACTACGATGATACCATGAGCCCCTCTGTAGTAGCTGGATGTGATCGTACGAAACCTCTCCTGACCCGCCGTGTCCCACTGTCAAAGGAAAAAGATGAATGCTGTTCATGACGGGCTTTGACAGTTGACAGTGACAAAAACAACACACGTGAGCCTTTACACATCAACACAAATGTCCACTGACTTGATTTTTTTTTAGTCAAGTATTTAATACTTTTATTCTTTGACAAAAGAAAAGGCTGTTGATATCATTTTCGTCAATACACTGGTTTATCATTACTTAATCCCTCTTACACCATCCTGCTGCTACAAATACCAATACACCAAATGTGGAATAATCTATCGCTGAAAATAGTCCAACAAGTGCATGATTTCCTCCATGATTTTCATTAGACACTACAGTGATCAGCTGTTTCAAGAAAATTGGCTCTTTATCAAATTGAAACTATCTACTTGAGGGTAATTTTATTTTTTACTTATATCTTCAGTAGAAACCATCGACCTTGAAAGGAATTTGTTTACAACAAAAAATCTAGAATAATAGCAGAATATATCAATATCCTGAAAACCCATGATTACTGAAGGACACTGATATGAAGCTGAAGCAGTGGGTTACTTACAATTTGAAGTTTAATGGTCTTTCCATCTAGTTCTATGGTTCGTATTTTGAAGTCCACGCCAATAGTGCTAATGTAACTTTCTGTGTATGTGTCATCCTGCAGAGAGAAACAGTCAGTTAGTTGGCTCACACATCCTGTTCACTTCCTTCCTACTTCACTATAAACACACACAGACATACACACCATCAGCCACTACGAGCACTGGTGGGAAGCAGCCATGGCGCTGCACATATCTCACAGGGAATGAATGAGTTACAGGCAGTTTAACTGCTTGAGTTGCACATGTGAGCATCCTGTGATAGAACTTAGTTTCTTGTTGAGTTAATGAGAAACGCAGTAAAGATAGCGATGCTTTACATTCGTCCAGCCTTCAAAAGACTGAATGGAATCACTGCGTAGTTAAAGCTTAAAAAGAAGATGAAAATGGAGTTGATATAAAACATACTGTTTGTATTGTTTGGGGAAACTTACTGCAAATCGGAGGAGAAGGCAAGACTTTCCAACACCAGAATCACCAATCAGGAGCAGCTTGAATAAATAGTCACTGTGAGGGAAAGAGAAAATACATGTAGTTAAAGGATCTCCAGAAATAGTACTGTCGCTTATCGCGGTGTATGTTGAACATGTTTCCAATGTGCAATGTGACTCAATGCAACCTCCATTAGCAATGCTAGCTGCTAGCCCTGGTATTTAGCCAAGCAGGACTCTGCTGCCCACCGGCAGATCCTGCAGTTTACAACAAGTATTTGCTGTATACTATATAAATTGGCAACTGATAGCATATTTTTTTTTACTGTATATTGGCCGATGGCGAATTGGCGGCTGATCAAACGGGGCATCTTTAACGGCGAGCTTAGAAAGATAAAACAACAGCAACGGGCGAAGCAAACCGCAGCAAGTTCACAATGCACAGTGGGAGCGAACCGCAATGTGGGCTTGGAGCAAACTGTACTAAGACAGCCTGTGGAGGAAATAAGAATTGTTAGAGGAATCCAAGAAGTCTAAGAGTGTGGTTCGTTTCATAGAAGGTCTGAGTTCCTTTGGTGCTCACATATGATACAAAAAAATAAGCTTACCAATCACTCTGAGCTTGTTTGGAGTGTAAAAAAAAACACCCTTAGTTTGCCGATTATTTCAAGATTGTTATCAAGTAAAACCTTCCGACAATGATCATCCTCAACTCTGCCGGGCTCAGACTGAGCGGCTGCTTCATCATGAGTTACCAGTCTCATAGGCTCAATCCTCACTGATTTCAAGATTGGAGCAAAGGAAGTTTTAGTCCATAGAATGATGCAGTCTGCTGTGGGATGTGACCGACAGAGGCTCAGTCACATTCTCAAACAGCACTGTTGAGCCATCGAGCAACATGCATACTAAGGGTAGGGCATTCTACTATTTCATTAAGCCCAGTGGCCCACCTTACCACAGTCATGCAGCAAGGCGGGTCCAGACCGCCTGCAGCCAATATACAAGTCTAAACTACATCCTGCATCTCTTTTCATTACACCTAAATAAAATTAGGCAACATAATGATCATCTTTTACTTCCCCAATACACACAAAGCAATATTGGGAGTAGGCAGCTATAAACCGCTTTGTCGACAACCTGCTTTTTTCAAGCCTCTTGTTTCTTACCTTTTCAACTTATCCTGTGCAGCACCACACTGCTAAAGCTGAAAACATGCTACCGCCGCAGCACGCCATATGACGGCCCTCGCACCAATAGAAAGCTCTACAACTCTACGGCTTCGATTGGCTCGAGCTCTGCAGCACGTCAACAGACGAATGCAGGACTTTTACGCGCAACAGAATTTTTTTTTTACGTTGTAATCCAACTACTTTTACAAAATGAAACGTTTGAGTACTTTTTTCAGCTCTGCAATAGCTTTGACTCAAGTGTGGACACAGACGGATAAAACTTCAGTTCTAAACTAAAGCGCTAATTTCTTGAGCAACGGTTTGCCTAGGAACATTTTCTTTTTGCCTTTATCTCTATAATGAGGGGATTGTGCGTCTTATGCTTCACTCCGTCTCTTCTCATTGATCTCTTGACTCAGACGACGACATGAGGAGAGGAAGTCGAGCTGCCACGGGAACAGAGACAAAGAGCTGGTACGGGAGCCGGGATGTCATAGCAGGAAGCAAGAGGGATTTTTTTGTTTTTTTTTAAAGGGCGGTGAAGCAGGACATAGGAATTGTTGAGGGGCGGTTTGGCGGTTTAGAGCTTGTGTGCACCCTGCCGTGGTGTATTTTGGTTTTAAGAAGCCGAAGCAGACATTTATTGCCCGTTTTGACTTCTCCTGCATGTTTTCGTCTGCAGGTGTGAAACCCTGAGCAAAGACATGGACTTCTTAAATTCTTCTTGAGAATGTGCTACCTCCAAGTTTAAGTAGGACGCTGTTGTCCTGGTTACAAATACATTACGGGACCAGCACCATTCACACTAAACAGCACACGTGATATCTGCAATAACCCCAAACTTCTAACAGTCTAAGTATACATGAGCATACCATTGTCACTTGATCTTGCAATTTAGCCTCTGTGTTCCTGAAGTTGTATTTATTTTAGATTTCGTCATATTCTTATTTTAGTGTATTATTGTAAATTGTTTATCATTTGACTACCTTGTCTTTTTGTTGCCTTAAGAACATGAACATGTTAACAGCGGGCTTCACGTTATAAACACATGTTGCGTGCCAGAGCTATAGTCTGGTGTTGGGATTTCTTTTAAGTGATTTGCTACCGTGATGGATTCAGTAATATTCATACAATCAGGCTCATCAGACCTGTTTTTCCGCAGTGCTGTGTAATAATTTGTGACCCTAATATTCACATTTTAGTCATGATGACTATATTAAGCATTGAAAAGGTTTGAAATTACAAGGTACGGTGTTCTACTGAGATTGACTGTTTTTACAATTCAATAGCTAAATAAAGACATATTCGTCATATTAATTCATGTTTCAATTCATCCCATTAGAATTGTAACACTTCAAAAGATTATAAAATGATCATATGTTGTGACAGTGAACGACAAGATAAGGAACCTACTCCTAATGCATCCACTTGAACGGAAAGATCAAAAGAAACGATCCAAGACAGTTTTTCTGTCATTTGAACTGGAAGTGTTGTATTAGATGTGCTGATCATTTAAATCTAAAACATCCTCCTCCTTTTACTTTTGACAGTGACTCTTGCTGATTAAAAAGTAGATCATGGACCTCACTGCTGACTATCACCAAGCAGGTGAATCATTAATGCAAGATGGGGAATAGGGATTGAATGACACCATGTACTTACAAGATAATAAGGGCTGTAGGGTTTTTAGATTGATGAGTAAGTAGAATACCAGCTTGTCAAACAAGGACAAACTGTCCTCCAAAAAATGTTTCCCATGTCAACATCTGTGAATGCAAAACCAAAGACGGGTGAAATTGCTCAATGCTGCCGTGTTGAAATCGAGGGCTTGTTCTGTAGCATGTGACCTACACATGACTGAGAGGCTGCTCAGCACCAGACCATATGACCAACTGAGTCATGCCCACACCAGGTAGCCTTAATGGCTGGACCTGGACCGTAAACAGATTAATACTGCTGCGGTGTGTTCTTAACACAGACTAAAGTATATCCATCGAGGGCAGGATGAAACATTTTTTAACTGAACCCTTGTTGTCGAGGCTTTTTATCGTGAAGATTCAATTAGCTACTTCTAGCTAGCTAACGTCGCTAATACATGTGTAACGTAAACATTACACGGTAATAATGACACAACACAGCAAAGAAATTGAATGAAAACGACTATTAAAAGGCAAATGTAGAGGCTCGCGTTACAGTTGAAGTAAGGCGCCTTTGTCGTGTCACCTTACACCTCAGCGAAAAACGCAGCGAGCCGAAAACACCACGGCTTCGGCCGCTTGCCCAATTGCTGCCTTAAAATGAGAATAAGCATGTAGCAAAGGAGCAATGTGTTGTTTTGTTTGCAATGTATGTCGACTGACAAGTGATTAACGCCAACATCCCCCCGTTATCACAGGGAAATTGTCACGGTGTCTCAGGCAGGCAGGTAGACACAGGTGGACGGGAGGGCAAATGTCAGCTGGTGTTAGCCGCTAACTTAGTTCCACTGCTAATTTCAAGTTATTTGTGCTAACTTACGCGTTAGCGAATAGCTCCCCTTAGCTAGCTGGCCAAAATGTAACGCAGCGGTTCTTGAGTACGATACTTACTATTCGGGATTCATCGTTGACTCGTTGTATAGTCTATCCCCTCTCGTCAAACGTCTCCTTTCCCCTGTCTGCAGATGAGCAGCGGTGTTCAAATGTGTAAAACGGAAGCGATGGCTAGCTCACACAGCTCCCAAAAACCACGACCGGCTACTTGTTTGTCGGTAAAAAAAAAATCCAAAATGGCTGCAACTCCAACCAGGAAACCACTAACAGGAATAACGCACAACAAATATGTAGCTTGGTTTAGCGGGTCTTTTCAAGTCAGAATGATCTACAGCCGCAGACCTACAGCAGATACTCAGGCGATATCTAACTAACCGGCCCCCTTATCGCCCTCTCTCTCTCTTTCTCTCTCTCTCTTTCTGACTGTGTGTCGTTACCGCAACAGCGAACTGTCAAGCCCTGGGAAGGATTACGTCATTTAGTGAAACGTGGCAAAGAGGAGTCAGTGCCCCGTGTCAAACTGCATATTACACACAACTTCCGGCGAAATATTTCAACATAAAACTCGATGAGGTGTATTTTGTACAATTCTCTTATGCTGTAAAACGAAAACCCACATATTATTTCCGGTCACAGCCCTGTGGCGTTTGACCACCTTAACACACCAACTTTCTGTAGTTGTTTACCACAGTTCACTTGTCCGCTTTGGTCCCCTATTGATAACACCCATGGCTGACATTTTTATTTCCCCTTTCGTCGCCAACAGTATTTATCACTGACAATAAAAAACATAATGTCATGTAATCGCACGCACGCTCCCAGTCATTCCAGAAACCTCTGTTCCAATTCACGTGCGTGTCATGAGTCATGGTTGTGACGTCACATGTTTAGTTTTTTAGGATGGAGGCGTGACCAGGAAGACAGGTAGCTCATTGTCAGCACCTGTACACCTTAGGCTGAGTCAGTAAAAAAAAGTACACATTCAAGAAGTAATTGTATAACTCAGTTAAATTCAGTGGGACGGAGCTAAATGTACAACTTTAATAATATTCTTTGTTGAAACGAGCAATCTGACTTGTTTAGGACTCAAACCTCAAAGTTTATGACTTGACTTAGGACTTGAGTGCCCAGACTTGATACTTACTTGACTTGAAAAACAACAATTTGGTTCAACTCTGTCCCTATCCCACGTCTTCCTGTGTTGATGTCTGTGTGGGGGCCACAACCATCAAGACTTCATCTGGAAACCGGAGCAGCTGCTTTCGCTCGTAATTGGCATTAACCCAAAACGAAGTCGCCAAAGTCTTTGAAATTGCAAGCCAGTTTGACCTGATTGGCATGTCAGTTCAGCAACCTTTCTGGTTTCCTCTAAGTGTCCAGATAGCACACAATACGGCAAATGCATAAACCACAACTTAAAAACACTGCTTCATTGAATTACTTTGGTAGAAATACTGTATTGTGAAAACTTCCCCTAAATGAGCAGAAGCCCAAGCGGATATATGCAGCCATAACAGTGACAGTCATAGCACAGATTCTGGAAAGAAATCAGAGTGGATCCTATTTCAATGCTGTGGGAACCACACACTAACTTCCAATCATGTCCATTGTTTTGTGCAGGAATGTCAGAGACAGTTCTAGCCGGAGGCTGAGCTGAGCCTTCAACATGTTTGTTAAGCTGCATGATTTTTGCTTGACAATGCACTGAAGCATTACATACTATTAGAAAAAGGCCAATCTTCTCTCTGATGGTCTCATTTACTAATGTAGCTCATATGGGAGGCCTCAGGATTAAATTGAGACCGTTTAATGACCAGTTAAAAGTTCCCTGCAGTAACTTTAAATGATGAAGTTATGATTGAATCATAAAAGGAATCTTTGATACTTTTGGTTCTTCCTGTTGAGCTTTGAGACTGAATGCCAACATGTCTCTGGCCGCTGCTCTGTGGACTTTCTAACTTCATTTCAGCTTCAGGTGGCACACTGCTTACACATCTGTGAAGGAAGGAGAGACCTCTCTGAAGTGTTACGGTTAGCACGGGAGACAAACTGAGAGGCGGAATATGAAAGATAGATTCAGTTTTTGATTCTGTTTGAATGTGCCATTTATCATTTTAGGGGAAACGGTACAGGTGACTGGAGTATAAAGCTTTACCTAGTAGACATCAAGCATGAGAGAGGGGAAAAAACAGTGATGGAGGTGCCCACCTGTAAAAGACTGGAAAACAATGTAAAAGAGAGAAGTCGCACACTCGTAGTTTGTGCTTCGTGGCTTCGAGTGTGCGACTACTCTCCTTGACGACTAACAGATATCCCCATGAAACCTCCCCAGTTGATAAATTACATTAAGACAAATTATTTTTCTGTATGTCAAGTTATCTGAAAACATATGTTTATTTCCAGAACAGATATCTGAACATGTAATACAGCTCGGTTAAAAAAAATACTGTTCTACTTTGTAAAAACCTTTGACTATCATGTCAACAGATTATTTGGGATATTTGTTTATATCACCTTGTCATAAAATAAATTAAATAAAAATCAATTATCACCATAATTCTTCGGAAAAAAAAATCAATCTACAAATGAAAACCTGTAAATGAAAACCTTCAGAATATAGATAGGAATGAAACCTTTGTGTGGAGACTTGATGATGTAAAATGACAGACATGTTGAAGACACGAGAGGTGAATAGGGTTAGAACATGTATTAATAAATATCACCATAAAACCTCCCCAATGAATTACTTCAATTAAGACATTCGGTTTTTGAATTACAAGTTTTCTGGAATGTTATATTTAATTATGCAAATAATGCATTATCAAATGGGATATTTTGATTAATTTAGGAGAAATCTTCAGATCAAATAGACAAAGTAGTAAAATAAACACTCATCTTTCACTAGTCGGAAAGAAGACATGTTAAAAATTGACCAGAGCAAGAAAAAAATAAGTATTCTTCCTGTGCATATTGAAAGAACAGAACCAGTGATCAGATCAATATAATGGTGACTGTAATCACGTGGGAAAAAAAGCATGAAAGAACATTTGCCATGCACCATTTTTTCCTGTGATCGGTTCAGTTTAGACACTAAACAGTTTTCCTCCTGATTTCTCGTAATGGAGAGCAAGAATCGAGGGCTGCACGTACCCGACCGGCACACGTGACCCGAACATGTTTAAAGAGAAAGACACATAAGTGAGAGCTTTGAATTTGAAAACTGAATTGTTCGGGTGAACCCAAGATAACGACAACGAAGTAAGTGCAATAAAACCAGCACAGACGAGTCTGTTCACAAAGTGGCCCCCCGGACCCCCGAGGGCCCCTCCCCTCTGCTCTGCTGTACCGGGCCCGGCCGGGTGAGGCTGTCCATGGCGGACAGGATGGAGGAGAAGAAGTGTTCGTTGTGGGTCTCCAGAGCTCCACGCCGCCCCTCGATCATCAGCAGGGCATCTCTTAAAACTGGAAACGCAAAAAAAAAAAAGAGCGCAGTGAGAAAAAAAGAAAGAAAAGATGGCCGACAGGTTTGTTTATAATGACTTGAGCGAGTGAGCGAGCGGACTGACGTGGAGACGTGCTGTTGATGCAGCCGAGCAGAAGCCGTCCGCTGTGCAGAACGCAGGAGGTCAGAGGCTGGTGGCTGCTCACTTCTCTCTGAAAACTCTGACAAGGAGAAGCGCCACGTTACACCGTCAGCAGGACAGGATGTGCGTGAAGTGAGTGACAACTTCGTGGCGGTTCGTCAACTCCCCGTGTTGGGCTGTGTTTGCTGAGGAAGACGCGTTTCTTCATTACGTTCGTTTGTTCCCTTTTCCCATTGAGATTCGCACTGCATGCAGATTTATTTAAACACGGGGAAAACCCACTTCAAAAGACTCAAGTTTCTGTTTTGTCACGTTTAACGTCACAGATCTTTTATATCTGTTACTTAATCGCTTTTAAAAAAATCCCATATTGGTGATATTGGAATGACGAACAAAGATGGTTTTGCTGAGTTTGCATTTAGTTTCGATCAAGTATGCTTTTTTAAATTTCTTCATAATGATTAGTAAAACAACTGTTTCCATCAGTGGAGTCTTGTAGCTTTGAAGAGTGCATATAAAGGCCATTTCTCACTTGGTGAATTGAAAGTTTGGTGATTAAACAATCAAAAAAAAGCACCTGGTGGCGTTTTTCTATTACTGCAGTTCGGAGCTGGAGTCGATGAAGACCCGTTTCTACTGCAGACAGGTCATTTGTCCCGGGTTTAACCAGGCGGCAACCTCCGGTTTTGCCAAGTAAAGCCTATGTGGAAGTATTTTAAACTTGCGTTCTTTCTTCTCACCAGTGGAGGAGAGACCCCCTGTCCCTCCTCCACTGGTGCAAAAAGAAGTCAGATTGTATGGAAGCCTGTGAGAAAAAAACCCTACTTCTTACTTCATTTATGCCCTCAGTAAACATTGTAAACATGAGTTTATTAATCTATAGTTTCATGTTTGCTTCAATACAGCACAATGTTCATTTAGTAAATTATGGTCCTTTTATAGTCAAATAGAAGCAGAGTATGTTTTAGGGCTGTCTTACTGCTGGTACCAGCGCCGTATACGGAGTCTCTACATCACTCCTCCGCATTTCAAATCTGCTAACCGCAGTTCATTGGTTGCAAAAAAAAAAAAAAAAAAAAAAAGGCAATGGCTGAAGAGTCGAACTCAATGCTTCAAAGTGACAGTCCACAAACCAACAGGTGAAGTCACGATGAGTACGTCCACTTCTTATGGAATGACATATTTGCCACTCAAAGAAGTCCCTGACACACAAACCACTATTGAATTGTAGGGTTATTTTTTTTTTATAGACGTCTTTATATTTAGCGAAGAAAACCACTCGCTAGAAACAGAAGCTCAAGTGCATCCGTTCTGGAGTATGACGAGGCCTTGAGGCTCCGTCCTCACCTGATACTCAGCCAGAGACGACTTCACGTCGTCTATGTTCACCGTGGGCGCAGCCAACAGCTCCATCTTCTCCGACATCGCGTATAGCTGCTGGATGAGCTGCTCCAGGTGTGAGCTGAAGACCTGGAACACACACACACACACACACACACAGTCGTTTGTACGGAGGACTGCAGTCACACTATCGCCTGGAAGGTGGTAACGTGCCTCTACCTGGATGTGTTGCATCAGGGAGTCACTTTGCTCCCGGTCGTCCCGGTTGCTCATCCGGCTGCCGGGCAGTGTGAGGCCGCACAGCTGCTCCGCCAAAACCTCCACCTCCCTGAGACTGGATGGACTCAGTCCTCCTCCTACAGGCTCCACACAACCTCCAGCGGTCCTGCTCCCTGTCTCAGAGTCCCTGTGATCAGCTGCTGATGGAGAAGAGACAGATTTGGAGAATCTTTCAGCTGTAAAGCAGAAACCTCAGAGACATATTTTCTCAGAACTTGGACAAACAAAATGAAAGCCATCCACAAAAGCTTGCTACGTTACAGTGGGATGTCTAAGGGGACGACTCCATGTTTTTGAATTTACTTTCATGCTTTTAGCTTGTAGAAAGTCCTCTTTACAAATCAATGGTTTGGTTTGTACATAGAGAACAAAGAGCGGTACAATGGTCCAACCGGACTGACGAGTGAAAGACACAAAGATCCATCTGACACCTGAAAAAGGACAAAATGACTCACCAGTCATTGGTTAAAGATTGAGTTCAGCATCAAAATGTGTGCCCATATGAATAGTAACAGGTTCCTGTTTCAGTTTTAAGTGCACAATAAAGCCGACAAGCTGAAATGATAACCGGTTTGTTGCTTCAAACAAAGCTAATCCTAAAACAATGGAAATAAAGTTAATGTTGATGTGGGTTAGTACTACTGGGATATACAGCTGAACAAATCACAGTTTCAACCTTTTAAATCCAACCACTGAGTAGACTGCAGACGGCCCGAAGAAAAATGGCTACCCAAAATATTTAGCTCAGTAATGATCGAGGGTCACTTACGCTTTCTGGACTAGAAAACTCATTATAAATCAAAGGGAATTTTCATGAAAAAAAGTAATATATAAATTTGTACACACACATACACCACTGGCCAAAGGTTTTGACACGAATATTTATTGTCACAAAGTCTGCTGCCTCAGTTTTTATGATGGCAATTTGCATATACTCCAGAATGTTATGAAGAGCAATCAGAAGAATTGCAATTGATTGCAAAGTCCCTTTGCCATTAAGATTAACTTAATCCCCCCAAAAAACATGTCCACTGCATCCAGCTGACCTCATGTCAGTGATTCTCTCCTTAACGTAGGGGAGAGTGTTGACGAGGACACAGCCGGAGACACACAGAAACACACAAATTCAACACACTGCAAATATTGTCTCTTTGCATAAACTTAATGTGATTGTCAATAAAAGCTTTTTACACTTATGAAACGCTTGTAAATATACTTCAGTATAACATAGTAGCATCGGACAAAAAGATCTAAATGTATTTGTCACTCAAAACTTTTGGCAACTGGTCTACAAACACTTACACACAGATGTACATACATAGATGTATATATGATTTGCATATACAAGAAATGTATTGATATATGCACGCACACACACACGCACACGCACACAGTTTAGCCAATAAAGGTCAGCAGACGCCAACAGCACATTTATTCACCTATTTGACACGAGAGGCCAGATCTTTCATTACCGAAAATGGAATAAAGTTTCTATCATACCGGTCTGAGCAGCGCTCCGGTCCTCTCTGTCTGGATCTTTTCCTTCATCTGTGTCTTCATTGCCACCTGCCAGCTCTCTGACTGTAGCCTTCTCCTCCTCCTCCTCCTCTTCTTCCTCACCACAGTCTTCAGCCTCCCGTTTCTCAGGCAGGGTGATGGAGGTGGCGCCCGGCTCCAGAGACTCCCAGCTGGTTGTGACAGGCCGGCTCAGCTGGGCAGTCACCTCCCTCACCTGCACACATGGACCAATAAGTATATATATACAGTAAGTGTAGGACATTTATCCGAGCTATTAAAACTAAACAAGAAACATGAGAATACAGAACTCTGACAATGCCGTTTCTTTAATCTAAATATCTTCTATAATGTGTGTGTGTATATATATATATATAAATATATATAAATAATCTTACAATATTAAATAATATGTTTCATGAAACAGTGAGTGACGTTGCGAGCAAGACACTTCAGATTGTGTGAATGTGCATTTTGATTAGCTCCTAATGAGCATGTACAAATATAATATAAATATATAAGTACACACACACATAGAAAACATAGACCTCATCATTAATGCAAAGTAGCAGTGATTTGGAGGGGGTTCGGGATTGAACGGTCTGGTACTTCAGTGAAGAGCGTCCTTCAGCACTGACCCGTCTGGACAGCAGCTGCAGCTCCTCCAGTTGATCCGGAAGGGGCCAGAACTCCTCGTCCACCTCCCTGCACACACACCTGGACCGCGGGAGAACGCTGGGAGATAGGGAGAAAGCAGCGGAGGTGGAGGCGGGGCCGTCAAACCGACTCATTCCACCTCCGTTCCTAAGGCAGTCCAAACTGTCCAGGGACAGACCCACGGGGTCCGGCCCTTCTGAGGATTTGTTGAACCCCTGCATGTCAGGTGACCCGTGACCTGCGCTGAGGGAAAAGTCCAACCCTGACAGGCTCGTGGAGCTACAAAGGTGGTCCAGTTCGATCCCCGAGTCCTGCAGGTTGGAGCCTGTTTGGAGGAGGAAGTCTCCTCGGAGCTTGGAGCTGTCCGCCTTACAGACCACCTGTCCAGGTCTCAGAGGGTAAGTGTAGTCCAGCAGGTCCTGGTACTCCCTGTTTGGGTCCCAGCTTGCAGACTGTCGGTCTGGAGATGGGGGCGAAGCTTTGGGGATGGCACAGTCCCAGTAGTTCGCCTGATGAATCGACATCGGACGTCTCTTCATGTCTCGCCCAGAAGAGCGAAGTTTGCTCTCTTGCTCCCTCCCCTCCAGTCTGAGCTGGGTCTGGTCCGACCTGGAGTGGCCTGAGCGAGGAGTGTAGGTAGGATACAGGACAGTGGAGGTCAGCTGCGGCCTACGGGGAGGGCTCAGTCTCTGGACCTCCAGGACGGAGCTGGAGAGGCTCCGCTGAGCTGATCTGCTGCCGTGGTATCCAAAAGCGTGCTCGTCGTGGCGCAGCCCGGCCCCGAGATCGGAGACACCCAAGGGTGAGCCCGGGTCAGTTCTCGAGACGTCGCTGTGAGAGAGGCTGAAGCTCTCTGGGCTCAGCTCCGATCTTGGTTTGGTAAAGACGTCCGTGTCGTCTTCTCCTCTCCTAACACCCAAGTGTTTTTCCTACGAGACAGGAAACGGACAGAGTTAAAACATGACATCACTGCCGCCTCGTAGAGACTCAGTTATGTAAAACTTCTGTCATGGTTCTACTCCGACACGACCGTTTGGATCAGATCAACAGTGATGACACAAGAAGAAGAGCGTTCCCACTGAATCCACTGATAACTTTTCATATAGATATTCATCTATTATAGAAATTCGCTGCCTGTTCTTGAATGAAGTAAAGTTCAAAGTGACAAGAACAGTGTTTTACATTAGACTGAAGACAGAGTAGAATATCGGATTACAACATATTTGGGCCATTTAATAATAATAAATAGAAGAATAACAATTAAATAAAGATTTTAAGAATTAAGTGAAAAATGGAAGACATATTTGTAATAATTCGAGATTTTTTTTTACTTTACGTGGAAAACTGCAACCGTATAATAGGGCCATTGTGCATTCATAGGGCCATTGTGCATTCATAGGGCCATTGTGCATTCATAGGGCATTCATTATGCACTGATGCATAAATCACAGAGCTGGGGGAAGGGGGTGATATTCAGAGAAAATATTGAAGTTTTAAATAAACAAAAACATTTTTAGATTTAAGTCTTACATTTATGATAAAAAAGATGATATTCTCTTAAGATTACATGGTCATTTATCTGTGAAACCAAATTCTCTGGACTCTAAACTGACATCATAAAGCTAGTTGTGGTTCCTTACTCGTTAATGTATCACAAAACTAAACTTTTTTTTATTCAATTTGTGAGTTCTGTTTGCTAAATATACCACCTCAGTCTCAGAGACTAAATACCACTTTTATATAGAAAAGTTTCTTCCCCTCGTCGCTGTGTGAAATGACTCCGATACACCAAGAAAAACAAATTGAAATCATAAGACAAAGTTTTATTCTCGTATGAAATATTAAATGTTATTATGTGAGACTGTCAAGCGAGAAAATGCTCAAACATGAACATATAATGTAATCATAACGCATTTTGTTCAAAAATATACGTTTTTTCTCTCTCAGAGTTTAATAACTTTGTAGCGTAAAATTATGACTATTATTGTAAGATTCTGCCTTTCTTAAAATAGTATTTTTTCTCTATTTTATTCAAATATTTCATAACATTTCTTTATAGATTGCTCGTGGGGTATTTCAAGAACTTTGTTTTATAATTAATGATCAAAAAAGTTGGCGGAACAAGACGGGTACAAAATATCTGTGTGTGTGTGTGTGTGTTTGTGTGTGTTTGTGTGTGTGTGTGTGTGTGTGTGTGTGTGTGTGTGTGTGTGTGTGTACTTACTCTCTTTACATTCATTTGATGATATTCAGTTCAAACTTGAGCAGTGTGCTTTTAAAGAAAAAGCAAGTGAATAAAAAAAGCTATTCAACAAAAAGAGCAAATAAATCCTCCTCACCTTCTCTGTGTGCTTCTGTGGATGTGTCTTCTTCAAGATGGAGGCGTGTTGTTCTGCAGAGAACAGAGGCTTCCTCGTTACGTACTGTCTGCCTGTCAGATACCTGGACGTGGGAGCTATGGTGACACTTTTGTGCGGCTCTCCTCCGTCCCGCCCTCTCTCCACCTCACCTCCTTTCACGTCTTTGGGAGTGGGACTCGACCGCCCTGTGCCAGGTTTAAACTCTGGGAGATGCATCTTCCACCTCGGGCTGCGTCCCTTGGCTTCCATCGGACAAAGTTAAAAGTAGGAAGGTTGTGTCAACTAAAAAGGGAACAGAACATTTCAGTAACTTTCAGAACAAAACAAAAAGATAACAAATGTGCTGCTTTGCAATCGTTGAAGTGTTTTGGTTTCATCCGCGCACCTTGAAGGAACTGCGAGCTCGAGGCGCAGCTTTTCGTCCGGCGTCTGCTCAAGAGCAACCGTCATGTTGTGGAGTCCAGGCCCATGCAGGAGAACTGTAACAGGACGGGGAAGAAACGTGGCACATTAAGACGAGACAACATGCTTTTGTCAAATAGAAATTGAAAATCAACCAGTACTGAAGTCTTAAGGAGACCCAACTCCACTGCTGCCGATTATTACAATTCATTGTTTCAGTAACTTCTTTGGTTTCAGCTGCTCAAATGAAAATAATCAAAAGCAGAGACATTCATAATTAATTTAATTTTTAATAGATCAAACCCTTTAGCCAACAAAACCAGATTGACCCAACCAAATGTTATGTGCTACAGCAGATACGGACATATTCACCCTCTTTTAGCTCTGTTTTAAGTCAATATTAACTCCTGAAGGAAATAGCTGGCTCTAAAGCAGCTAAATAGTAACTTAACCTGCACTAGAATAGTGTTTTCCTAGACTTCCGATCACTCGTCGTAGCGCTTCAACACAACATGATATCATTCACACACTGATGGAAGAAGCCACATGCCCAACGAACAGTCAAACACATTCACTCACCGTCGGCACAGCTATTTTGGGGTTAAGTGTCTTGCCCAAGGACGCATCGCCATGGGCTAGCGGAGCAGGGGATCAAACCGACGATCCTCTGATTGAAGGACGACACTGCTCTACCACTAAGAACGCACTCCTTGTAAACGTTGGTTACACATGAACACATATCTGAGTGGAACACACGCTCACATCCGGCTGCTTAGAGAGTGAAACGTCTCTGCCTGTTGCTGTGGGGTCACTAAGCAGCCGGGTCCAGGCAGGGAAACGATACGCTGGCTCCTCACCTGACCGATCTCATTAAGACTGCATGCTCAGACCTGCCCGCTCACTGCGCCAAGAGGAAGAGCGACGGTCCATCTGCAGCAGCGGAGCAGTCACAGACGTTGGACGCATCCCGCCGAGAACCGAGGACACTAATGTTGCCGCTAGTGATGTTGTGTAGAAAAAGGTGCTGGCTCAGCTGCATTTCGTGCCGATAAATATAAAAAAAGACAGCAATAACTGTTGTTTGCTAGACACGAGCGACTGTCCAACTTAGTGCGGATACGATACCAACGTGTTTCTATTTTCCACGCATTACTTTGATGACATCCATCTGCACATCAGAAACTGGACTTAATAGAAGATATAGCTAATTATTCCATTCATTCTTTAATCCATAAATAAATAGACACATTTACTAAAGGCATGAGCAAAAAAGCTGATCGATAAGGTTGTGAACAGTGTGAACATCAACGCTAGCTGTGCTGAGTTTGGACACAACTTAAAGGGTTAGTTTTGGGTTTTTGGGGTTGTGTGTGTTCTGTGAGTTAAAATGACAGGTTTTTTTTATTGCTTTCAGGTGGCTTTTAAGAGAATGATACCTGGTTGTTTGAAAACGGGGTAAAGCAGCTGTGGACGGGAGCAGCAGAAAAACACCTAGTCAAGCAACCAAAAAAGGCGCATCACTTTAATTGTTGCTGCCGCAAAGGTTGTGGGGCGGCATTATCTTCTTTTCTTTGGTAAAGGAAGATCCAGTGTTTCCTATGCTAACGGAGCTAAGAAAGGTAGCTTTAAACCCAATTTAAGAATTTAATCCTCATTCTACTCAGTTAAGAACCAACCTAAGCCAAAATTTTAAGTAAACAAGTCATAAAGGTTACCAACAGCAGTTAAAGAACGTATCATCCTTAGTGAGGATGCTGAGATCACCTTCTTTTAGGGGCATGTATGCTGTAAGAATGAATAATTAGTACCTGATTACAAAATTATTACTGACCTGAAAAATGCTCGTGTTTTTTTTTCCTAACATGAAGGTCTAAATATCCTTTAAATACCAGGTCTAAAAGTACTGGAATCTATTTATGTGTGTGTTTTGAACTGAACAATACAGTTGCCAGAGGAAGATAGAAAGGACATGTCCTCCTTGTCCTCAACGGTGACTGTCGCCCCAAATTAGAGCTCTGATATCCTCGCCACAGCAAACATATCATCACAAAAAGAGAACAGCCAACGTGTTGCGCCAGAAGCACATTACCCATGATGCCCCCAAAACACAGCAGGACTGTACACCGCATTGGATACTCGCTTACAGGACTATCTGGAACAAGCCGGTGGAGAGAAGAACATTTATTCAATTCAATCATCAATAATCCTAGCACCGCTTTTGTTGTTTAGTTGGTCCCTGTATATACTTCTATTTCATTGTATATAATTTGTATATATTTTATCATGTGTTGTCAAAGTAGCAGCTTGGAGACACAAAAGTAGCAGCTTAGAGACACAAAAATAAAAAGGATAAAAGATATATACAAAAATAGAAATAACAGGGATGAACGATACATACAGCTCAGAGAGTATTCATTTAGGAAATTCAATTTAAACAACAGAGAACGTGCAAAAATGCCAAGTACATATGTGCAATGTATACACTTTTTTTTATCAATGTATATACTTTTTCTTAATTATTTAATTCTCTTAAATGTAATATGTTCTGCTCTGCCATTTTATTTTATTGTTTATATTAATATTGTTGTTTACTCTGTAACTTGCTTGCTGCTGCTGCTACAAACAAATGTCCCCGTGGGGACAAATAAAGTATACATACATGTCCCATGTTTGAGCCTCAGTATATAATATGTCAAACACAGTGGTCAGAGAAACCCTGGCAACAAAGGCAGTGACACCAAACACAAGACCTCCACAGAGCGAGGAGCCATTGGGGTCGAGCAGAGCCGCGTAACGGTGTCAAAGGCTCGGGTACTGGGCACACAGGGAGGGCTCCAGGACCAACCCACTCCTGAATGTAACGGGTATCCTCTTGAGCCCACGCGACACCTAAACCCACCAAAGCGTCCACGCAAGTTGACTCAGTGGTTGTTCCGCAACTCAAAAACGATAAGAACTAAACAGCAGCAACACAAATGTTTTGCTTTGTGATTTTGCAAAGATGAAAAAAAGAGTGCGAAACGTATTAAGATAACTTATTGACCAAAATCTTGTAATTTGCAGAGTTTTTTTTGCAGATTGACGAACGCTCAAAACCGCTGGATTCAAACTTGAGCCCTTTCACTGTTTGTTTCGGCGTCTTTGATGCGCCGAGCAGAGCTTCCTCTTCATGAAACCTCTCGTTGCGCTAGAAGTGTTTGCCACCGACCACATTCACGTCGGACATTTATCGAAAACCCACGCAGGCTGACTGACAACCCGCTCAAGCAGCAGCTCCAGCCCTGCCTCGGTGTCAGAACAATACAAATGGCGGGTTACTTACAACATTAACACCGTTAGCTTAGCCACGAGCGTCCAGCGGTTGAAGCTTCAGAGCTGCTTTGTTGCTTTCAGCCCCGTCCATCCCTTCCTCGTCCTTCGTGCTGCCTTCAAGTGCGTTTCCGCTAACGCGGTCGTGTCCGTAATTGTTAGTTTACGTCTTTACGTTTCTATTCCTCATATTTCCACATGATAGGGACCGGACAAAAAGACTCGTGCTTTTCCTTTGCCTTGAATCCCTGACTGCGAGAGCGCACCATTTATACAACTTGTATAACTTTGGGTGGTTAAAATAAACATAGTTACAATATTGCTGAGCGCACATGAAGGCAACACGAGTTCAATTTGAAACAGCAGCAGGCCGGTGTGGCTCTATGCTGCCCCTTAGCGGACAAAATAACAAGTGCACATACTGTATATTGCAGTCACACAGCAACATTATTTCTGAACTAGGGCCCACACAACAAAAGAACATATACACAAAATACCAAATGTATTTCAAAAACACATTAACATGTAACCTATCAATAAAGAATTAGTGTATTTGTTTCAGTAGGAACACTTATTTAACTTTATTATGTAAAAGAAAAACACAAAAAAAACTCAAAGGGTCTGGTTTTAAATATTTTTTTAATTTGAGACATTATTTTGGAAGCCCAACACGGTCAAATACAATCAATGTACAAAACATGTCTTGGAGCTTCACACTTAAAAAAAAAAATTCAAACATTGCCAGGAGCGACTTTAAGCTGTCCCTTTGACTGCAGACAGTACTTGTTCCGTGTCAGTAGTAACCAGTACCAATCATGAACCGTTTTAACTTCATTCTCACCTTCTGATCTCAAACGGAGAGTAAATGGCAAAAACAGGCGGCGGTTTAAAATAAACATCTCCATAACACAAGGGGTGATTAATTTATTATGTGTGTGGAACTAAAAGTCCACGCAGCGGCCCTTCCTCTCCCAGTCTCCGTAGCGGGTGGGCTCTGGTCCCCGAGGACCACCCTTCTCCTTGGTTTCGGGGTTCACGTCATCGGGAAACTCTGGAGAACAACAAGAGAACGGTTTGACTTGAAAAGGCAACGCTTTAGTTCGTATGATTTTCCTCCCACAACTTCTTCCCTTAAACTACAGCCTCTAAAAAAATGGTTCAACTAGATCTGGACTTCCTGCAGGACTCTTGTATTACACTGCACTTGTTTTAGCTAGGTGCACCTCATAAACTGGCAACTGAGTGTATTTACTGTAAAAAAAAAAAAAAAGATCAGTGTATGTTTAGCTATGGGACAATGAGAACCTCATATGTGTATAATGAAGCATTAAGTTCAGATTCTTCATAAACATATATAAGTAAATACGCATGTTTTACTACAGTTACACTGATATGGAATTGGAAGTCCACACTAGGGGTCGATGATATTGTATTGAAATGGAAATTGGACATCAAAACTACACCTACTTCACTTTTAGATTGACACATTTAGTTTTCCATCGTCAACACAACCTTAAACAGCTGTAATTTGTAAGAAATGCCAAATTAATTGACATTGTTCAGGATGTTTTCTGTTATTAAAGTGTCAACAAGCTGCGATGAAATCAATATATAAATTCCAGGATTCTACTGGTGTCCCTTCACAGTAAAAGAAGAACAGCAGCTGAATACACTTAGCTTAATAATATATATATACTATATATTTATTGGAAGACAATATACAACCACATAAATACTATGCATCTCCAATTCTAAATATTGTTACGAGTGTATATATATACATATATATGAGCATACGAGCACTGTTTCAGACGCTGTTGGTATGTGCTAATCATAGCGACAATACTATTCAACCCCCTTTTGCAATTTGTTCCGTTTGATATTCTGTTGTTTTCCCTTCCTCAGCCAAATCCATGAGTGCAAAATGTGAGGCCACATTAAAAAGACAGAAAAGTTCTCCCTTCGTCGTTCTCACTTTTCAGAGCAGCTTGGCTCGCCTCCTCGGGGCTGTCAAACCGACCCTGCGGGGTTTTGGCCTTCTTCAGCGGCGCTTTGTCCTTCACGCCTCCGCTGGCTGCCCGGAAACTACCTGGGCACGACACACGGGAGACCACACGGATTTCAGAATAAAAGCCGATTAAAACGCTAACATTACGACCCAAATATGATTTAACCTTAACGGACGTTACTTTGACGAATATCCAAGTCGAGCTACAACTTTAACCATTAACGTAGTCATTCAGTATCACTTGATTAAATACTAACACGTTAAACAGCAGGTGTGTGAATGTAGTTTTGGCTCACAAGAAAAGAGGCTACATTAGCTAATAGCGCACACACACACACACACACACACACACACACACACACACACACACACACACACACACACACACACACACACACACACTGACCTGTAAAGACGGACTCCGCGGCTAAACTCTTGGACAGTACACGTCTGCTAGCCGTAGCACATAACCGTAGAAGTGACATGTCTGCAGTTGATAAGAGACCTTTCTTTCCACTGTCCTCCTCGGACGCTTACACAACCAGCGCTCTGTTGTTGTTGTTGTGTGTCGCGCGTCATTTACGCAATACGTCATCATCACTTCGCGACGGAAATCGTCGGTGGATGTAATGCCTCTTCGGCGCCAGCAGGGGGAGACATATCTCTAGATACAGTGGAATTATTTTGGTCCCATGATTGTTGTGATGTTTATACGTTTGTTAAGCTTTACTGACAGAACTTCAGTCAACGTAACTTCATATTTGTACTATTATAGTAAATGATTTTGATGAATTGAAAAAGACAGTTATGGTTGCACATCATACCCAACCTGATAGATGTTTTTACTCCAATTTGCTTAATGACTTGGATCAGGTTATCAATACTGAAATTGTAGCCTTATTCAGATTTTAAATATATGGCTTCCAGTTCGTGGCAAAGGATATAGTGGTGTCTGTGTGTGCAAATCAAATCTCTCAAAATGTGTTTGATGTGATTTAGATCTCCTTCAGCCTACTATTGTGTGGAAAAGCATGTTTCCACTCAAATAAAATGAGTTGTCTCACTCATAAAGTGATAAAGTTATAGTTAAAGTTATGTCACTGAAAAGAACCACATGAGAGGATCAGGGTTACGGTTTGCATTTCCACCTCATGTTTGTGAAAGATGCCTATGGAGCTGGAGTCAGGATGTGGTTAGCCTAGCTTAGCATAAACACGATGGAAAAAGCAAGCCATGGCTCTGTCCAAAGTTTAACAAAATACACCAATCAGCAGCTCCAAAGCTCACTGATGATCACATTGTATATTATATCTGTGGATTTATGGAATATCCTGGCAGACTGGTCAGCTACCAAATTACTTATTTGGCGGCAAACTTGTCATTCTGTTCCTACAAGTATCTGGAATGACTTTCACTGTCTGCTCGGAGCCTCAGAGCACATCAAATTATCTCTGCTGTTTCAATACGGATGCATGTCCATATTAACGGGTGTGAAATTAATAACAAATGAGAGGAGCACTTTAAGAGCTGCAGTAGACTTCGGGTGTACTCGTAAATCCCATCTGAGGCTCCACAATAAAATGAGAGCTCTGTTGCAAGAAGAAACAGTGCTCTACACAAATTAACAAACAGGGACGTTGGAATGGATTCTAGAAAATAATTGTTTATTGCTGTTTTTTTTGCCAAAAACACAGTGAGGCACAAATTAAAAATAATTTACAAATAAAAAAAAAAAATCAAAGTGACAAGAGTTTTTTAATATAAAGAAGAAGATAAACATGTCTAAAAACTCAATCATAAACAGTTTTTTTATGATCATATAAAGACACTTTGTGTCAAATACTGAGAGAGAAAGAACTACAAGAAAAAACATGTGCCATGCAGAGCGATATATATTTTTCTCAACTTCATCTTTATCAGCTCTGGTAAGTGACCACTTTTTCTCAGGTTTCAGCAAAGCTCAACTGCAGCAGTTTAGACCAGATACTTCTGAGTGGATGATGAAATTCTCCTTTACATTCTTCTTCAACCTTTTAGAAAGCAGTCCTGGAGAACGTCATGTCACACACACACACACACACACACACACACACACACACACACACACACACACGCACACACACACACAGCAGAACAGCTGGCTCAGCATGCACTGCCAGCTCCAATACTCAACCCAAACTATTTTTGACAAAAAAATACATTACTATATTTTCTTTATCAGATAAATGTTTATAGATCATCAAAATTGACATGTTTGTGTGACGGTGATGTCAAAGTAAGAAAGGAACAAAAGAAAATTGAGAGTATATTATTTGCAGTATTCTTAAAAAATAAAAAGCTACAAAAAACATCGTCAAATCCTAAACTGAAAGATATTAATCAGATTTTCTCAGCGTTCTGCACATTGTGCACAAACCCTGTCTTTATAACTGGGGGCCGGCTCTCCTGCAGAAGGACCTGTTTCTTGTCATCCCCCCACAGTGACACTTCAAAATGTCACTTTTTCAGCCATCCGGAGATCAGTTTGTGATGATGGGCAGGTTAGGTTACTCCAAAAAGTTGGATTCACGTTCACATTAATGTAGCGTATGGATTTTTTATTTTGATAACTCTAATGAGGGTGGGAGGAGTGGTGGTGCGTGGATCAAACAAACAGGACGTTCTCCTCGGACTCCACTCTTTAGTGTAAAGCCAGAGCAAAATGTTGACTTTACGTCTGTTATGTAACATTTAAAGGTCGCTAAGGTAGTTATATATTTATATTGTTACAGTGTTATGTAACATTGTTATGTTGTTATGTTATGTTACATTTGTATGTTCTATTGGTCAGTTACTTTGTTCAGTTCAGTTACTTTGTTCAGTTACGTTGTTGTGTTACCTTGTTACGTTACCTTGTTACATTACCTTGTTACGTTACTTTGCTACGTTACCTTGCTACGTTACCTGGTTACATTACCTGGTTACGTTACCTTGTTACTTTACCTTATTACGTTACCTTGTTACGTTACCTTGTTACGTTACCTTGTTACGTTACCTTGTTACGTTACCTTGTTACGTTACCTTGCTACGTTACCTTGCTACATTACCTTGTTACGTTACTTTGCTACGTTACCTTGCTACGTTACCTGGTTACATTACCTGGTTATGTTACCTGGTTACGTTACCTTGTTACGTTACCTTGTTACGTTACCTTGTTACGTTACCTTGTTACGTTACCTTGTTACGTTACCTTGCTACGTTACCTTGCTACATTACCTTGCTACGTTACCTTGTTATGTTACCTTGTTACGTTACCTTGTTACGTTACCTTGTTACGTTACCTTGCTACATTACCTTGCTATGTTACCTTATTACCTTACCTTGTAGTGTTACCTTGTAGCGTTACCTTGTTGCGTTACTTTGTAGCGTTACCTTGTAGCATTACCTTGTAGCGTTACCTTGTTGCGTTACCTTGTTGCGTTACCTTGTTGCGTTACCTTGTTGCGTTACCTTGTTGCGTTACCATGTTGCGTTACCATGTTGCGTTACCATGTAGCGTTACCTTGTCGCGTTACCTTGTAGCATTACCTTGTTGCGTTACCTTGTAGCGTTACGCCAACATCGGTATACAACACAGTAAAAAACAGAGTTGATGGTGGTGCATTTCAATTATCGCGATTCTTTGTGACTTTGCTCACACTTGAATACAGAATTATCATGTAAGACATGATCTCATATCAATAATATTTTTCTGCTTGTGCCGAAGCCCCGCTTTGCGTCAAATCTTTTCAATTTTACTAGAATCAGTTGAAAGCCTGGGCTTTCCAACGCAGTAGAAGTTGCAATTTACAACCTCACTGATAAATGCTTAGGAGCCGGTGTTTGGTTTGTCCTGGACTTCTTGAAAAGGACCAACTGTAGAAATAGATAACAAATTATAAGTTAACGAAAACACTTCTTATCTTATTTAAAATCATACATATTATTTATTCCATATCTGCTCAAAAAAAAAATCCTGAAATGCTACACACTTTTCCTTTATGCATTATAATTATTTAATATTACAGGTTTTCTTATCAAGCCAGTCACTGTGTTACTTTACTGCTGCACATTCACACGTTTCCAATTAAAGTTGTAAATGTGGGAACAGTCAACCAGCCTAGATGTTGTGTGTTCATCATGTTGGTTTGCCTCCCGGTTGTTCTCATCAAGGGCTGTTTTACTCGATTATACTCTGAATATGAATACAACGCTGCGTTAAGTTCAAGACTGGACACATCTTGTTGTTGTCATTATTTTACTACATGTGTAATGTGTCACATTTATAGTTGTGTTTTGTGCCGGATGATCGAACACACATCAGTGAGTGAAACATTTGCAATGGGAACAAGGAACTATTTTTTTGCATTTAGGTTTATTCAAGAGTGGCACAATCTATACGAGGCATGGAAATAAACATTTGATTTAAAAAAAAAGAAGGTATTTCCACAAAATGAAAGTAACATATGGCTGAAAATGCTGGCTAGACCTTGAATTTAGGTGAGAACTAAATAAACTTCACTGCCCAAAATATTCTATTGTCATCAGTATGAATACAATAGTTTGAAGCATGCACACATTGTTTGTGTTTGGTCTCAGGTCTGACATCTGCTTCAACACAACATAAGAAAATACAGTTTGTAAAAAAATAAGAGTCCATAGGAATGTGAAATGTATTAACTGTGGTCAAATGTGCCATTCAATATAATGTGTCTTTTAATCTGACGCTAAATTCTATTTAAAAAAGCGTAAAATAGACATATATCGGTCTGTTGCTGTGAATTATGTTCCTTTTTACTTGTATGTTAGATAATGTTTGAATTCATAGACAAAGGTGCTAAAAACAAGTGCTCTGTTATTTTGCAGTGGAGTAAAAAAAAAAAAAAAAGTCCTCTATCACGGCGGATAAACACATTGACGCTGATGTACACGCACACGTATGAAAATATGCTGTTTATGAAACATCAAGTCCCTTATAGGTAAACTATGATACAACAACTCACTGATGCCAGTCTCTCTTGGTCCTCTCTGGACTTTTCTTTTCTTTTCTGGAGTATATTGTTCATCACGTTGCCTCCGAAATATTTCCCAAAAACGTCAGTCTGCAAAGGCTGAAGACCTCTGAAGGGATCCAGACAGTCGGCCCCCATTAGATGGGTGGGTGCTGATGGGCCCCGGAGCCGCAGCACCAGTGTCCGTGTAATAAGAGCACAAAGATGACCGACAACCAGGCGCCCTGCGCGGCGCGTGTCTCTGCCGTGTACCGGCGCATGGCGCCCGGCTCTACTCGCAGGCCGACACGCTGCTGATCTTGCCGGTGTTCTCGGTCCACGGCTGCAGGTTCTGCAGGGCGAAAAGCGAGCTGTTCTGCAGGCACAGCGGGTCCGGGGTCAGCGGCTGGTTGATGGTCTTCTGGAAGGCCTCCTGCTGCAGCTGCATGAGGATCCGGTTGGCCTGCTGCCGCTCCGCCTCGCGCTCCTCCGCCGTCTGCCGCCTGCGGACAGCGACACGAAACACGCGCAGCGTCACCGCACCGGGCCAGACATGGAGAAAGATGAACGATGAACAGAATATTGTAACACTCTTCGAGCACATATTGGGAACTCACTGGTTTTAAACTAACCGATTAGTATATTTCAGATTAACAGATTAAATGATTTTCATAATCTGTCTATTATTATAATTCCCGAAGAATTCATTAATAAATAATGTTGAAAGACAGGCATTGTTTAAAAAAGAGAAAAACCCAACTAGTATTGTTTCAAAATCCATAACAACCGTAAAAATTTGACATTTCATAATTGTAATTTGTTCTGTTTGTTCTAAAGTATTACTCTCTCCATAATCATTTTAAGTGAAATATGAAAAAACTAAAAAAATGTCGTTACAAATACAGATATATAATGATTGCTGGTTACATGTTGACAATTTCAAGTATCCATCTGATCATGTGACATGACAATAAGTGTGTGTGTGTGTGTGTGTGTGTGTGTGTTTGTGCGCGCGCGCGCGTGTGTGCGTGCGTGCACTGTAGAGGGACCTAATACACCAATATAAGTATATATCAGTTCAAGATATGCTGAAATATTCTCAAAATCAGTCACTCAATTTGAGTTTGTGATCAAGATTCTTAACAATTGAAAATTAAGGAGAATTGCCCTTTTTTAAGCACGACTCGTTTATAATGACCTTTTATTCTGTCAGAATGTAATTTTGCACTTTAAAAAAATCTATTAAATATGTTGAATCCATTCATGATTATAAGGGAAACACTGCAGGTCAACACATTAATAATCAATATCGCCACGAGACCTCTTTCACTACATTGAGACGATTATTTCTTGATTTTACAAGTTTTTAATTCTTTTTTAATTAAATGTGTGCAGATTTGTGTACATTCTCACATAATCTGAACGTTGGATTTAAGCCAGCTTCAAAATTTCTGGTTTAATTTTGTTATATTGCATTTTATCATTACAAAAATCACAAAATAAGCCAATGGAAACAAAATTCACCATGTTTTTAACAATTAAATGTTGTTTACACCAGCTATGAATGAGATATTAACAAATCCTTTAGTGAAAACCTTCAAAAATATTGATAGGATTGAATGATGAACGTTGATGAACATATTTAGAGAAAACAGCCTTTTAAGATATGTATTGTCAAATGACAAACAGACATATGTTATGAATGCATATATAACCATGAAACTTCCCCTCTTCATTACTCACATTGAGGCAATTCTTTTGTTTCACAAGTTATCTGAAATGTTATGTTTAAATATGCAAATGAGGTCACCAATAGAAACTTTTAGTGAATTTAGGAGGAATCTTCAGACGAAAATACATAATTTTTCTTCCTAAAAAAACAACAAAAAAACAGCACAACGTGGTTATTTCTGCCTCACAGAAATGTGTAGCGCTGTTTGAGCTTTTATTACTCTAACTGACACTGTATTTACTCCATTTGTTTCATAACAGTGAGCAAATGAATTCTTTAGTCATCATGTTGGCTGCAGCTCGTGCAGTCTCCACCTCTCCTGCCATACAGCAGGTGTTGAGTATTCAACATCCATGATGGAGGACTGAATAACAGTTCAACATGAACATAAGACGCCTCAGCGTGAAGGAGCGACTGCAGGGCTGTTGCAGCAGACTGCATGCGCTTTATCTAATGAAGTGACAGCAAAGTGAATCTCTGCTGTTCAGACTTTGTGTGAACGTGTGTTGAACTATCAGAAAAGGGCACGTCAGAAAAGCAAGGAAATCAGTCTTAACAGGGACTGAAGGGGCCTCCTGGAGCCCACAAGAGGGCCCCTTATACAACCCTTATAGACCCACAAGAGGGGCCCTATGGAACCCTTATAGACACACAAGAGGGCCTCTTGTAGACCCCTAATAGACCCACAAGAAGGCCCCTTATACAACCCTTACAGACCCACAAGAGGGCCCCTTATAGAACCCTTACAGACCAACAAGAGGGCCCCTTATAGAACCCTTACAGACCCACAAGAAAGCCCCTTATAGCACCCTTACAGACCCACAAGAGGGCTTCTTATAGACCCACAAGAGGGCCCCTTATAGAAACCTTACAGACTCACAAGAGGGCCCCTTATAGACCCACAAGAAGGCCCCTTATAGAACCCCTTATAGAACCCTTACAGACCTACAAGAGGGCCCCTTATAGACCCACAAGAGGGCCCCTTATAGAACCCTTACAGACCTACAAGAGGGCCCCTTATAGACCCACAAGAGGGCCCCTTATAGAACCCTTACAGACCCACAAGAGGGCCCTTATAGAACCCTTACAGACCCACAAGAGGGCCCCTTATAGAACCCTTATAGACATACAAAAGGGCCCTTATAGAACCCTTGTAGACCAACAAGAGGGCCCCTTATAGAACACATAGACCCACAAGAGGGCCCCTTATAGAACCCTTATAGACACACAAGAGGGCCCTTATAGAACCCTTACAGACCCACAAGAGGGCCCTTATAGACCCACAAGAGGGCCCTTATAGAGCCAACCAGGCCTCCAGAATGCAGGACCGATGCATTGATGAAATGGTAAAAGGGTTTGAAAAACCAAACCAAACAGGACTTCACCTCCATTTGGTGCGTCTGTTTTGGAACCAGGTCTTGACCTGGGCGTCGGTCATCTTCAGGGCCTTGGCGAGGGCGGCCCGCTCCGCCGACGCCAGGTACTTCTGCCGGTGGAAGCGCTTCTCCAGCTCGCAGATCTGCAGCCGCGTGAAGGACGTCCGGGGCTTCTTCTTCTTCGGGGGCGTCCTGTTCTGGTAGGGGTGACCGACGCGGCGCGTCACAGTGAGGGGGGAGAGGGACACTGGGCGAGGACCAGAGAGGAGAGGATGAGGAGAGCACATGTCAGGACAGGGAGGACAGGAGCGTCACGTTGGGTGTTGGGGTCAAGTCAGGACAGGGAGGAGAGAGGAGAGAAGACAATGGACAGAAAAGGAAAGGAGGAGAGGAGAGGAAGAGGACAGGACAGGTGAGGACAAGACGGGGAAGGAAAAGATGGAAGCCAGCTCAGTAGAGCAGGAGGACAAGACAGAGGAGGAAAGGACAGCACAGTCCAGGATAGGAGGAAAGGAGGATAGGAGAGGA